>NC_134362.1:1998200-2309054 GCF_048569485.1 Anomaloglossus baeobatrachus
CCATATTCCTGCTCTCCATCCTCTACAGCCTCATATTCCTGCTCTCCATCCTCTACAGCCCCATATTCCTGCTTTCCATCCTCTACAGCCCCATATTCCTGCTCTCCATCCTCTACAGCCTCATATTCCTGCTCTCCATCCTCTGTACAGCCCCATATTCCTGCTCTCCATCCTCTGTACAGCCCCATATTACTGCTCTCCATCCTCTACAGTCCCATATTCCTGCTCTCCATCCTCTGTACAGCACCATATTCCTGCTCTCCATCCTCTGTACAGCCCCATGTTCCTGCTCTCCATCCTCTACAGCCTCATATTCCTGCTCTCCATCCTCTACAGCCCCATATTCCTGCTCTCCATCCTCTACAGCCCCATATTCCTGCTCTCCATCCTCTACAGCCTCATATTCCTGCTCTCCATCCTCTACAGCCTCATTTTCCTGCTCTCCATCCTCTACAGCCTCATATTCCTACTCTCCATCCTCTACAGCCCCATATTCCTGCTCTCCATCCTCTACAACCCCATATTCCTGCTCTCCATCCTCTACAGCCTCATATTCCTGCTCTCCATCCTCTGTACAGCCCCATATTCCTGCTCTCCATCCTCTACAGCCCCATATTCCTGCTCTCCATCCTATAGAGCCCCATATTCCTGCTCTCAATCCTCTACAGCCCCATATTCCTGTTCTCCATCCTCTACAGCCTCATATTCCTGCTCTCCATCCTCTACAGCCTCATATTCCTGCTCTCCATCCTCTACAGCCCCATATTCCTGCTCTCCATCCTCTACAGCCTCATATTCCTGCTCTCCATCCTCTACAGCCCCATATTCCTGCTCTCCATCCTCTGTACAGCCTCATATTCCTGCTTTCCATCCTCTACGGCCCCATATTCCTGCTCTCCATCCTCTGTACAGCCCCATATTCCTGCTCTCCATCCTCTACAGCCTCATATTCCTGCTCTCCATCCTCTGTACAGCCCCATATTCCTGCTCTCCATCCTCTACAGCCCCATATTCCTGCTCTCCATCCTCTGTACAGCCTCATATTCCTGCTCTCCATCCTCTGTACAGCCCCATATTCCTGCTCTCGATCCTCTACAGCCCCATATTCCTGCTCTCCATCCTCTGTACAGCCCCAGATTCCTGCTCTCCATCCTCTACAGCCCCATATTCCTGCTCTCGATCCTCTACAGCCTCATATTCCTGCTCTCCATCCTCTGTAGAGCCCCATTTTTCCTGCTCTCCATTCTCTACAGCCCCATATTCCTGCTCTCAATCCTCTACAGCCCCATATTCCTGCTCTCCATCCTCTACAGCCTCATATTCCTGCTCTCCATCCTCTACAGCCTCATATTCCTGCTCTCCATCCTCTACAGCCCCATATTCCTGCTCTCCATCCTCTACAGCCTCATATTCCTGCTCTCCATCCTCTACAGCCCCATATTCCTGCTCTCCATCCTCTGTACAGCCTCATATTCCTGCTCTCCATCCTCTACGGCCCCATATTCCTGCTCTCCATCCTCTGTACAGCCCCATATTCCCGCACTCCATCCTCTACAGCCTCATATTCCTGCTCTCCATCCTCTGTACAGCCTCATATTCCTGCTCTCCATCCTCTACAGCCCCATAATCCTGCTCTCCATCCTCTGTACAGCCTCATATTCCTGCTCTCCATCCTCTACAGCCTCATATTCCTGCTCTTCATCCTCTACAGCCTCATATTCCTGCTCTCCATCCTCTACAGCCTCATATTCCTGCTCTCCATCCTCTACAGCCCCATATTCCTGCTCTCCATCCTCTACAGCCTCATATTCCTGCTCTCCATCCTCTACAGCCCCATATTCCTGCTCTCCATCCTCTGTACAGACTCATATTCCTGCTCTCCATCCTCTACGGCCCCATATTCCTGCTCTCCATCCTCTGTACAGCCCCATATTCCTGCTCTCCATCCTATACAGCCTCATATTCCTGCTCTCCATCCTCTGTACAGCCCCATATTCCTGCTCTCCATCCTCTACAGCCCCATATTCCTGCTCTCCATCCTCTGTAGAGCCTCATATTCCTGCTCTCCATCCTCTACAGCCCCATATTCCTGCTCTCCATCCTCTGTACAGCCCCATATTCCTGCTCTCGATCCTCTACAGCCCCATATTCCTGCTCTCCATCCTCTGTACAGCCCCATATTCCTGCTCTCCATCCTCTACAGCCCCATATTCCTGCTCTCCATGCTCTACAGCCCCATATTCCTGCTCACCATCGTCTACAGCCCCATATTCCTGCTCTCCATCCGCTGTACAGCCCCATATTCCTGCTCTCCATCCTCTACAGCTTCATATTCCTGCTCTCCATCCTCTATAGCCCCATATTCCTGCTCTCCATCCTCTACAGCCCCATATTCCTGCTCTCCATCCTCTGTACAGCCCCATATTCCTGCTCTCCATCCTCTACAGCCCCATATTCCTGCTCTCCATCCTCTGTACAGCCCCATATTCCTGCTCTCCATCCTCAACAGCCCCATATTCCTGCTCTCCATCCTCTACAGCCCCATATTCCTGCTCTCCATCCTCTACAGCCTCATATTCCTGCTCTCCATCCTCTGTACAGCCCCAAATTCCTGCTCTCCATCCTCTACAGCCCCATATTCCTGCTCTCCATCCTCTACAGCCCCATATTCCTGCTTTCAATCCTCTACAGCCCCATATTCCTGCTCTCCATCCTCTACAGCCTCATATTCCTGCTCTCCATCCTCTACAGCCTCATATTCCTGCTCTCCATCCTCTACAGCCCCATATTCCTGCTCTCCATCCTCTACAGCCTCATATTCCTGCTCTCCATCCTCTACAGCCTCATATTCCTGCTCTCCATCCTCTACAGCCCCATATTCCTGCTCTCCATCCTCTACAGCCTCATATTCCTGCTCTCCATCCTCTGTACAGCCTCATATTCCTGCTCTCCATCCTCTACGGCCCCATATTCCTGCTCTCCATCCTCTGTACAGCCCCATATTCCTGCTCTCCATCCTCTACAGCCTCATATTCCTGCTCTCCATCCTCTGTACAGCCCCATATTCCTGCTCTCCATCCTCTACAGCCCCATATTCCTGCTCTCCATCCTCTGTACAGCCTCATATTCCTGCTCTCTATCCTCTACAGCCCCATATTCCTGCTCTCCATCCTCTGTACAGCCCCATATTCCTGCTCTCGATCCTCTACAGCCCCATATTCCTGCTCTCCATCCTCTGTACAGCCCTATATTCGTGATCTCCATCCTCTACAGCCCCATATTCCTGCTCTCCATCATCTACAGCCTCATATTCCTGCTCTTCATCCTCTGTACAGCCCCATTTTTCCTGCTCTCCATTCTCTACAGCCCCATATTCCTGCTCTCCATCCTCTACAGCCCCATATTCCTGCTCTCAATCCTCTACAGCCCCATATTCCTGCTCTCCATCCTCTACAGCCTCATATTCCTGCTCTCCATCCTCTACAGCCTCATATTCCTGCTCTCCATCCTCTACAGCCCCATATTCCTGCTCTCCATCCTCTACAGCCTCATATTCCTGCTCTCAATCCTCTACAGCCCCATATTCCTGCTCTCCATCCTCTACAGCCTCATATTCCTGCTCTCCATCCTCTATAGCCTCATATTCTTGCTCCCCATCCTCTACAGCCCCATATTCCTGCTCTCCATCCTCTACAGCCTCATATTCCTGCTCTCCATCCTCTACAGCCCCATATTCCTGCTCTCCATCCTCTGTACAGCCTCATATTCCTGCTCTCCATCCTCTACGGCCCCATATTCCTGCTCTCCATCCTCTGTACAGCCCCATATTCCCGCTCTCCATCCTCTACAGCCTCATATTCCTGCTCTCCATCCTCTGTACAGCCCCATATTTCTGCTCTCCATCCTCTACAGCCCCATAATCCTGCTCTCCATCCTCTGTACAGCCTCATATTCCTGCTCTCCATCCTCTACAGCCCCATATTCCTGCTCTCCATCCTCTGTACAGCCCCATATTCCTGCTCTTGATCCTCTACAGCCTCATATTCCTGCTCTCCATCCTCTACAGCCCCATATTCCTGCTCTCCATCCTCTACAACCCCATATTCCTGCTCTCCATCCTCTGTACAACCCCATATTCCTGCTCACCATCCTCTACAGCCCCATATTCCTGCTCTCCATTCTCTACAGCCCCATATTCCTGCTCTTCATCCTCTACAGCCCCATATTCCTGCTCTCAATCCTCTACAGCCCCATATTCCTGCTCTCCATCCTCTACAGCCTCATATTCCTGCTCTCCATCCTCTACAGCCTCATATCCCTGCTCTCCATCCTCTACAGCCCCATATTCCTGCTCTCCATCCTCTACAGCCTCATATTCCTGATCTCCATCCTCTACAGCCCCATATTCCTGCTCTCCATCCTCTGTACAGCCTCATATTCCTGCTCTCCATCCTCTACGACCCCATATTCCTGCTCTCCATCCTCTGTACAGCCCCATATTCCCGCTCTCCATCCTCTACAGCCTCATATTCCTGCTCTCCATCCTCTGTACAGCCCCATATTTCTGCTCTCCATCCTCTACAGCCCCATAATCCTGCTCTCCATCCTCTGTACAGCCTCATATTCCTGCTCTCCATCCTCTACAGCCCCATATTCCTGCTCTCCATCCTCTGTACAGCCCCATATTCCTGCTCTTGATCCTCTACAGCCTCATATTCCTGCTCTCCATCCTCTACAGCCCCATATTCCTGCTCTCCATCCTCTACAACCCCATATTCCTGCATCCATCATCTGTACAACCCCATATTCCTGCTCACCATCCTCTACAGCCCCATATTCCTGCTCTCCATCTTCTGTACAGCCCCATATTCCTGCTCTCCATCCTCTGTACAGCCCCATATTACTGCTCTCCATCCTCTACAGTCCCATATTCCTGCTCTCCATCCTCTGTACAGCACCATATTCCTGCTCTCCATCCTCTGTACAGCCCCATGTTCCTGCTCTCCATCCTCTACAGCCTCATATTCCTGCTCTCCATCCTCTACAGCCCCATATTCCTGCTCTCCATCCTCTACAGCCCCATATTCCTGCTCTCCATCCTCTACAGCCTCATATTCCTGCTCTCCATCCTCTACAGCCCCATATTCCTGCTCTCCATCCTCTGTACAGCCCCATATTCCTGATCTCCATCCTCTATACAGCCCCATATTCCTGCTCTCCATCCTCTACAGCCTCATATTCCTGCTCTCCATCCTCTACAGCCCCATATTCCTGCTCTCCATCCTCTGTACAGCCCCATATTCCTGATCTCCATCCTCTGTACAGCCCCATATTCCTGCTCTCCATCCTCTACAGCCCCATATTCCTGCTCTCCATCCTCTACAGCCCCATATTCCTGCTCTCCATCCTCTACAGCCCCATATTCCTGCTCTCCATCCTCTACAGCCTCATATTCCTGCTCTCAATCCTCTACAGCCTCATATTCCTGCTCTCCATCCTCTACAGCCCCATATTCCTGCTCTCCATCCTCTGTACAGCCCCATATTCCTGCTCTCCATCCTCCGTACAGCCCCATATTCCTGCTCTCCATCCTCTACAGCCCCATATTCCTGCTCTCCATCCTCTGTACAGCCCCATATTCCTGCTCCCCATCCTCTACAGCCCCATATTCCTGCTCTCCAGCCTCTACAGCCCCATATTCCTGCTCTCCATCCTCTACAGCCCCAAATTCCTGCTCTCCATCCTCTACAGCCTCATATTTCTGCTCTCCATCCTCTGTACAGCCCCATATTCCTGCTCTCCATCCTCTACAGCCCCATATTCCAGCTCTCCATCCTCTGTACAGCCCCATATTCCTGCTCTCCATCCTCTATACAGCCCCATATTCCTGCTCTCCATCCTCTGTACAGCCCCATATTCCTGCTCCCCATCCTCTACAGCCCCATATTTCTGTTCTCCAGCCTCTACAGCCCCATATTCCTGCTCTCCATCCTCTACAGCCCCATATTCCTGCTCTCCATCCTCTACAGCCCCATATTCCTTCCCTCCATCCTCTACAGCCTCATATTCCTGCTCTCCATCCTCTGTACAGCCCCATATTCCTGATCTCCATCCTCTACAGCCCCATATTCCTGCTCTCCATCCTCTACAGCCCCATATTCCTGCTCTCCATCCTCTACAGCCCCATATTCCTGCTCTCCATCCTCTACAGCCTCATATTCCTGCTCTCCATCCTCTACAGCCTCATATTCCTGCTCTCCATCCTCTGTACAGCCCCATATTCCTGATCTCCATCCTCTACAGCCCCATATTCCTGCTCTCCATCCTCTACAGCCCCATATTCCTGCTCTCCATCCTCTACAGCCTCATATTCCTGCTCTCCATCCTCTACAGCCTCATATTCCTGCTCTCCATCCTCTACAGCCCCATATTCCTGCTCTCCATCCTCTGTACAGCCCCATATTCCTGCTCTCCATCCTCTGTACAGCCCCATATTCCTGCTCTCCATCCTCTATACAGCCCCATATTCCTGCTCTCCATCCTCTGTACAGCCCCATATTCCTGCTCCCCATCCTCTACAGCCCCATATTCCTGCTCTCCAGCCTCTACAGCCCCATATTCCTGCTCTCCATCCTCTACAGCCCCATATTCCTGCTCTCCATCCTCTACAGCCCCATATTCCTGCTCTCCATCCTCTACAGCCTCATATTCCTGCTCTCCATCCTCTGTACAGCCCCATATTCCTGATCTCCATCCTCTACAGCCCCATATTCCTGCTCTCCATCCTCTACAGCCCCATATTCCTGCTCTCCATCCTCTACAGCCCCATATTCCCGCTCTCCATCCTCTACAGCCCCATATTCCTGCTCTCCATCCTCTACAGCCTCATATTCCTGCTCTCCATCCTCTACAGCCTCATATTCCTGCTCTCCATCCTCTACAGCCCCATATTCCTGCTCTCCATCCTCTGTACAGCCCCATATTCCTGCTCTCCATCCTCTACAGCCCCATATTCCTGCTCTCCATCCTCTACAGCCCCATATTCCTGCTCTCCATCCTCTGTACAGCCCCATATTCCTGCTCTCCATCCTCTATACAGCCCCATATTCCTGCTCTCCATCCTCTGTACAGCCTCATATTCCTGCTCCCCATCCTCTACAGCCCCATATTCCTGCTCTCCAGCCTCTACAGCCCCATATTCCTGCTCTCCATCCTCTACAGCCCCATATTCCTGCTCTCCATCCTCTACAGCTCCATATTCCTGCTCTCCATCCTCTACAGCCTCATATTCCTGCTCTCCATCCTCTGTACAGCCCCATATTCCTGATTTCCATCCTCTACAGCCCCATATTCCTGCTCTCCATCCTCTACAGCCCCATATTTCTGCTCTTTATCCTCTACAGCCCCATATTCCTGCTCTCCATCCTCTACAGCCTCATATTCTTGCTCTCCATCCTCTACAGCCTCATATTCCTGCTCTCCATCCTCTACAGCCCCATATTCCTGCTCTCCATCCTCTGTACAGCCCCATATTCATGCTCCCCATCCTCTGTACAGCCCCATATTCCTGCTCTCCATCCTCTGTACAGCCCCATATTCCCCATCCTCTACAGCCCCATATTCCTGCTCTCCAGCCTCTTTACAGCCCCATATTCCTGCTCTCCATCCTCTACAGCCTCATATTCCTGCTCTCCATCCTCTACAGCCCCATATTCCTGCTCTCCATCCTCTGTACAGCCCCATATTCCTGCTCTCCATCCTCTACAGCCTCATATTCCTGCTCTCCATCCTCTACAGCCTCATATTCCTGCTCTCCATCCTCTGTACAGCCCCATATTCCTGATCTCCATCCTCTACAGCCCCATATTCCTGCTCTCCATCCTCTACAGCCCCATATTCCTGCTCTCCATCCTCTACAGCCTCATATTCCTGCTCTCCATCCTCTACAGCCTCATATTCCTGCTCTCCATCCTCTACAGCCCCATATTCCTGCTCTCCATCCTCTGTACAGCCCCATATTCCTGCTCTCCATCCTCTGTACAGGCCCATATTCCTGCTCTCCATCCTCTGTACAGCCCCATATTCCTGCTCTCCATCCTCTATACAGCCCCATATTCCTGCTCTCCATCCTCTGTACAGCCCCATATTCCTGTTCCCCATCCTCTACAGCTCCATATTCCTGCTCTCCAGCCTCTACAGCCCCATATTCCTGCTCTCCATCCTCTACAGCCCCATATTCCTGCTCTCCATCCTCTACAGCCCCATATTCCTGCTCTCCATCCTCTACAGCCTCATATTCCTGCTCTCCATCCTCTGTACAGCCCCATATTCCTGATCTCCATCCTCTACAGCCCCATATTCCTGCTCTCCATCCTCTACAGCCCCATATTCCTGCTCTCCATCCTCTACAGCCCCATATTCCCGCTCTCCATCCTCTACAGCCCCATATTCCTGCTCTCCATCCTCTACAGCCTCATATTCCTGCTCTCCATCCTCTACAGCCTCATATTCCTGCTCTCCATCCTCTACAGCCCCATATTCCTGCTCTCCAGCCTCTTTACAGCCCCATATTCCTGCTCTCCATCCTCTACAGCCTCATATTCCTGCTCTCCATCCTCTACAGCCCCATATTCCTGCTCTCCATCCTCTGTACAGCCCCATATTCCTGCTCTCCATCCTCTACAGCCTCATATTCCTGCTCTCCATCCTCTACAGCCTCATATTCCTGCTCTCCATCCTCTGTACAGCCCCATATTCCTGATCTCCATCCTCTACAGCCCCATATTCCTGCTCTCCATCCTCTACAGCCCCATATTCCTGCTCTCCATCCTCTACAGCCTCATATTCCTGCTCTCCATCCTCTACAGCCTCATATTCCTGCTCTCCATCCTCTACAGCCCCATATTCCTGCTCTCCATCCTCTGTACAGCCCCATATTCCTGCTCTCCATCCTCTGTACAGGCCCATATTCCTGCTCTCCATCCTCTGTACAGCCCCATATTCCTGCTCTCCATCCTCTATACAGCCTTATATTCCTGCTCTCCATCCTCTGTACAGCCCCATATTCCTGTTCCCCATCCTCTACAGCTCCATATTCCTGCTCTCCAGCCTCTACAGCCCCATATTCCTGCTCTCCATCCTCTACAGCCCCATATTCCTGCTCTCCATCCTCTACAGCCCCATATTCCTGCTCTCCATCCTCTACAGCCTCATATTCCTGCTCTCCATCCTCTGTACAGCCCCATATTCCTGATCTCCATCCTCTACAGCCCCATATTCCTGCTCTCCATCCTCTACAGCCCCATATTCCTGCTCTCCATCCTCTACAGCCCCATATTCCCGCTCTCCATCCTCTACAGCCCCATATTCCTGCTCTCCATCCTCTACAGCCTCATATTCCTGCTCTCCATCCTCTACAGCCTCATATTCCTGCTCTCCATCCTCTACAGCCCCATATTCCTGCTCTCCATCCTCTGTACAGCCCCATATTCCTGCTCTCCATCCTCTACAGCCCCATATTCCTGCTCTCCATCCTCTGTACAGCCCCATATTCCTGCTCTCCATCCTCTGTACAGCCCCATATTCCTGCTCTCCATCCTCTATACAGCCCCATATTCCTGCTCTCCATCCTCTGTACAGCCCCATCTTCCTGCTCCCCATCCTCTACAGCCCCATATTCCTGCTCTCCAGCCTCTACAGCCCCATATTCCTGCTCTCCATCCTCTACAGCCCCATATTCCTGCTCTCCATCCTCTACAGCCCCATATTCCTGCTCTCCATCCTCTACAGCCTCATATTCCTGCTCTCCATCCTCTGTACAGCCCCATATTCCTGATTTCCATCCTCTACAGCCCCATATTCCTGCTCCCCATCCTCTACAGCCCCATATTCCTGCTCTCCATCCTCTACAGCCCCATATTCCTGCTCTCCATCCTCTACAGCCTCATATTCTTGCTCTCCATCCTCTACAGCCTCATATTCCTGCTCTCCATCCTCTACAGCCCCATATTCCTGCTCTCCATCCTCTGTACAGCCCCATATTCCTGCTCTCCATCCTCTGTACAGCCCCATATTCCTGCTCTCCATCCTCTGTACAGCCCCATATTCCCCATCCTCTACAGCCCCATATTCCTACTCTCCAGCCTCTTTACAGCCCCATAATCCTGCTCTCCATCCTCTACAGCCTCATATTCCTGCTCTCCATCCTCTACAGCCCCATATTCCTGCTCTCCATCCTCTACAGCCCCATATTCCTGCTCTCCATCCTCTACAGCCTCATATTCCTGCTCTCCATCCTCTGTACAGCCCCATATTCCTGATCTCCATCCTCTACAGCCCCATATTCCTGCTCTCCATCCTCTACAGCCCCATATTCCTGCTCTCCATCCTCTACAGCCCCATATTCCTGCTCTCCATCCTCTACAGCCCCATATTCCCGCTCTCCATCCTCTACAGCCCCATATTCCTGCTCTCCATCCTCTACAGCCTCATATTCCTGCTCTCCATCCTCTACAGCCTCATATTCCTGCTCTCCATCCTCTACAGCCCCATATTCCTGCTCTCCATCCTCTGTACAGCCCCATATTCCTGCTCTCCATCCTCTACAGCCCCATATTCCTGCTCTCCATCCTCTACAGCCCCATATTCCTGCTCTCCATCCTCTGTACAGCCCCATATTCCTGCTCTCCATCCTCTATACAGCCCCATATTCCTGCTCTCCATCCTCTGTACAGCCCCATATTCCTGCTCCCCATCCTCTACAGCCCCATATTCCTGCTCTCCAGCCTCTACAGCCCCATATTCCTGCTCTCCATCCTCTACAGCCCCATATTCCTGCTCTCCATCCTCTACAGCCCCATATTCCTGCTCTCCATCCTCTACAGCCTCATATTCCTGCTCTCCATCCTCTGTACAGCCCCATATTCCTGATTTCCATCCTCTACAGCCCCATATTCCTGCTCCCCATCCTCTACAGCCCCATATTCCTGCTCTCCATCCTCTACAGCCCCATATTCCTGCTCTCCATCCTCTACAGCCTCATATTCTTGCTCTCAATCCTCTACAGCCTCATATTCCTGCTCTCCATCCTCTACAGCCCCATATTCCTGCTCTCCATCCTCTGTACAGCCCCATATTCCTGCTCTCCATCCTCTGTACAGCCCCATATTCCTGCTCTCCATCCTCTGTACAGCCCCATATTCCCCATCCTCTACAGCCCCATATTCCTACTCTCCAGCCTCTTTACAGCCCCATATTCCTGCTCTCCATCCTCTACAGCCTCATATTCCTACTCTCCATCCTCTACAGCCCCATATTCCTGCTCTCCATCCTCTACAGCCCCATATTCCTGCTCTCCATCCTCTACAGCCTCATATTCCTGCTCTCCATCCTCTGTACAGCCCCATATTCCTGATCTCCATCCTCTGTACAGCCCCATATTCCTGCTCTCCATCTTCTACAGCCCCATATTCCTGCTCTCCATCCTCTACAGCCTCATATTCCTGCTCTCCATCCTCTACACCCTCATATTCCTGCTCTCCATCCTCTACAGCCCCATATTCCTGCTCTCCATCCTCTGTACAGCCCCATATTCCTGCTCTCCATCCTCTGTACAGCCCCATATTCCTGCTCTCCATCCTCTACAGCCCCATATTCCTGCTCTCCATCCTCTGTACAGCCCCATATTCCTGCTCTCCATCCTCTATACAGCCCCATATTCCTGCTCTCCATCCTCTGTACAGCCCCATATTCCTGCTCCACATCCTCTACAGCCCCATATTCCTGCTCTCCAGCCTCTACAGCCCCATATTCCTGCTCTCCATCCTCTACAGCCCCATATTCCTGCTCTCCATCCTCTATACAGCCCCATATTCCTGCTCTCCATCCTCTGTACAGCCCCATATTCCTGCTCTCCAGCCTCTGTACAGCCCCATATTCCTGCTCTTCATCCTCTATACAGCCCCATATTCCTGCTCTCCATCCTCTATACAGCCCCATATTCCTGCTCTCCATCCTCTGTACGGCCCCATATTCCTGCTCTCCATCCTCTACAGCCCCATATTCCTGCTCTCCATCTTCTACAGCCCCATATTCCTGCTCTCCATCCTCTACAGCCTCATATTCCTGCTCTCCATCCTCTACAGCCTCATATTCCTGCTCTCCATCCTCTACAGCCCCATATTCCTGCTCTCCATCCTCTGTACAGTCCCATATTCCTGCTCTCCATCCTCTGTACAGCCCCATATTCCTGGTCTCCATCCTCTACAGCCCCATATTCCTGGTCTCCATCCTCTACAGCCCCATATTCCTGCTCTCCATCCTCTGTACAGCCCCATATTCCTGCTCTCCATCCTCTATACAGCCCCATATTCCTGCTCTCCATCCTCTGTACAGCCCCATATTCCTGCTCCACATCCTCTACAGCCCCATATTCCTGCTCTCCAGCCTCTACAGCCCCATATTCCTGCTCTCCATCCTCTACAGCCCCATATTCCTGCTCTCCATCCTCTACAGCCCCATATTCCTGCTCTCCATCCTCTACAGCCTCATATTCCTGCTCTCCATCCTCTGTACAGCCCCATATTCCTGTTCTCCATCCTCTACAGCCCCATATTCCTGCTCTCCATCCTCTACAGCCCCGTATTCCTGCTCTCCATCCTCTACAGCCTCATATTCCTGCTCTCCATCCTCTACAGCCTCATATTCCTGCTCTCCATCCTCTACAGCCCCATATTCCTGCTCTCCATCCTCTGTACAGCCCCATATTCCTGCTCTCCATCCTCTGTACAGCCCCATATTCCTGCTCTCCATCCTCTACAGCCCCATATTCCTGCTCTCCATCCTCTGTACAGCCCCATATTCCTGCTCTCCATCCTTTATACAGCCCCATATTCCTGCTCTCCATCCTCTGTACAGCCCCATATTCCTGCTCCCCATCCTCTACAGCCCCATATTCCTGCTCTCCAGCCTCTACAGCCCCAAATTCCTGCTCTCCATCCTCTACAGCCCCATATTCCTGCTCTCCATCCTCTACAGCCCCAAATTCCTGCTCTCCATCCTCTACAGCCTCATATTTCTGCTCTCCATCCTCTGTACAGCCCCATATTCCTGATCTCTATCCCCTACAGCCCCATATTCCTGCTCTCCATCCTCTACAGCCCCATATTCCTGCTCTCCATCCTCTACAGCCCCATATTCCTGCTCTCCATCCTCTACAGCCCCATATTCCTGCTTTCCATCCTCTACAGCCTCATATTCCTGCTCTCAATCCTCTACAGCCTCATATTCCTGCTCTCCATCGTCTACAGCCCCATATTCCTGCTCTCCATCCTCTGTACAGCACCATATTCCTGCTCTCCATCCTCTACAGCCCCATATTCCTGCTCTCCATCCTCTGTACAGCCCCATATTCCTGCTCTCCATCCTCTATACAGCCCCATATTCCTGCTCTCCATCCTCTGTACAGCCCCATATTCCTGCTCCCCATCCTCTACAGCCCCATATTTCTGCTCTCCATCCTCTGTACAGCCCCATATTCCTGCTCTCCATCTTCTATACAGCCCCATATTCCTGCTCTCCATCCTCTGTACAGCCCCATATTCCTGCTCTCCAGCCTCTGTACAGCCCCATATTCCTGCTCTCCAGCCTCTGTACAGCCCCATATTCCTGCTCTCCATCCTCTATACAGCCCCATATTCCTGCTCTCCATCCTCTATACAGCCCCATATTCCTGCTCTCCATCCTCTGTACAGCCCCATATTCCTGCTCTCCATCCTCTACAGCCCCATATTCCTGCTCTCCATCCTCTACAGCCCCATATTCCTGCTCTCCATCCTCTGTACAGCCCCATATTCCTGCTCTACAGCTTCTGTACAGCCCCATATTCCTGCTCTCCATCCTCTACAGCCCCATATTCCTGCTCTCCATCCTCTACAGCCCCATATTCCTGCTCTTCATCCTCTGTACAGCCTCATATTCCTGCTCTCCATCCTCTGTACAGCCCCATATTCCTGCTCTCCATCCTCTGTACAGCCTCATATTCCTGCTCTCCATCCTCTGTACAGCCCCATATTTCTGCTCTCCATCCTCTGTACAGCCCCAGATTCCTGCTCTCCATCCTCTACAGCCCCATATTCCTGCTCTCCATCCTCTGTACAGCCTCATATTCCTGCTCTCCAGCCTCTGTACAGCCCCATATTCCTGCTCTCCATCCTCTGTACAGCCCCATATTTCTGCTCTCCATCCTCTGTACAGCCCCATATTCCTGCTCTCCATCCTCTGTACAGCACCATATTTCTGCTCTCCATCCTCTGTACAGCCCCATATTCCTGCTCTCCATCCTCTACAGCCCCATATTCCTGCTCTCCATCCTCTGTACAGCCTCATATTCCTGCTCTCCATCCTCTGTACAGCCCCATATTCCTGCTCTCCATCCTCTGTACAGCCTCATATTCCTGCTCTCCAGCCTCTGTACAGCCTCATATTCCTGCTCTCCATCCTCTGTACAGCCCCATATTCCTGCTCTCCATCCTCTGTACAGCCTCATATTCCTGCTCTCCATCCTCTGTACAGCCCCATATTTCTGCTCTCCATCCTCTGTACAGCCCCAGATTCCTGCTCTCCATCCTCTACAGCCCCATATTCCTGCTCTCCATCCTCTGTACAGCCTCATATTCCTGCTCTCCATCCTCTGTACAGCCTCATATTCCTGCTCTCCATCCTCTGTACAGCCCCATATTCCTGCTCTCCATCCTCTGTACAGCCCCATATTCCTGCTCTCCATCCTCTACGGGCCCATATTCCTGCTCTCCAGCCTCTATACAGCCCCATATTCCTGCTCTCCATCCTCTGTACAGCCTCATATTCCTGCTCTCCATCCTCTGTACAGCCCCATATTCCTGCTCTCCATCCTCTGTACAGCCCCATATTCCTGCTCTCCATCCTCTGTACAGCCCCATATTCCTGCTCTCCATCCTCTGTACAGCCTCATATTCCTGCTCTCCAGCCTCTGTACAGCCCCATATTCCTGCTCTCCATCCTCTGTACAGCCCCATATTCCTGCTCTCCATCCTCTACAGCCCCATATTCCTGCTCTCCATCCTCTGTACAGTCCCCTACTCCTGCTCTCCATCCTCTGTACAGCCTCATATTCCTGCTCTCCATCCTCTGTACAGCCCCATATTCCTGCTCTACAGCTTCTGTACAGCCCCATATTCCTGCTCTCCATCCTCTACAGCCCCATATTCCTGCTCTCCATCCTCTACAGCCCCATATTCCTGCTCTCCATCCTCTGTACAGCCCCATATTCCTGCTCTCCATCCTCTGTACAGCCCCATATTCCTGCTCTCCATCCTCTTTACAGCCTCATATTCCTGCTCTCCATCCTCTACAGCCCCATATTCCTGCTCTCCATCCTCTGTACAGCCCCATATTCCTGCTCTCCATCCTTTACAGCCTCATATTCCTGCTCTCCATCCTCTGTACAGCCCCATATTCCTGCTCTCCATCCTCTGTACAGCCCCATATTCCTGCTCTCCATCCTCTGTACAGCCTCATATTCCTGCTCTCCATCCTCTGTACAGTCTCATATTCCTGCTCTCCATCCTCTACAGCCCCATATTCCTGCTCTCCATCCTCTATACAGCCCCATATTCCTGCTCTCCATCCTCTGTACAGCCCCATATTCCTGCTCTCCATCCTCTGTACAGCCCCATATTCCTGCTCTCCATCCTCTGTACAGCCTCATATTCCTGCTCTCCATCCTCTGTACAGTCTCATATTCCTGCTCTCCATCCTCTACAGCCCCATATTCCTGCTCTCCATCCTCTATACAGCCCCATATTCCTGCTCTCCATCCTCTGTACAGCCCCATATTCCTGCTCTACAGCTTCTGTACAGCCCCATATTCCTGCTCTCCATCCTCTACAGCCCCATATTCCTGCTCTCCATCCTCTGTACAGCCCCATATTCCTGCTCTCCATCCTCTGTACAGCCCCATATTCCTGCTCTACAGCTTCTGTACAGCCCCATATTCCTGCTCTCCATCCTCTACAGCCCCATATTCCTGCTCTCCATCCTCTGTACAGCCCCATATTCCTGCTCTCCATCCTCTACAGCCCCATATTCCTGCTCTCCATCCTCTGTACAGCCCGATATTCCTGCTCTCCATCCTCTGTACAGCCTCATATTCCTGCTCTCCATCCTCTGTACAGCCCCATATTCCTGCTCTCCATCCTCTGTACAGCCCGATATTCCTGCTCTCCATCCTCTGTACAGCCTCATATTCCTGCTCTCCATCCTCTGTACAGCCTCATATTCCTGTTCTCCATCCTCTGTCCAGCCCCATATTCCTGCTCTCCATCCTCTGTACAGCCTCATATTCCTGCTCTCCATCCTCTGTACAGCCCCATATTCCTGCTCTCCATCCTCTGTACAGCCCCATATTCCTGCTCTCCATCCTCTGTACAGCCCCATATTCCTGCTCTACAGCTTCTGTACAGCCCCATATTCCTGCTCTCCATCCTCTACAGCCCCATATTCCTGCTCTCCATCCTCTGTACAGCCCCATATTCCTGCTCTACAGCTTCTGTACAGCCTCATATTCCTGCTCTCCATCCTCTACAGCCCCATATTCCTGCTCTCCATCCTCTGTACAGCCCCATATTCCTGCTCTCCATCCTCTGTACAGCCCAATATTCCTGCTCTCCATCCTCTGTACAGCCCCATATTCCTGCTCTACAGCTTCTGTACAGCCCCATATTCCTGCTCTCCATCCTCTACAGCCCCATATTCCTGCTCTCCATCCTCTACAGCCCCATATTCCTGCTCTCCATCCTCTACAGCCCCATATTCCTGCTCTCCATCCTCTGTACAGCCCCATATTCCTGCTCTCCATCCTCTGTACAGCCCCATATTCCTGCTCTCCATCCTCTACAGCCCCATATTCCTGCTCTCCATCCTCTGTACAGCCCCATATTCCTGCTCTCCATCCTCTATACAGCCCCATATTCCTGCTCTCCATCCTCTGTACAGCCCCATATTCCTGCTCCACATCCTCTACAGCCCCATATTCCTGCTCTCCAGCCTCTACAGCCCCATATTCCTGCTCTCCATCCTCTACAGCCCCATATTCCTTCTCTCCATCCTCTACAGCCCCATATTCCTGCTCTCCATCCTCTACAGCCTCATATTCCTGCTCTCCATCCTCTGTACAGCCCCATATTCCTGATCTCCATCCTCTACAGCCCCATATTCCTGCTCTCCATCCTCTACAGCCCCATATTCCTGCTCTCCATCCTCTACAGCCTCATATTCCTGCTCTCCATCCTCTACAGCCTCATATTCCTGCTCTCCATCCTCTACAGCCCCATATTCCTGCTCTCCATCCTCTGTACAGCCCCATATTCCTGCTCTCCATCCTCTGTACAGCCCCATATTCCTGCTCTCCATCCTCTACAGCCCCATATTCCTGCTCTCCATCCTCTGTACAGCCCCATATTCCTGCTCTCCATCCTTTATACAGCCCCATATTCCTGCTCTCCATCCTCTGTACAGCCCCATATTCCTGCTCTCCAGCCTCTGTACAGCCCCATATTCCTGCACTCCATCCTCTGTACAGCCCCATATTCCTGCTCTCCATCCTCTGTACAGCCTCATATTCCTGCTCTCCATCCTCTGTACAGCCCCATATTCCTGCTCTCCAGCCTCTGTACAGCCCCATATTCCTGCTCTCCATCCTCTATACAGCCCCATATTCCTGCTCTCCATCCTCTATACAGCCCCATATTCCTGCTCTCCATCCTCTGTACAGCCCCATATTCCTGCTCTCCATCCTCTACAGCCCCATATTCCTGCTCTCCATCCTCTGTACAGCCCCATATTCCTGCTCTCCAGCCTCTGTACAGCCCCATATTCCTGCTCTCCATCCTCTATACAGCCCCATATTCCTGCTCTCCATCCTCTATACAGCCCCATATTCCTGCTCTCCATCCTCTGTACAGCCCCATATTCCTGCTCTCCATCCTCTACAGCCCCATATTCCTGCTCTCCATCCTCTACAGCCCCATAGTCCTGCTCTCCATCCTCTGTACAGCCCCATATTCCTGCTCTACAGCTTCTGTACAGCCCCATATTCCTGCTCTCCATCCTCTACAGCCCCATATTCCTGCTCTCCATCCTCTACAGCCCCATATTCCTGCTCTTCATCCTCTGTACAGCCTCATATTCCTGCTCTCCATCCTCTGTACAGCCCCATATTCCTGCTCTCCATCCTCTGTACAGCCTCATATTCCTGCTCTCCATCCTCTGTACAGCCCCATATTTCTGCTCTCCATCCTCTGTACAGCCCCATATTCCTGCTCTACATCCTCTGTACAGCCTCATATTCCTGCTCTCCATCCTCTGTACAGCCCCATATTCCTGCTCTCCATCCTCTGTACAGCCCCATATTCCTGCTCTCCATCCTCTGTACAGCCCCATATTCCTGCTCTCCATCCTCTGTACAGCCTCATATTCCTGCTCTCCAGCCTCTGTACAGCCCCATATTCCTGCTCTCCATCCTCTACAGCCTCATATTCCTGCTCTCCATCCTCTACAGCCTCATATTCCTGCTCTCCATCCTCTGTACAGCCCCATATTCCTGCTCTCCATCCTCTACAGCCCCATATTCCTGCTCTCCATCCTCTACAGCCCCATATTCCTGCTCTCCATCCTCTACAGCCCCATATTCCTGCTCTCCATCCTCTGTACAGTCCCCTACTCCTGCTCTCCATCCTCTGTACAGCCTCATATTCCTGCTCTCCATCCTCTGTACAGCCCCATATTCCTGCTCTACAGCTTCTGTACAGCCCCATATTCCTGCTCTCCATCCTCTACAGCCCCATATTCCTGCTCTCCATCCTCTACAGCCCCATATTCCTGCTCTCCATCCTCTGTACAGCCCCATATTCCTGCTCTCCATCCTCTGTACAGCCCCATATTCCTGCTCTCCATCCTCTTTACAGCCTCATATTCCTGCTCTCCATCCTCTACAGCCCCATATTCCTGCTCTCCATCTTCTGTACAGCCCCATATTCCTGCTCTCCATCCTTTACAGCCTCATATTCCTGCTCTCCATCCTCTGTACAGCCCCATATTCCTGCTCTCCATCCTCTGTACAGCCCCATATTCCTGCTCTCCATCCTCTGTACAGCCTCATATTCCTGCTCTCCATCCTCTGTACAGTCTCATATTCCTGCTCTCCATCCTCTACAGCCCCATATTCCTGCTCTCCATCCTCTATACAGCCCCATATTCCTGCTCTCCATCCTCTGTACAGCCCCATATTCCTGCTCTACAGCTTCTGTACAGCCCCATATTCCTGCTCTCCATCCTCTACAGCCCCATATTCCTGCTCTCCATCCTCTGTACAGCCCCATATTCCTGCTCTCCATCCTCTGTACAGCCCGATATTCCTGCTCTACAGCTTCTGTACAGCCCCATATTCCTGCTCTCCATCCTCTACAGCCCCATATTCCTGCTCTCCATCCTCTGTACAGCCCGATATTCCTGCTCTCCATCCTCTGTACAGCCTCATATTCCTGCTCTCCATCCTCTGTACAGCCCCATATTCCTGCTCTCCATCCTCTGTACAGCCCCATATTCCTGCTCTCCATCCTCTGTACAGCCCGATATTCCTGCTCTCCATCCTCTGTACAGCCTCATATTCCTGCTCTCCATCCTCTGTACAGCCTCATATTCCTGCTCTCCATCCTCTGTCCAGCCCCATATTCCTGCTCTCCATCCTCTGTACAGCCTCATATTCCTGCTCTCCATCCTCTGTACAGCCCCATATTCCTGCTCTCCATCCTCTGTACAGCCCCATATTCCTGCTCTCCATCCTCTGTACAGCCCCATATTCCTGCTCTCCATCCTCTGTACAGCCTCATATTCCTGCTTTCCATCCTCTACAGCCCCATATTCCTGCTCTCCATCCTCTACAGCCCCATATTCCTGCTCTCTATCCTCTGTACAGCCCCATAGTCCTGCTCTCCATCCTCTGTACAGCCCCATATTCCTGCTCTACAGCTTCTGTACAGCCCCATATTCCTGCTCTCCATCCTCTACAGCCCCATATTCCTGCTCTCCATCCTCTACAGCCCCATATTCCTGCTCTCCATCCTCTACAGCCCCATATTCCTGCTCTCCATCCTCTACAGCCCCATATTCCTGCTCTCCATCCTCTGTCCAGCTCCATATTCCTGCTCTACAGCTTCTGTACAGCCCCATATTCCTGCTCTCCATCCTCTGTACAGCCCCATATTCCTGCTCTCCATCCTCTGTACAGCCCCATATTCCTGCTCTCCATCCTCTGTACAGCCCCATATTCCTGCTCTCCATCCTCTGTACAGCCTCATATTCCTGCTCTCCATCCTCTACAGCCCCATATTCCTGCTCTCCATCCTCTACAGCCCCATATTCCTGCTCTCCATCCTCTGTACAGCCCCATAGTCCTGCTCTCCATCCTCTGTACAGTACAGCCCCATATTCCTGCTCTCCATCCTCTACAGCCCCATATTCCTGCTCTCCATCCTCTACAGCCTCATATTCCTGCTCTCCATCCTCTGTACAGCCCCATATTCCTGCTCTCCATCCTCTGTACAGCCTCATATTCCTGCTCTCCATCCTCTACAGCCCCATATTCCTGCTCTCCATCCTCTACAGCCCCATATTCCTGCTCTCCATCCTCTACAGCCCCATATTCCTGCTCTCCATCCTCTGTACAGCCTCATATTCCTGCTCTCCATCCTCTGTACAGCCTCATATTCCTGCTCTCCATCCTCTACAGCCTCATATTCCTGCTCTCCATCCTCTACAGCCCCATATTCCTGCTCTCCATCCTCTACAGCCCCATATTCCTGCTCTCCATCCTCTACAGCCCCATATTCCTGCTCTCCATCCTCTACAGCCCCATATTCCTGCTCTCCATCCTCTGTACAGCCCCATATTCCTGCTCTCCATCCTCTGTACAGCCTCATATTCCTGCTTTCCATCCTCTACAGCCCCATATTCCTGCTCTCCATCCTCTACAGCCCCATATTCCTGCTCTCTATCCTCTGTACAGCCCCATAGTCCTGCTCTCCATCCTCTGTACAGCCCCATATTCCTGCTCTACAGCTTCTGTACAGCCCCATATTCCTGCTCTCCATCCTCTACAGCCCCATATTCCTGCTCTCCATCCTCTACAGCCCCATATTCCTGCTCTCCATCCTCTACAGCCCCATATTCCTGCTCTCCATCCTCTACAGCCCCATATTCCTGCTCTCCATCCTCTGTCCAGCTCCATATTCCTGCTCTACAGCTTCTGTACAGCCCCATATTCCTGCTCTCCATCCTCTGTACAGCCCCATATTCCTGCTCTCCATCCTCTGTACAGCCCCATATTCCTGCTCTCCATCCTCTGTACAGCCCCATATTCCTGCTCTCCATCCTCTGTACAGCCTCATATTCCTGCTCTCCATCCTCTACAGCCCCATATTCCTGCTCTCCATCCTCTACAGCCCCATATTCCTGCTCTCCATCCTCTGTACAGCCCCATAGTCCTGCTCTCCATCCTCTGTACAGCCCCATATTCCTGCTCTACAGCTTCTGTACAGCCCCATATTCCTGCTCTCCATCCTCTACAGCCCCATATTCCTGCTCTCCATCCTCTACAGCCTCATATTCCTGCTCTCCATCCTCTGTACAGCCTCATATTCCTGCTCTCCATCCTCTGTACAGCCTCATATTCCTGCTCTCCATCCTCTACAGCCTCATATTCCTGCTCTCCATCCTCTACAGCCCCATATTCCTGCTCTCCATCCTCTACAGCCCCATATTCCTGCTCTCCATCCTCTACAGCCCCATATTCCTGCTCTCCATCCTCTACAGCCCCATATTCCTGCTCTCCATCCTCTACAGCCCCATATTCCTGCTCTCCACCCTCTGTACAGCCCCATATTCCTGCTCTCCATCCTCTACAGCCCCATATTCCTGCTCTCCATCCTCTACAGCCCCATATTCCTGCTCTCCATCCCCTGACCTGCCCCCTATTCACATCACCTATCCCAGAAAAGAATCCTGTGGGTCCAGGATCTCGCTGCCCCCTGGCCGTGGTACCTTTCTCTCCAGCTGTGATAATGCAGCACATGGCGGCTCGTACTCCAGAGGGATTGAGAGATTCATCCACGATTTCTGAGGTAAATCCTCCCTCCAGCTGTTTACAAACTCTTCAATGTTCTCTGTCACCTTACCTGAAAAAAGCAGCAAAAAGGAGCAAGTGAGAATAGTCTGAGAATAGTCTGCCTCCTGCGAAAGATAGAGATAGATAGAGGGATAGATAGATAGATAATGGATAGATAGATAGATAGATAGAGGGATAGATAGAGGGATAGATAGATAGATAGATAGATAGACAGATAGAGGGATAGATAGATAGATAGATAGATAGATAGATAGAGGGATAGATAGATAGATAGATAGATAGATAGATAGATAGATAGATAGATAGAGGGATAGATAGAGGGATAGATAGATAGAGGGATAGATAGATAGATAGAGGGATAGATAGATAGAGGGATAGATAGATAGAGGGATAGATAGATAGATAGATAGATAGATAGATAGATAGATAGATAGATAGATAGATAGATAGATAGACGGATAGATAGATAGATAGAGGGATAGATAGATAGATAGATAGATAGATAGATAGAGGGATAGATAGAGGGATAGATAGATAGAGGGATAGATAGATAGAGGGATAGATAGATAGAGGGATAGATAGATAGGGGGATAGATAGATAGGGGGATAGATAGATAGATAGATAGATAGATAGATAGATAGATAGATAGAGGGATAGATAGAGGGATAGATAGATAGATAGATAGAGGGATAGATAGATAGAGGGATAGATAGATAGAGGGATAGATAGATAGATAGATAGATAGATAGAGGGATAGATAGAGGGATAGATAGAGGGATAGATAGATAGATAGATAGAGGGATAGATAGATAGATAGATAGATAGAGGGATAGATAGATAGATAGATAGATAGATAGATAGATAGATAGATAGATAGATAGAGGGATAGATAGATAGATAGATAGATAGATAGATAGATAGATAGATAGATAGATAGAGGGATAGATAGATAGAGGGATAGATAGAGAGATAGATAGATAGAGGGATAGATAGATAGATAGGGGGATAGATAGATAGATAGAGGGATAGATAGATAGATAGATAGATAGATAGATAGATAGATAGATAGATAGATAGATAGATAGATAGATAGATAGAGGGATAGATAGATAGAGGGATAGATAGATAGATAGATAGATAGATAGATAGATAGATAGATAGATAGAGGGATAGATAGATAGAGGGATAGATAGATAGAGGGATAGATAGATAGATAGATAGATAGATAGATAGATAGAGGGATAGATAGAGGGATAGATAGAGGGATAGATAGATAGATAGATAGATAGATAGATAGATAGATAGATAGATAGATAGATAGATAGATAGATAGATAGAGGGATAGATAGATAGATAGATAGATAGATAGATAGATAGATAGATAGATAGAGGGATAGATAGATAGATAGATAGATAGATAGATAGATAGATAGATAGATAGATAGAGGGATAGATAGATAGAGGGATAGATAGAGAGATAGATAGATAGAGGGATAGATAGATAGATAGATAGAGGGATAGAGGGATAGATAGATAGATAGAGGGATAGATAGATAGAGGGATAGATAGAGGGATAGATAGATAGAGGGATAGATAGAGAGATAATGGATAGATAATAGATAGATAGAGAGATAATGGATAGATAGATAGATAGATAGATAGAGGGATAGATAGATAGATAGATAGATAGATAGATAGATAGGGGGATAGATAGATAGAGAGATAATGGATAGATAGATAGATAGATAGATCCCCACCCTGGATATGTCCCATCCACCGTTACCACAGTCCCACCGTGGATATGCCCCATCATAAGCCATGGACTTCCATAGCCCCCATCCTAGAAGTGCCCCCACAGTCCCCACCCTGGATGAGCCCCATCCATCCTTCCTACAGTCCCCACCCACCATCCCCACAGCCCCAGCCCCTAATGTACACTTGCTTTGGCAAAACTAATTTGTATTTGGTCCTGCCAATAAAGCTTATTTGATTTGATTTGATTTGATTTGATAGATAGATAGAGATAATGGATAGATAGAGATATAATGGATAGATAGAGGGATAGATAGAGAGATAATGGATAGACAGATAGATAGCGAGATATAGAGATAGATAAATAGATATTGTGAGGTAGCGACCACCAATGTTGTGGATGGTTGCTGTGTGTCGCAGTGAAGGATCCCCTGCGATATTGAACTTAAGGTGTGAGTGTGGGACTTGTAGTTCCACAGAACTTGGGTTGTAATTAAGGGTTAGGTTCCCTTTAAACTATGACCGGTGTGATGGACAGGGCTGGAGAATCACAGACCTCCACCTGTGGGTGTATCCGGTTGGGTTTAAGAGACTGTTTGGTTTTAGAGACAGGAGGAGGTCTGAGAGTGCTGCACATGGAGGATGTGTGCTGGAGATCTCAGTCTGTGTGAAGACTGGAGACAGACTTCTGGAAATCAGTCCAGGTGAGGACTGTGGAAAAGACTGCAGCCTGGCTGGAGAGGACTGTGGAAAAGACTGCAGCCTGGCTGGAGAGGACTGTGGAAAATACTGCAGCCTGGCTGGAGAGGACTGTGGAAAAGACTGCAGCCTGGCTGGAGAGGACTGTGGAAAAGACTGCAGCCTGGCTGGAGAGGACTGTGGAAAATACTGCAGCCTGGCTGGAGAGGACTGTGGAAAAGACTGCAGCCTGGCTGGAGAGGACTGTGGAAAAGACTGCAGCCTGGCTGGAGAGGACTGTGGAAAATACTGCAGCCTGGCTGGAGAGGACTGTGGAAAAGACTGCAGCCTGGCTGGAGAGGACTGTGGAAAAGACTGCAGCCTGGCTGGAGAGGACTGTGGAAAAGACTGCAGCCTGGCTGGAGAGGGCTGTGGAAAAGACTGCAGCCTGGCTGGAGAGGACTGTGGAAAATACTGCAGCCTGGCTGGAGAGGACTGTGGAAAATACTGCAGCCTGGCTGGAGAGGGCTGTGGAAAAGACTGCAGCCTGGCTGGAGAGGACTGTGGAAAAGACTGCAGCCTGGCTGGAGAGGACTGTGGAAAAGACTGCAGCCTGGCTGGAGAGGACTGTGGAAAATACTGCAGCCTGGCTGGAGAGGGCTGTGGAAAAGACTGCAGCCTGGATGGAGAGGACTGTGGAAAAGACTGCAGCCTGGATGGAGAGGACTGTGGAAAAGACTGCAGCCTGGCTGGAGAGGACTGTGGAAAAGACTGCAGCCTGGATGGAGAGGACTGTGGAAAAGACTGCAGCCTGGCTGGAGAGGACTGTGGAAAAGACTGCAGCCTGGCTGGAGAGGGCTGTGGAAAATACTGCAGCCTGGCTGGAGAGGACTGTGGAAAATACTGCAGCCTGGCTGGAGAGGACTGTGGAAAAGACTGCAGCCTGGATGGAGAGGACTGTGGAAAAGACTGCAGCCTGGCTGGAGAGGACTGTGGAAAAGACTGCAGCCTGGCTGGAGAGGACTGTGGAAAAGACTGCAGCCTGGCTGGAGAGGACTGTGGAAAAGACTGCAGCCTGGATGGAGAGGACTGTGGAAAAGACTGCAGCCTGGATGGAGAGGACTGTGGAAAAGACTGCAGCCTGGCTGGAGAGGACTGTGGAAAAGACTGCAGCCTGGCTGGAGAGGACTGTGGAAAAGACTGCAGCCTGGATGGAGAGGACTGTGGAAAAGACTGCAGCCTGGCTGGAGAGGACTGTGGAAAAGACTGCAGCCTGGCTGGAGAGGACTGTGGAAAATACTTCAGCCTGGCTGGAGAGGGCTGTGGAAAAGACTGCAGCCTGGCTGGAGAGGACTGTGGAAAAGACTGCAGCCTGGCTGGAGAGGACTGTGGAAAAGACTGCAGCCTGGATGGAGAGGACTGTGGAAAATACTGCAGCCTGGCTGGAGAGGACTGTGGAAAATACTGCAGCCTGGCTGGAGAGGACTGTGGAAAAGACTGCAGCCTGGATGGAGAGGACTGTGGAAAAGACTGCAGCCTGGCTGGAGAGGACTGTGGAAAAGACTGCAGCCTGGCTGGAGAGGACTGTGGAAAAGACTGCAGCCTGGCTGGAGAGGACTGTGGAAAAGACTGCAGCCTGGCTGGAGAGGACTGTGGAAAAGACTGCAGCCTGGCTGGAGAGGACTGTGGAAAAGACTGCAGCCTGGATGGAGAAGACTGTGGAAAAGACTGCAGCCTGGCTGGAGAGGACTGTGGAAAAGACTGCAGCCTGGCTGGAGAGGACTGTGGAAAAGACTGCAGCCTGGCTGGAGAGGACTGTGGAAAAGACTGCAGCCTGGATGGAGAGGACTGTGGAAAAGACTGCAGCCTGGCTGGAGAGGACTGTGGAAAATACTGCAGCCTGGCTGGAGAGGACTGTGGAAAAGACTGCAGCCTGGCTGGAGAGGACTGTGGAAAAGACTGCAGCCTGGCTGGAGAGGACTGTGGAAAAGACTGCAGCCTGGCTGGAGAGGACTGTGGAAAAGACTGCAGCCTGGCTGGAGAGGACTGTGGAAAAGACTGCAGCCTGGCTGGAGAGGACTGTGGAAAAGACTGCAGCCTGGATGGAGAGGACTGTGGAAAAGACTGCAGCCTGGCTGGAGAGGACTGTGGAAAAGACTGCAGCCTGGCTGGAGAGGACTGTGGAAAAGACTGCAGCCTGGATGGAGAGGACTGTGGAAAAGACTGCAGCCTGGATGGAGAGGACTGTGGAAAAGACTGCAGCCTGGCTGGAGAGGACTGTGGAAAAGACTGCAGCCTGGCTGGAGAGGACTGTGGAAAAGACTGCAGCCTGGCTGGAGAGGACTGTGGAAAAGACTGCAGCCTGGCTGGAGAGGACTGTGGAAAAGACTGCAGCCTGGCTGGAGAGGACTGTGGAAAAGACTGCAGCCTGGCTGGAGAGGACTGTGGAAAATACTGCAGCCTGGCTGGAGAGGACTGTGGAAAAGACTGCAGCCTGGATGGAGAGGACTGTGGAAAAGACTGCAGCCTGGCTGGAGAGGACTGTGGAAAATACTGCAGCCTGGCTGGAGAGGACTGTGGAAAAGACTGCAGCCTGGATGGAGAGGACTGTGGAAAAGACTGCAGCCTGGCTGGAGAGGACTGTGGAAAAGACTGCAGCCTGGCTGGAGAGGACTGTGGAAAAGACTGCAGCCTGGATGGAGAGGACTGTGGAAAAGACTGCAGCCTGGCTGGAGAGGACTGTGGAAAATACTGCAGCCTGGCTGGAGAGGGCTGTGGAAAAGACTGCAGCCTGGCTGGAGAGGACTGTGGAAAAGACTGCAGCCTGGCTGGAGAGGACTGTGGAAAAGACTGCAGCCTGGCTGGAGAGGGCTGTGGAAAAGACTGCAGCCTGGCTGGAGAGGACTGTGGAAAATACTGCAGCCTGGCTGGAGAGGACTGTGGAAAATACTGCAGCCTGGCTGGAGAGGGCTGTGGAAAAGACTGCAGCCTGGCTGGAGAGGACTGTGGAAAAGACTGCAGCCTGGCTGGAGAGGACTGTGGAAAAGACTGCAGCCTGGCTGGAGAGGACTGTGGAAAATACTGCAGCCTGGCTGGAGAGGACTGTGGAAAAGACTGCAGCCTGGCTGGAGAGGACTGTGGAAAAGACTGCAGCCTGGCTGGAGAGGACTGTGGAAAAGACTGCAGCCTGGCTGGAGAGGACTGTGGAAAAGACTGCAGCCTGGCTGGAGAGGACTGTGGAAAAGACTGCAGCCTGGATGGAGAGGACTGTGGAAAAGACTGCAGCCTGGCTGGAGAGGACTGTGGAAAAGACTGCAGCCTGGCTGGAGAGGACTGTGGAAAAGACTGCAGCCTGGCTGGAGAGGACTGTGGAAAATACTGCAGCCTGGCTGGAGAGGACTGTGGAAAAGACTGCAGCCTGGATGGAGAGGACTGTGGAAAAGACTGCAGCCTGGCTGGAGAGGACTGTGGAAAAGACTGCAGCCTGGCTGGAGAGGACTGTGGAAAATACTGCAGCCTGGCTGGAGAGGACTGTGGAAAAGACTGCAGCCTGGATGGAGAGGACTGTGGAAAAGACTGCAGCCTGGCTGGAGAGGACTGTGGAAAAGACTGCAGCCTGGCTGGAGAGGACTGTGGAAAAGACTGCAGCCTGGATGGAGAGGACTGTGGAAAATACTGCAGCCTGGATGGAGAGGACTGTGGAAAAGACTGCAGCCTGGCTGGAGAGGACTGTGGAAAAGACTGCAGCCTGGCTGGAGAGGACTGTGGAAAAGACTGCAGCCTGGCTGGAGAGGACTGTGGAAAAGACTGCAGCCTGGATGGAGAGGACTGTGGAAAAGACTGCAGCCTGGCTGGAGAGGACTGTGGAAAAGACTGCAGCCTGGATGGAGAGGACTGTGGAAAAGACTGCAGCCTGGCTGGAGAGGACTGTGGAAAAGACTGCAGCCTGGCTGGAGAGGACTGTGGAAAAGACTGCAGCCTGGCTGGAGAGGACTGTGGAAAAGACTGCAGCCTGGATGGAGAGGACTGTGGAAAAGACTGCAGCCTGGCTGGAGAGGACTGTGGAAAAGACTGCAGCCTGGATGGAGAGGACTGTGGAAAATACTGCAGCCTGGCTGGAGAGGACTGTGGAAAAGACTGCAGCCTGGCTGGAGAGGACTGTGGAAAAGACTGCAGCCTGGCTGGAGAGGACTGTGGAAAAGACTGCAGCCTGGCTGGAGAGGACTGTGGAAAATACTGCAGCCTGGCTGGAGAGGACTGTGGAAAAGACTGCAGCCTGGATGGAGAGGACTGTGGAAAAGACTGCAGCCTGGCTGGAGAGGACTGTGGAAAAGACTGCAGCCTGGCTGGAGAGGACTGTGGAAAAGACTGCAGCCTGGATGGAGAGGACTGTGGAAAAGACTGCAGCCTGGATGGAGAGGACTGTGGAAAAGACTGCAGCCTGGCTGGAGAGGACTGTGGAAAAGACTGCAGCCTGGCTGGAGAGGACTGTGGAAAAGACTGCAGCCTGGCTGGAGAGGACTGTGGAAAATACTGCAGCCTGGCTGGAGAGGACTGTGGAAAAGACTGCAGCCTGGATGGAGAGGACTGTGGAAAAGACTGCAGCCTGGCTGGAGAGGACTGTGGAAAAGACTGCAGCCTGGCTGGAGAGGACTGTGGAAAAGACTGCAGCCTGGATGGAGAGGACTGTGGAAAAGACTGCAGCCTGGATGGAGAGGACTGTGGAAAAGACTGCAGCCTGGCTGGAGAGGACTGTGGAAAAGACTGCAGCCTGGCTGGAGAGGACTGTGGAAAAGACTGCAGCCTGGCTGGAGAGGACTGTGGAAAAGACTGCAGCCTGGATGGAGAGGACTGTGGAAAAGACTGCAGCCTGGCTGGAGAGGACTGTGGAAAAGACTGCAGCCTGGCTGGAGAGGACTGTGGAAAAGACTGCAGCCTGGCTGGAGAGGACTGTGGAAAAGACTGCAGCCTGGATGGAGAGGACTGTGGAAAAGACTGCAGCCTGGATGGAGAGGACTGTGGAAAAGACTGCAGCCTGGCTGGAGAGGGCTGTGGAAAAGACTGCAGCCTGGCTGGAGAGGACTGTGGAAAAGACTGCAGCCTGGCTGGAGAGGACTGTGGAAAAGACTGCAGCCTGGATGGAGAGGACTGTGGAAAAGACTGCAGCCTGGATGGAGAGGACTGTGGAAAAGACTGCAGCCTGGCTGGAGAGGACTGTGGAAAAGACTGCAGCCTGGCTGGAGAGGACTGTGGAAAAGACTGCAGCCTGGCTGGAGAGGACTGTGGAAAAGACTGCAGCCTGGCCGGAGAGGACTGTGGAAAAGACTGCAGCCTGGATGGAGAGGACTGTGGAAAAGACTGCAGCCTGGATGGAGAGGACTGTGGAAAAGACTGCAGCCTGGCTGGAGAGGACTGTGGAAAATACTGCAGCCTGGCTGGAGAGGACTGTGGAAAAGACTGCAGCCTGGCTGGAGAGGACTGTGGAAAAGACTGCAGCCTGGCTGGAGAGGACTGTGGAAAAGACTGCAGCCTGGCTGGAGAGGACTGTGGAAAAGACTGCAGCCTGGATGGAGAGGACTGTGGAAAAGACTGCAGCCTGGATGGAGAGGACTGTGGAAAAGACTGCAGCCTGGATGGAGAGGACTGTGGAAAAGACTGCAGCCTGGCTGGAGAGGGCTGTGGAAAAGACTGCAGCCTGGCTGGAGAGGACTGTGGAAAAGACTGCAGCCTGGCTGGAGAGGACTGTGGAAAAGACTGCAGCCTGGCTGGAGAGGACTGTGGAAAAGACTGCAGCCTGGCTGGAGAGGACTGTGGAAAAGACTGCAGCCTGGCTGGAGAGGACTGTGGAAAATACTGCAGCCTGGCTGGAGAGGACTGTGGAAAAGACTGCAGCCTGGCTGGAGAGGGCTGTGGAAAAGACTGCAGCCTGGCTGGAGAGGACTGTGGAAAAGACTGCAGCCTGGCTGGAGAGGACTGTGGAAAAGACTGCAGCCTGGATGGAGAGGACTGTGGAAAAGACTGCAGCCTGGATGGAGAGGACTGTGGAAAAGACTGCAGCCTGGCTGGAGAGGACTGTGGAAAATACTGCAGCCTGGATGGAGAGGACTGTGGAAAAGACTGCAGCCTGGCTGGAGAGGACTGTGGAAAAGACTGCAGCCTGGATGGAGAGGACTGTGGAAAAGACTGCAGCCTGGATGGAGAGGGCTGGAGGCTGCAGGAAGCAACCACAGTGACTTGTGTTCGCTGGCTGGAGCCAGAGTGTGGAGACTCCACTATGGACATTTAATGGACTGGAAGCCCACGGTATGTGGATGTGTTATATTTTCCTTTAAGCCGGGAGAGGCTTTGTTACATTTTGTTTAGCAGTTTATGTTGAGTCTAATAAATAAACTGCCAGAATTTTTATAAAGAGACTGTAGCTGTGTTGCTAAAGCTACCTCGCACCGCTGCAAGTGAGTGGAACCCCCCAGGTTGCGGGGTGCAACCTTACAATAGATAATAGATAGATATATAAAAGATAGCTAGGTAATTCCACACCATAACTGGTCACCAGATCATCATGAGCTATCCAGTTGTTGTTTCCGCACAGTCCGCGGGTTCTTCCTATATATTCCGGACTCATCTTTAGATAAATGGCGGAGCTTCCATCCCAGGTTAAGGAGAATATGTAGAGCAGAGTGACAATGGTGTATCCAGAAAGATTCTGTATCCTCAGGGCTCCGCTAACATACGGCAGTTGGACCCTAAGAGAAGACACAGGACATTGCACCACAGGTACAAGATTCACCCTCCACCCACAAGGACATCACTCACCTGAGGTTATTGAGAAGAACAATATGGTTCTGTAATGTCACCTCCATAGTGCCAGCAACATACAGGGTGACAGAGCGAGCACATGAGTACGGGTGGGAGGCGCAGGATGGGTCATTTTGCACCTGTGATAGGTAATCAGTCATGTTACATCAGGATTTAATAACATCAGTCTGCAGGGGCGGTCATGTCTAGGCTCCACCCCAGAGGAGTGCGAAGAGGAGCAGAGCTGTGTGTCATCCTCCTCTCTTACTCACTGAGAAGTCTGAATAACAGATCTATGACTCGGCAGAGACATGCAAATGGCGACATCAAGAGTAGTGCATTGCCTGCCAGAAAGATGGACATTAAGTGATGGAGGAACACAATGAGATGCCATGACTGATGGATCTGCTGTATCAGACAGTGCCAAGTCTCTACATCGGGAGTTGGTTCATGCAGCAGCTCAACAACTCTACATCAGGGGTTGGTTCATGCGGCAGCTCAATAATTCTACGTCTGGGGTCGGTTCATGCCGCAGCTCAACAACTCTACATCGGGGGTTGGTTCATGCGGCAGCTCAATAATTCTACGTCTGGGGTCGGTTCATGCGGCAGATCAATAACTCTACATCGGGGGTTGGTTCATGCGGCAGCTGAATAATTCTACATCTGGGGTCAGTTCATGCAGCAGCTCAATAATTCTACATCTGGGGTCAGTTCATGCCGCAGATCAATAATTCTACGTCTGGGGTCGGTTCATGCCGCAGCTCAATAATTCTACATCTGGGGTCAGTTCATGCAGCAGCTCAATAATTCTACGTCTGGGGTCGGTTCATGCGGCAGCTCAATAATTCTACGTCTGGGGTCGGTTCATGCCGCAGCTCAATAATTCTACATCTGGGGTCGGTTCATGCCGCAGCTCAATAATTCTACATCTGGGGTCAGTTCATGCAGCAGATCAATAATTCTACGTCTGGGGTCAGTTCATGCCGCAGATCAATAATTCTACGTCTGGGGTCGGTTCATGCGGCAGATCAATAACTACATCTGGGGTCGGTTCATGCCGCAGCTCAATAATTCTACATCTGGGGTCAGTTCATGCAGCAGGTCAATAACTCTACGTCTGGGGTCGGTTCATGCCACAGCTCAATAATTCTACATCTGGGGTCAGATCATGCAGCAGATCAATAACTCTACGTCTGGGGTTGGTTCATGCGGCAGCTGAATAATTCTACATCTGGGGTCAGTTCATGCAGCAGCGCAACAACTGTACATCTGGGGTCGGTTCATGCGGCAGCTAAACAACTCTACATCTGGGGTCGGTTCATGCAGCAGCGCAACAACTGTACATCTGGGGTCAGTTCATGCGGCAGCTACACAACTCTACATCTGGGGTCGGTTCATGCAGCAGCGCAACAACTGTACATCTGGGGTTGGTTCATGCGGCAGCTAAACAACTCTACATCTGGGGTCGGTTCATGCAACAGCGCAACAACTCTACGTCTGAATGAAAAAACTTTATAACTCCAGCAGACAAATTTGAGGATGCAGATATATATTAAAAAAATTTTTGTATTTGCAAATCTTTATTTTGAAAAAATTCCATAAAATTGTAGCCGCACTTCTGGGCGGTGAAGGAAAAAGATTAGGAGTGGTAGCCTGCTTGGACTATGCGTTTCAGCGTACAAGCGCCTTCTACATGGTCTGAGACATCCTCAAATTTGTCCGCTGGCGTTATAAAGTTTTTTCATTTGGATTTCCCGTGGCTGGCTCCTGCTCTGGTTTTCCGTGCGGACTATCTTCTGGATTGATACTGGAATCCACACACAGGAGTGTACGGGTAAGCTGCCTTTGAAAACTATTTAGTTTTTTGTAACTCTACGTCTGGGATCGGTTCATGCGGCATCTCAATAACTCTACATCGGGGGTTGGTTCATGCAGCAGCTCAACAACTCTACATCTGGGATCGGTTCATGCAGCAGCGCAACAACTCTACATCTGGGGTCAGTTCATGTGGCAGCTCAACAACGCTATATCTGGGGTCGTTTCATGCAGCAGCGCAACAACTCTATATCTGAGGTCAGTTCATGCAGCAGTTCAATAACTCTACATATGGGGTCGGTTCATGCGGCAGCTCAACAACGCTATAACTGGGGTCGTTTCATGCAGCAGCGCAACAACTCTATATCTGGGGTCGGTTCATGCGGCAGCTCAACAACTCTACATATGGGGTAGGTTCATGTGGCAGTGCAACAACTCTTCATCTGGGGTCAGTTCATGCAACAGCTCAACAACTCTACATCTGTGGTTGGTTCATGCAGCAGTGCAACAACTCTACATATGGGGTAAATTCATGCAGCAGCTCACCAACTCTACGTCTGGGGTCGGTTCATGCGGCATCTCAATAACTCTACGTTTAGGGTAGGTTCATGCTGAAGCTCAATAACTCTACATCAGGGGTTGGTTCATGCTGCAGCTCAACAACTCTACATCTGGGGTCAGTTCATGTGGCAGCTCAATAACTCTACATCTGGGGTTGGTTCATGCAGCAGCGCAACAACTTTACATCTGGGGTCGGTTCATGCGGCAGCTCAACAACGCTATATCTGGGGTCGTTTCATGCAGCAGCACAACAACTCTATATCTGGGGTCAGTTCATGCAGCAGCTCAATAACTCTACATATGGGGTCGGTTCATGCGGGAGCGCAACAACTCTACATATGGGGTCCGTTCATGCGGCAGCCCAACAACTTTACATCTGGGGTTGGTTCATGCGGCAGCGCAGCAAGTCTACATATGGGGTAGGTTCATGCGGCAGCGCAACAACTCTTCATCTGGGATCAGTTCATGCAGCAGCTCAGCAACTCTACATCTGGGGTTGGTACATGCGGCAGCGCAACAACTCTACATATGGGGTAGGTATCACGAACGGGGGGTAGGAGGCGGAAATTACGCCCTTCCTTTCTACCACCCGTCTGACCGACAGAGCACGTGACGCGCTCTCTAGCGCCCCTCTTATAGTCAGGCCAATTATGGAATTGCCCGACAATAAGTAAGGAGGCCGCTATTCTACTATGCCAATGGCTGAAGGGCTCCCGGTGAGAGTAAGGTATATATTCCCCCGATCTCAGCGGATGGAAATATATCTAAACCTCCCCAAATCTCACCGGCCGCCCCACCATGATCCTTGGCATAACCTCGCTGCCACCAAACGATTTACGGTAACTATTCGCCGAGCACACAGACGTGGGATTCAAGATCGAGATAACAGAACAGCCCAAGATTAATTATATAATTTATTGGGCCTAAGCCACACTAGAAACTACAATATATACAATATGGTATCTACAGCATATACATAGGTCAGAGTACATTTACAAATAAAGCATGGTTTACAAACAGGCATACAGTTCAAGCAGTTACCTTATGCATCTGGCCACAGGGGGGCGCTGCTAGACCAGGGTTCCAGGAACTTCCTCACATGTGTTCAGACACAGACCCCCGAGCAACAACAAGCTGAAAATGGCTGCACTGAGGTTATCAAACAAGCTCAATCCCTGTCCCTTCCTACCTTAGTGACCTCAGAGGGAAGCACTGCCACTCCTCCTGCCTTGAGTCAAAGTAATATTCCAAAGGGATTATTGGCCATAACTTTGCCTGGGAACATCATAGGCGGACGTGCTCTCATTTTTACAGTTATGATTTTATCTTCAAAATGATAGGACACATGGCTGGTCTGCTGGTTCCCCACTGGCCTATATCACGTTTGGGATACTTCCAAAGAACCTACGCCTATATAAAATATGTGCGGGGCTCGTCAGCCTGCCCCAATGCCATATTTCTGCTTGACATATTTATAGGAAGCACAGCTCACGAGATATTACACATATTTTACTGGAGTCTGGCTGTCTGGATACTTCAAAGCCTGCTAAGTAGATACAAACTTCTACCACAGTGTCACTGAGGGGGATCTTCCTGGGTCTTTTGATGATTCCCAGGGCTAACAGCTCAGCTAATCTCCATATCATAGGAGATTGCTTTCTGCTCACACAGACCAGTTGCTCAAGTGCATTAGCATACTAATTATAGCCTCTTTACTACCTTTCAGGAAGATGGCTATAGGAATATAGCTTCATAGCCCAGAATATACTCCTATGCCCTCACACATCCCTCCTCGCGCCCGTCTGTGACCTCTCCTTGTCGGGACAGCCTGTCTGCGTTACCATGGTCACTGCCTTTCTTGTGGCGAATGGTGAAGTTGTACTGCTGGAGCGCAAGGCTCCATCGCAACAACCTCCCATTCGTCCCGGAGACTGTGTGTAACCAGCTGAGGGGATTGTGGTCCGTCTCCACGATGAAGCGGCGCCCATATAGATAGGGTTGCAGACGCTGCAGAGCCCACACTATGGCCAGGCATTCCTTTTCCATCGTGGAGTAGGCCACCTCCCTTGGCAACAGCTTCCTGCTCAGATACAAGACTGTGTGCTCTTGGCTCACAGAGTCCACCTGGCTGAGCACCGCACCGAGGCCAAAGTCACTGGCGTCGGTCTGTACTGCGAACGGCCGCGTGAAGTCGGCTGCCTGTAGTACTGGCGAGCTGGACAGGGCACCCTTTAGGGCTCAGAAGGCTGTCTCGCAGTCCACTGTCCAATCGACTGCAGAGGGCAGCTTCTTCTTGGTGAGGTCCGTCAGGGGCTTTGCCAGGCTACTATAGTGTGGAACAAACCTCCTATAGTACCCGGCGGTCCCCAAGAAGGACATCACCTGCTTCTTGGTTCTGGGGGTGGGCCAGGATGTGATGGCCTCCACTTTCTCAGGCTCTGGCTTCAGAGCTCCCCCGCCTACCCGGTGACCCAGGTAGTGGACCTCGCTCATGGCCAGCTGACACTTTCCCGGCTTGATGGTCAAACCTGCCTGGTGGATCCGCCTGAGCACCTGTGCTAAATGCTCTAGGTGGTCCTCCCAGGTGGGACTGAAGATGGCAATGTCATCCAGGTACACGGCCGCGTACCCTTCAAGTCCCTTGAGCAGGGTGTTGACCATCCGCTGGAAAGTGGCAGGGGCATTCCTCATTCCGAAGGGCATCACCGTGGACTCGTACAATTCAAATTGGGTAATAAAGGCAGAGCGCTCCCTGGCCTCGCGAGTCAGGGGATCTGCCAATATCCTCGGCTCAGATCCATGATGGTCAGGTACTGAGCCCCGGCCAACTGATCAAGCAGGTCATCGATGCGTGGCATTGGGTACGCATCGGCGACCGAGACAGCATTGAGCCCCTTGTAGTCCACGCAGAACCGAATGGTTCGGTCCTTCTTTGGGACGAGGACTACAGGCGAGGCCCAAGCGCTGTTGGATGCCTGGATCACCCCCAGCTTCAGCATCTCGTCAATCTCCTGGCGCATGTGTTGCTGCACCTCCAGGGAGACCCGATATGCTGAACGCCGGATCGGGGGATGATCCCCAGTGTCCACGTGATGGACGGCCAACTCAGTCCTTCCGGGCCGGTTGGTAAACAAAGGAGTGTAGGTTGGCCCACAGCTGGGACCGTTGGTCCTCCAAAAGCTGGTGGCCAACCTCCACATCCTCAATGGATCCACCTGCCCTGACCTGGGCAAGCATATCCAAGAGGGTTTCCGCCTCTCCCTCTTCGGGCAGGTTGCACACGGGGAGTGCACATGCCTCCCGCTCATGATGTGCCTTCATCATGTTCACATGGAAGGCCTTCCGCCTTCCACGGGCAGGGTCCAGGGTGACCAGGTACGTTACAGGGTTGAGCTGCTGGTACACGAGGTATGGGCCTTTCCAGGCCGCCTGAAGCTTATCCTGTGGTACGGGGACCAGTACCCACACCTTTTGACCCACTTGGTAGGTCCTCTCACAAGCATTCTGGTCGTACCAACGCTTCTGATCGGCCTGGGCTTGAGCCATATTGTCGTGCACCAGCTGCGTCAAGGCCTGCATTTTGTCCCGGAAGCGCACAACATTCTCAATGACAGACACTCCAAGGTTGGCCAAATCCCCTTCCCAAGCCTCTTTCACCAGAGCCAGGGGGCCCCACACACGTCGCCCGTACAGGAGCTCAAAAGGTGAGAACCCCGTTGAGGCCTGTGGAACCTCCCGGAAAGCAAATAACAGGTGTGGGAGATACCGCTCCCAGTCGCGCCCATGGGAGTCGACCAACATCTTAAACATCTGCTTTAAGGTGCCATTGAACCGCTGGCACAGGCCATTAGTCTGTGGATGGTATGGGCTGGCCACCAGATGTTGCACCTGGATTTGCTTACAGAGGGACTCCATCAGCTGCGACATGAATTGGGTCCCCCGGTCAGTGAGCATTTCCTGGGGAAAACCCACTCGGGAGAAAATCTCCAGCAATGCGGTGGCCACCTTGTCAGCCTGAATGGACGACAAGGCTACCGCTTCAGGGTACCGGGTGGCATAGTCTACTACCGTCAGTATGAAGCATTTCCTGGAGCTGCTGGGGTTGGCCAGCGGGCCGACCAGATCCACAGCCACCCTCCTGAAAGGCTTATCTATGTTGGGCAGAGATACCAGTGGGGCTTTGGGGCGTGGCCCCACCTTCCCCACTCTCTGACAGGCGTCACACGAACGGCAGTAGGCAACCACATCGGCCCCCATTTTTGGTCAGTAGAAATGCTGGGTTAACCTGGCCTTGGTCTTAGCGATCCCTAGGTGTCCGGCCATCGGAATCTCATGTGCAATCCGCAACAACTCCGTCCGGAATGGATAGGGTACCACCAACTGTCGGTCCCTGGGCCACGCCTCTAGTGAACCCGGCTGCACCGTGACCCGGTACAGCCGTCCTTGGTCCCAGACCACTTGCTCCGGGTCCGAGTCCGAGGGAGGCTGTGCCGCCTGCTCCTTAAGAGCTTTCAGGCTGTCGTCAGCTTCTAACGCTGCCTGAACCCCTGACTAGATGTGGCCAGAATCGACGAGACTGTCACATCTTCGGTCAGTACTCCGGGACCTGTGTCCTGGCCTCCGCATGACTCGGCTGCCACTTGGTCAAAAGGGGAAGAGCAATCGGACCTCTGGGAGGCCTCTTGGGTTCCAGCACTCCCACTGCGGGTGACAGCGGCCACAGCCGCTGTTACCATGGGTCGTGCCTGCTACTCCTCCATTCCTGACCAAGTCGCCGGTTCAGGCAGACCTACTTGGCTTCCTGACACCCCGCAGTTGTGGGGGAACCCTTCACCGAGATCTTACCTGGGAACACTTCCGCTCCTGGGCCCGCCCCAATCTCACCTGCCTGTTCCCCCCCTGCAGCCACAGAACCCTGCTGTGAAATCTCCGGGGACCCCGCATTTGCTGTGGTAGCCCCCACCTCACACACTGGCTCTCTCCCTGCAGTATCCTGCTCCCTGCTTATCTCTGCAGAGGGCAACAGATCCCAGCTCACTGGCTGATCACTGGTAAAGGCATTGTCACACCCTTCTCCCACCCCCTCCCCTGTCACAGCTGCAGCTGTGTGTGTGGTGTCAGTGTAAGCAGAAGACCCCGAGCTCACTCCCTCCTCCCTTACATCACGTACAGATAACACATCAACATTGTCAGGGATAATGTCAGTACTGGCTGAAAGATCAGCCCTTGGGGATTCGGGGGCCTCAAACTGGGAGGTTATCCGCCCCAAATCTGTCCCAAGTAACACTTTGGCGGGACTCCAAACAGTTATCCCCACCTCCCTCACCCCTCATCCTGCACCCCAATTCAAATAAACCTTGGCGACGGAGAGCGCCGGGTCAATGCCTCCAATCCCGGAGACAGCGAGGGTTTTTCCGGGCACCAAGTCTTGGGGGGACACCATCTCAGGCCATACGAGGATCACCTCGGTGGCGCTGTCTCGCAGTCCCATGGTCGTAGACCGGCCGACTGTGACGGGCTGTAAGTTGTCCCGGGACCTACCACCACCCCCACCCACACACCACACCGTGGGAGGTTTTTGGGACGGGGATGGGGCTGGGGCCTCGGGACGCTGAGGGCACATGGCCTTGATGTGTCCAGGTTGGTTGCACTGGTGGCACCGCCTTGGTTCTGCCATGGGCCTGGAGAGCGGAGTTGGGGGGGGGACACCCCCTGCAGTCTAGGGGCAGGTGGGGCAGTCGCAGAATTCATCTTACCCCCTCTCCAGGTGCTGCTGGCGTCCGCTCTCTTGGCCTCAGGGGCCCGATTGTTGGTGTAGTCATCCGTCAGGGCGGCCGTAGCAGTGGACCCCTTTGGCTTCTGGTCTCGGATGAACTGGCAGAGATCCTCAGGGCAGTTCCACAAGAGTTGCTCCGTGATGAACAGATCCAGGATCTCCGGTCCGGTGGTAAGCTGCAGGCCTTGGGTCCATTGGTCGGCAGCTCAGGCAAGTGCCCGCCGGTGGTCAGCCCAGGAGTCCTTTGGTCCCTTCTGCAGGCTCCGGAACTTCTTGCGGTAGGACTCCGGAGTAAGGTTGTACTGTTGGATCAGGGCCTGCTTGATGGTGTCATAGCCCTGATCTGCCTCAGCAGGCAAGTCCCCAAGGATTTCAAGGGCCTTACCCCATAAACGGGGGGTCAGGTATTTGGCCCACTGGTCCTTGTCCAGATGGTGCTGCCGGCAAGTCCGTTCAAAGGCAGTCAGAAAAGAGTCCAAGTCTCCATCCTTCTCCAGCACTGGGAAGTCCTCAACACGGACCTTTGGAAGTTTGGTGTCTCGATGGTCACGGGTGGCTGATGAGGGCCGGAGCTGAGCTAGCTGCAGCTGGTGGTCACGCTCTGCCTGTTGCTGTCGCTCTGCAGCCTCACGCTCTGCCTTGCGCTCTTGCTCTGCAGCCTCACGCTCTGCCTCGCGCTCTCGCTCTGCAGCCTCACGCGCTGCCTTGCGGTCTGCCATGAGGTCCTGGTAGCTCTCCCGGTCTCCAGCCTGGAGTAGGGCCATAGCCAGTTGTAGCAGGGCATCTGAGCCTGCCAGGCTCGGTGGATTGGCAGGTGGTGACCTGCGGCACGCTGCAGAGCCTGGTGATCCGCTGTCCACTGCAGAGCGGAGCACTGGCATCTGGCTCGTTGAGGACCCTTGGGTGGGCTCCTTCTCGCCTTGTCCATAATTGCCAGGTTGTGCACTGTCCTCTGCAGAGTGGCTCTCTGGCGTCAGGCTCCTGGAGGACTCGTGAACAACCTCCTCTTCGCTGCGCACAACACCGTCCTCCACCTCCTCGCCTCTGGCCAGAGCATTGGCCAGTTCTTTGGCTTTGCTCCTGGTGTTCTCAGCCACTCTTGCAGACTTTGGTCACTGACACAAAACCGACATCTGACGCACCCACACACCTTACAGTATCTGCACTCTGACACTCTAGTGTTGGTCTGGTCTGAAGACCCCAACAGCCACAGCTGCTACTGGCAGTCTTTAGTGTCTGGGAGTATGGGTCTCACACTCACACACTATTATCTCGATCCCACCGCTTCCCACCAATATGTCACGAACGGGGGGGGTAGGAGGCGGAAATTCCTTTCCTTTCTACCACCCGTCCGACCGACAGAGCACGTGACACGCTCTCTAGCGCCCCTCTTATAGTCAGGCCAATTATGGAATTGCCCGACAATAAGCAAGGAGGCCGCTATTCTACTATGCCGATGACTGAAGGGCTCCCAGTGAGAGTAAGGTATATATTCCCCCGACCTCAGCGGACGGAAATATATCTAAACCTACCCAAATCTCACCGGCTGCCCCACAATGATCCTTGGCATAAACTCGCTGCCACCAATCGATTTACGGTAACTATTCGCAGAGCCCACAGACGTGGGATTCAAGATCGAGATAACAGAACAGCCCAAGATTAATTATATAATTTATTGGGCCTAAGCCACACTAGAAACTACAATATATTCAATATGGTATCTACAGCATACACATAGGTCGGAGTACATTTACAAATAAAGCATGGTTTACAAACAGGCATACAGTTCAAGCAGTTACCTTATGCATCTGGCCACAGGGGGGCGCTGCTAGACCAGGGTTCCAGGAACTTCCTCACATGTGTTCAGACACAGACCCCCGAGCAAGAACAAGCTGAAAATGGCTGCACTGAGGTTATCAAACAAGCTCAATCCCTGTCCCTTCCTACCTTAGTGACCTCAGAGGGAAGCACTGCCACTCCTCCTGCCGTGAGTCAAAGTAATATTCCAAAGGGATTATTGGCCATAACTTTGCCTGGGAACGTCGTAGGCAGACGTGCTCTCATTTTTACAGTTATGATTTTATCTTCAAAATGATAGGACACATGGCTGGTCTGCTGGTTCCCCACTGGCCTATATCACGTTTGGGATACTTCCAAAGGTCCTACGCCTATATAAAATATGTGCGGGGCTCGTCAGCCTGCCCCAATGCCATATTTCTGCTTGACATATTTATAGGAAGCACAGCTCACGAGATATTACACATATTTTACTGGAGTCTGGCTGTCTGGATACTTCAAAGCCTGCTAAGTAGATACAAACTTCTACCACAGTGTCACTGAGGGGGATCTTCCTGGGTCTTTTGATGATTCCCAGGGCTAAAGCTGGTGTCACACAAAGCGACAGCGACAACGACGTCGCTGTTACGTCACCATTTTCGGTGACGTAACAGCGACCTTGTAAGTCGCTGTTATGATCGCTGCTTAGCTGTCAAACACAGCAGAAGCAGCGATCATAACGTCGCTGTGCTACATGTGCAGAGAGCAGGGAGCCGCGCTTAGCGCTGGCTCCTTGCTCTCCTAGGTACAGTACACATCGGGTTAATTAACCCGATGTGTGCTGCAGCTACATGTCACAGTGCAGAGAGCAGGGAGCCGCGTGCACTGCTTAGCGCTGTCTCCTTGCTCTCCTTGCTACAGTATACATCGGGTTAATTACCCGATGCATACTGCAGCCACATGTCACAGTGCAGGAGCCGGCGCTGGCAGCAAGAGCGGAGGCCGGTAACGAAGGTAAATATCGGGTAACCAGGGAAAGGTCTTCCCTTGGTTACCCGATGTTTACGCTGGTTACAGCTTACCGCAGCTGCCAGACGCCGGCTCCTGCTCCCTCTGCTCGCTTCATTTCGTCGCTCTCTCGCTGTCACACACAGCGATGTGTGTGTCACAGCGGGAGAGTGACGACCAAAAAATGAAGCTGGACATTCAGCAACGACCGGCGACCTCACAGCAGGGGCCAGGTCGTTGCTGGATGTCACACACAGCGACGGGACGTCGCTGCAACGTCACAGAAAATGGTGACGTAGCAGCGACGTCGTTGTCGTCGTCGTTATGTGTGACACCAGCTTAACAGCTCAGCTAATCTCCATATCATAGGAGATTGCTTTCTGCTCACACAGACCAGTTGCTCAAGTTCATTAGCATACTAATTGAAGCCTCTTTACTACCTTTCAGGAAGATGGCTATAGGAATATGGCTTCATAGCCCAGAATATACTCCTATGCCCTCACAGTAGGTTCATGCGGCAGCGCAACAACTCTACATATTGGGTAGGTTCATGCAGCAGCTCAACAACTCTACATCTGGGGGCAGTTCATGCGGCAGCGCAACAACTCTACATCTGGGGTCGGTTAATGCGTCATGTCATGAGGTGGGAAAGCCAAGGAGTCCAAGGTCAAAAGACAGGAGAGTAGGTCAGAGACAAAAGGATCAGACAAGTGAAATAGCAAAAGGGATACTACAAGAGAGTAGTCACAAGCCACAATCCGAGGTTAAGCAACAAAGACCAGAATATCGCAACACCGAGCACAAAGCTACAAGTAGAAAAGGTCTGACATCGGGAGAAAGCCCATGGTAAGGCTACAAAGACACCCTTCAATTTTCTGGGAACAGCCCAGTCCGCTGCAATTCCAGAGTGGGCAGCTGTGCTGTCTTTCAAAATACTGACAGCACAGTATGCCCCTGCCATCTATTGGGCGACTGAGCTGTCACTCACAGCGTCCCTATGATACAGTGAGTGACTGATTCGTGAAAGCATGAAAGGGGTATTTTACTTGGTTTGAACACTAATAGGCTTCCATGGAAGCAAAAGCGTTGTGCAAGTACTGAAATACATATGTCTCTAAAAATTAGGAGGTACGCCTTTCTGTGACTGCGTCACTGCATCGGAACACTGTCTACTCCACCAAATATTATATTTTAGGAGAGGGGGCCCAATTAGGACTTTTGCTATGGGCGACATGATTTCACTTGGCATGATGTACACCCACAGCAGCTGCCATCCCTGGAAGGATGAATCCAGCTATAGGGATCCTGTGAGTAGCTGTCATTTCTGAGAGTCAAGTGGAAGAATGGTTCCATATTGAAGTAGAGTATCTGGAGTAGCTGCCACCTCTGAGAGTCAAGTGGAAGAATTGCTCCACATTGAACGATCCAGGGAGGGAGTAGATGCCAACTCTGAGAGTCAAGAAGAAGCATGGCTTCATATGAAGGGATCCATAGAGTAGCTGTCATCTCTGACAGTTAAGTAGAAGGATTGATTCATATGAAGAGAATTTGGGAGTAGCTGCCATCTCTGAGAGTCAACTGGAGGGATGGCTTCATATTGAGGGATTCGGGGAGTAGCTGCTACCTCTGAGAGTCAACTGAAAGGATGGCTTCATATTGAGGGATTCGGGGAGTAGCTGCCACCTCTGAGAGTCAACTGGAGGGATGGCTTCATATTGAGGGATTCGGGGAGTAGCTGCCACCTCTGAGAGGAAGGATGGCTTCAGATTGAGGGATTCGGGGAGTAGCTGCCACCTCTGAGTCAACTGGAGGGATGGCTTCATATTGAGGGATTCGGGGAGTAGCTGCCACCTCTGAGAGGAAGGATGGCTTCAGATTGAGGGATTCGGGGAGTAGCTGCCACCTCTGAGAGGAAGGATGGCTTCATATTGAGGGATTCGGGGAGTAGCTGCCACCTCTGAGAGGAAGGATGGCTTCAGATTGAGGGATTCGGGGAGTAGCTGCCACCTCTGAGAGGAAGGATGGCTTCATATTGAGGGATTCGGGGAGTAGCTGCCACCTCTGAGAGGAAGGATGGCTTCAGTTGGAGAGATCAGATGTTATGGAATGAGGATGCAGATTTCACATAATTGCTGCATTATAGCAGTACTGTTCATCCTCTTGTCATTAGGTTGATCACTCACACACGTTTCCTACTGGATGTACGGACTGTCACTGACCCTGAGGTCTCAGTATGAGAGCTGGACGCCACCAGAAAATGGCGCAATGTAAAAACAACCAATGAGATAGCTATAGTATAAATGAAGAGAAACTGTGCAGTCATCTCACCTGTACAGCGAAGCTTTGCTCATCTGGTTCTACGTGGCGCAGGAGATCATATGTCAATTTTCCAGGGAAAAAAAAATAAAGTCCATCAAATGTTTCGTAATGATACTGCCCCCACGTTCTGCAGATGTTCTCCCGCTCCGGCCCCGTATTATACACTGAAATAGAAACAACAGGTCAACACATCCATGTACACACACAATGCATGTCTAAGGCACATACATATACACACATGAAACTCATCTAGAGCACCTACATATACACATGACACATGTCTACAGCACCTACATATACACATGACACATGTCTACAGCACCTACATATACACATGACACATGTCTACAGCACCTACATATACACATGACACATTTCTACAGCACCTACATATACACATGACACATGTCTACAGCACCTACATATACACATGACACATGTCTACAGCACCTACATATACACATGACACATGTCTACAGCACCTACATATACACATGACACATTTCTACAGCACCTACATATACACATGACACATGTCTACAGCACCTACATATACACATGACACATGTCTACAGCACCTACATATACACATGACACATGTCTACAGCACCTACATATACACATGACACATGTCTACAGCACCTACATATTGTCACGCTCCCCGGGTCCTCACCCCCGCTCCCCGGCTCACCTGCCACGCTGCCCGCTCCTCAGCCCCCGGATTCCGTCCGTCCCAGGCCCCCTGGTCCCCGATCCCGGCGCCCGACGGCTTCCCAGGACCTGGCCGGCTCTCCTGCGTCCTCCTCTCAGCCTCCTTCCCTGGCTTCTGGCACCCGGGCGGCGCGCATGCGCGTTAGGGCGCGCGCCGCGGTCACTGACCCTTTCTTAAAGGGCCAGCGTCCATTAACAGGAAATGAGGTTGAACAGGTACTGGGTATAAAGGGGGTTATTGTCCAAGGGGGCGGGGCCTGATCTTCGTGTTCCCTGAGCTAGGAGTCAGGTCTCCTGGTGTTTATGTGCCTGTACTCACCTATCTCTCTTTGTAGAGCCGTACCTGCCTCGCCATCCAGTCAGCCGTATCCTGAACCCCGCACACTGTCCGTCTGCCATCTGACAGTCCGTACCATCTCGGATCCCTGCGGTGACCCGTCATCTCGCTCCTGAGGTTCCGGACCCTGCCTGATATCATCTCGGCTTCCGAACCTGAGCTACGTCACCAGGACTACCATCTGTGACTCCGTGGTCCCAGGGACTCCTCCGCTGCCTTCACTTGCACGGACTGTTTTGCTGCCCATCAGTGCTTCAGCTGCCGGACTCCCTACCACCATCTTCGAGTTCGGTCCAGTGGATCCACCTCCTGGGTCGGCCCGACCGCCCGGCCGTGACAGTAAGATCAGGCCATGGATCCCGCTGCAGCACTAGCGGCCTTGCAAGAGGAACTCCAACGTCAGCATGAAGTCCAGACCCGCATGTTGCAATTTATGACCTCCGTGGACACCCGCCTGTACACGTTACAAGCATCAATGACGCCTGCGGCACCCAGGTCCCCAGCTAGGCAAGCCATGGCTCCCGCACCAGTGGCAGCCTCTTCAGATGCTTCCCGTCTCCGTTTGGCGTCACCACCTCGTTATGCTGGAGATCCCAAGACCTGCAGGGGCTTCATAAACCAGTGTTCCCTTCATTTCACGCAGCTGCCACATCTGTTCGCCTCTGACCAAGCCAAGGTCGCCTTTATAATGTCTCATCTGGAGGGCGAGGCGCTGGCGTGGATGAACCCCTTGTGGGAGAAGGAGGACCCCATGACCAAGAACCTTCAAGACTTCCTGCAGGCCTTTCGCAGCACCTTCGACGAGCCGGGACGCGCCTCTGCGTCTGCTTCATCCCTCCTCCGCCTACGTCAAGGAACACTGACGGTGGGCCAATATGCCATCCGTTTCCGTACTTTGGCTTCTGAACTCGGGTGGAATAATGAGGCCCTGACAGCCGCCTTCTGGGAAGGACTCTCGAGTCGCATCAAGGATGAGTTGGCGGGTCGTGACGTGCCCTCCACCCTAGATGCCCTGATTGCCCTAGCCACTCGAGTGGACATTCGTTTCCAGGAACGCTCCAAAGAGCTGTATCGTGAGAGACGTGCAGTACGGCACTCCCCTCCTCCACAGAAGTCCTCTGTGCCTCACTCATCAACAGCTGGGATTCCTGTCCACGAGCCCATGCAGGTTGACCGAGTACGACAGTCTGACCAACGTAGAGCAGAGCGGCTCGCCAAAGGCCTCTGCTTTTACTGCGGAGAGGGCACTCATCTCTTACGCTCCTGTCCGGAAAGGCCGGGAAACTCCAAAGCCTAGGGTTGGTAGGAGAGGCCACCCTAGGTGCTGGGACTCTCTCAGACCCAGTTATGTGGACGGTACAAGTGTCAACAGGAGAGACGCGCTTCACGGCTGAGGCATACCTCGACTCCGGAGCAGCAGGCAATTTTATCCAGCAGGCCACGGTGGACAAGTACCAGCTGCCTGTTACTCCACTCGATAAGCCCCTAGTGATTGCCTCGGTGGATGGGAGACCCCTCTCTGATACCATCTCCTGGATCACCAAGCCGGTGGAATTGCGTATAGGTGCTCTGCACACCGAGAACATCGCTCTCTACGTCCTTCCACACATGTCCCATCAAATCCTGCTGGGACTTCCTTGGTTGCGGACACACGAACCATCAGTCAGCTGGGGTACTGGCGAAATCACTCGTTGGGGCTCTGCCTGTCATGAGAGATGTCTAAAGTCCCTACAACCAATCCGACGTCCCCCGGCTCCAGAGAACCTACCGGAACTGCCCTCGGCCTATTGGTCCTTCGCGGACGTTTTTGACAAGAAGGAGTCTGAGGTACTTCCGCCACACCGTCCCTACGATTGCGCCATCGACCTGCTCCCAGGAACAACACCACCTCGAGGACGGATATATCCGTTGTCTCCAGCTGAAACCAGGGCCATGTCCACATACATCACGGAAAGCCTGGCAAAGGGATTCATCCGGAGATCCTCCTCTCCTGCGGGAGCAGGCTTCTTCTTCGTTAAGAAGAAAGAGGGTGACCTTCGCCCATGCATTGACTACCGGGGCTTGAATCAGATCACCATAAAAAACAAGTACCCCCTACCGCTCATCCCCGAATTGTTCGACCGGCTCAGAGGAGCCCGTGTGTTCACCAAACTGGATCTTCGGGGTGCCTACAACCTAGTTCGTATCCGCTCTGGGGACGAATGGAAGACCGCATTTAATACTCGCGACGGGCACTACGAATACTGCGTGATGCCCTTCGGTCTGTGTAACGCTCCTGCCGTATTCCAAGAACTGGTGAACGACATTTTCCGACCTCCTCTACGTATGTGTAGTAGTTTATCTGGATGACATCCTTGTCTTCTCTCCGGACCTCCAGACCCACAGAGAGAACGTAAAGCTGGTTCTACAAAGACTGAGAGAGAATCGTCTCTACGCCAAATATGAGAAGTGCGTCTTTGAGCAGTCTTCTCTTCCTTTCCTGGGATACATCATCTCGGGTACTGGGTTGCAGATGGATCCAAAGAAGGTCTCCTCCATACTCAACTGGCCTCCTCCTTCTGGACTGAAGGCAATCCAACGGTTCCTGGGATTCGCCAACTACTACCGCCAGTTTATCCCGCACTTCTCCGCCCTGACTGCTCCTCTCTCCGCTTTGACCAAAAAGGAGGCTAAACCAAAGGACTGGTCACCTGCGGCCGACGCCGCGTTTTGCTCTTTGAAGCGAGCTTTCGCCTCCTCTCCTGTACTCCACCGACCGGAGTTAAACCGCCAGTTCACCTTGGAGGTGGATGCCTCCTCCTCAGGAGCCGGAGCAGTGCTCATGCAAAAATCCTCCTCCGGGAAGATGGTGACTTGCGGTTTCTTTTCTAAGAGCTTCTCAGCACCTGAACGGAATTACACCATCGGTGACCGAGAATTATTGGCGGTCAAACTAGCTCTGGAGGAGTGGCGTTACCTCCTGGAAGGAGCAGTGTACCCCGTGACCATCTACACGGACCACAAGAACCTGGAATACCTGCGGTCCGCTCAGCGACTGAACCCACGGCAAGCCAGGTGGTCCTTATTCTTTGCCAGGTTTGACTTCCAGCTCCACTTCCGACCCGCGGACAAGAATGTACGCGCCGATGCCTTGTCTAGGTCCCTCATGCCCATGGAGCAGGAGGAAGAGACTACCCAACCTATCATCCCTCCTAGCAAGATTGTTCCGGTGGCTCCCGTCACTCTGGCCCAAATACCACCCGGGAAGACCTATGTCTCGGAGACCGACAGGCTAAAAGTGTTACACTGGGGTCATGCCTCAAAAACAGCCGGCCATGCAGGCCAGAAGAGAACATGGGGTGCGATTGTACGCCATTACTGGTGGCCATCCCTTCGCACTGACGTCGCCGCCTTTGTCTCTGCCTGCTCCTCTTGTGCCAGGAACAAGACGCCCAAACACCTGCCCTATGGCCGTCTTCTGCCTCTACCGATACCCTCAGTTCCGTGGCAACACATAGCTATGGACTTTATTACGGACTTGCCATTGTCATCCGGACACACAGTCATATGGGTCGTGGTGGATCGGTTCTCTAAAATGGCCCATTTCGTCCCTATGGCTGGACTGCCCTCTGCTCAGGAACTCGCGGACGCCTATATACAACACATCTTCCGCTTGCATGGCTTTCCATTACACATCGTATCAGACAGAGGAACTCAGTTCACTTCCCGCTTCTGGAGGGCTCTCTGTAACCATCTGGGAGTGACTCTGGACTTTTCATCTGCATACCATCCTCAGTCTAATGGCCAGGTAGAGAGGGTCAATCAAATCTTGACCTCTTTCTTACGTCACTACGTCAATGCCCATCATGACGACTGGTCCGCCCTTCTACCTTGGGCTGAATTCTCCCACAACCACCACTTCAGTGAGTCGTCCTCCAGCTCTCCCTTCCATGTTGTTTACGGGCTTCAGCCTTCCATCCCATTGCCTGTATCCCCCTCTTCGGATGTCCCTGCTGCAGATACAGTAGCCCGTGACTTTGCAAACATTTGGGACTCTGTCAAATCGTCCCTTGGGCGTGCTTCCCTGCGGATGAAAAGACACGCCGACAAGAGACGTCTGGACCCTCCGTGTTTCTCTCCTGGAGACCTCGTCTGGCTTGCTTCCCAGTACGTCCGCCTGAAGATACCATCATACAAGCTGGGTCCTCGCTACATTGGGCCGTTTAAAGTCCTCAGCAAGATCAATGAGGTTTCCTACAAGCTACAGCTCCCGGCCACGATGAGGATACCCAACTCATTCCACGTCTCCCTGCTCAAGCCGGTTATCCTTGGTCCCTTCTCCGATGCTGCCAGTCCGGCCCCTCCACCTATTGCCGATGACGACATCTATGCGGTAAGGGATATCGTGGCCATGAAGACTGTTCGAGGTCGGCAGTTCTTCCTGGTGGACTGGGAAGGGTATGGTCCTGAGGATAGGTCTTGGGAGCCCAGGGAGAACGTGGGCACTCCTCTTATCCGTGCCTTCATGTCCCGGTTGCGGGGTGGGGGGCGTGGGGGGGGGGGTACTGTCACGCTCCCCGGGTCCTCACCCCCGCTCCCCGGCTCACCTGCCACGCTGCCCGCTCCTCAGCCCCCGGATTCCGTCCGTCCCAGGCCCCCTGGTCCCCGATCCCGGCGCCCGACGGCTTCCCAGGACCTGGCCGGCTCTCCTGCGTCCTCCTCTCAGCCTCCTTCCCTGGCTTCTGGCACCCGGGCGGCGCGCATGCGCGTTAGGGCGCGCGCGCGGTCACTGACCCTTTCTTAAAGGGCCAGCGTCCATTAACAGGAAATGAGGTTGAACAGGTACTGGGTATAAAGGGGGTTATTGTCCAAGGGGGCGGGGCCTGATCTTCGTGTTCCCTGAGCTAGGAGTCAGGTCTCCTGGTGTTTATGTGCCTGTACTCACCTATCTCTCTTTGTAGAGCCGTACCTGCCTCGCCATCCAGTCAGCCGTATCCTGAACCCCGCACACTGTCCGTCTGCCATCTGACAGTCCGTACCATCTCGGATCCCTGCGGTGACCCGTCATCTCGCTCCTGAGGTTCCGGACCCCGCCTGATATCATCTCGGCTTCCGAACCTGAGCTACGTCACCAGGACTACCATCTGTGACTCCGTGGTCCCAGGGACTCCTCCGCTGCCTTCACTTGCACGGACTGTTTTGCTGCCCATCAGTGCTTCAGCTGCCGGACTCCCTACCACCATCTTCGAGTTCGGTCCAGTGGATCCACCTCCTGGGTCGGCCCGACCGCCCGGCCGTGACACATATACACATGACACATGTCTACAGCACCTACATATACACATGACACATGTCTACAGCACCTACATATACACATGACACATGTCTACAGCACCTACATATACACATGACACATGTCTACAGCACCTACATATACACATGACACATGTCTACAGCACATACATGTATGAACGATGCACAATTAAAGCACATACATTTACACATATGACAGATGTTTATATTACATACATGTACATACACGTCAGATGTCTACAGCACATACATGTAAACACAAGACACTCCTCTACTGCATAAGTCTAATATAGTCCGTGTTGGCCTGCACGTTTGCATCTTCATTGCCTCCTCAAGTCTTAAGTCACTTGATTAAATTGTAGCTAGATCTGAGTCCATGACAGCCCGGGCAGCACTAAACCTTCACTGATGGATGGGGATAGCATATATAGAGCGGCAGCTGCACGCTGGCCAATCTATGTGTAATAGCTATACAATGGATGGCTCAGTGCACAGGCAGCCGGGGTCTCACAAGTGCGAGGCTTGGTCACAATTATTGTCCAGTGTGAATGCAGCTTAAAGGGTTTGTCTGGTCTTATGACCGAAGTATCAAGTCACTATAATCCTCACACCGCCCATACCACATATTGTCAGGATTCTCCAGTGTCTGCGAGAGGGTCCTCATGTGACCACAAATATGCAAATTGCAACAGTATAAGATCGGACAAAGCCTTCACCACAAACTGCAAAATAAATGTGAAGCTGGCAAAGGGAAGGCGCTTGTACAGAATTTGCCATATTTCTCAGAGTGTACAGCAGACAGATCAGCAGGAGACAAGTAATCTGCGCCAGATATCCACTCACACTTATTTCCACTCACACTTATTTCCACTCACTTATTTCCACTTTACTTATGCAAGTTGTGTGTTGGACTTGTGCTGCAAAATACATTTCCCACATCTCTATGCTTCAACTATGTTCTAGCTGCTGCTTTCTTTTAAATCTAGAGACCTTTTACATATTCGGTGCATTATCCATCCATATCAGTCCCTCTCTCCTCCCCGCCCCTATTTACAGCTCACAATCTTCATCTATATCAGTCCCTCTCTTCCCCCCTCCGCCATTTACAGCTCACATTCTCCATCCATATCAGTCCCTCTCTCCTCCCTTCCCTCATGTACAGCTCACATTCTCCATCCATATCAGTCCATCTCTCCTCCCCTCCGCCATTTACAGCTCACATTCTCCATCCATATCAGTCCCTCTCTCCTCCCCTCTGCCATTTACAGCTCACATTCTCCATCCATATCAGTCCCTCTCTCCTCCCTTCCCTCATGTACAGCTCACATTCTCCATCCATATCAGTCCATCTCTCCTCCCCTCCGCCATTTACAGCTCACATTCTCCATCCATATCAGTCCATCTCTCCTCCCCTCCGCCATTTACAGCTCACATTCTCCATCCATTTCAGTCCCTCTCTCCTCCCCTCCCTCATGTACAGCTCACATTCTCCATCCATATCAGTCCATCTCTCCTCCCCTCCGCCATTTACAGCTCACATTCTCCATCCATATCAGTCCCTCTCTCCTCCCCTCCGCCATTTACAGCTCACATTCTCCATCCATATCAGTCCATCTCTCCTCCCCTCTGCCATTTACAGCTCACATTCTCCATCCATATCAGTCCATCTCTCCTCCCCTCTGCCATTTACAGCTCACATTCTCCATCCATATCAGTCCATCTCTCCTCCCCTCTGCCATTTACAGCTCACATTCTCCATCCATATCAGTCCATCTCTCCTCCCCTCTGCCATTTACAGCTCATATTCTCCATCCATATCAGTCCATCTCTCCTCCCCTCTGCCATTTACAGCTCACATTCTCCATCCATATCAGTCCATCTCTCCTCCCCTCTGCCATTTACAGCTCACATTCTCCATCCATATCAGTCCATCTCTCCTCCCCTCTGCCATTTACAGCTCACATTCTCCATCCATATCAGTCCATCTCTCCTCCCCTCCCCCATGTACAGCTCATATTCTCCATCCATATCAGTCCATCTCTCCTCCCCTCCCTCATGTACAGCTCACATTCTCCATCTATATCAGTCCCTCTCTCCTCCCCTCCGCCATTTACAGCTCACATTCTCCATCCATATCAGTCCATCTCTCCTCCCCTCTGCCATTTACAGCTCACATTCTCCATCCATATCAGTCCATCTCTCCTCCCCTCCCTCATGTACAGCTCACATTCTCCATCTATATCAGTCCCTCTCTCCTCCCCGCCCCCATTTACAGCTCACATTCTTCATCCATATTAGTCCCTCTCTCTCCCCTCCGCCATTTACAGCTCACATTCTCCATATATATCAGTCCCTCTCTCCTCCCCGCCCCTATTTACAGCTCACATTTTCCATCCATATCAGTCCCTCTCTCCTCCTCTCCCATGTGCAGTTCACATTCTCCATCCATATCAGTCCCTCTCTCCTCCCCTCCCCATGTACAGCTCACATTCTCCATCCATATCAGTCCATCTCTCCTCCCCTCCGCCATTTACAGCTCACATTCTCCATCCATATCAGTCCCTCTCTCCTCCCCTCCCTCATGTACAGCTCACATTCTCCATCTATATCAGTCCCTCTCTCCTCCCCTCCGCCATTTACAGCTCACATTCTCCATCCATATCAGTCCCTCTCTCCTCCCCTCCGCCATTTACAGCTCACATTCTCCATCCATATCAGTCCCTCTCTCCTCCCCTCCGCCATTTACAGCTCACATTCTCCATCCATATCAGTCCCTCTCTCACCTCCCCTCCGCCATTTACATCTCACATTCTCCATCCATATCAGTCCCTCTCTCACCTCCCCTCCGCCATTTACATCTCACATTCTTCATCCATTTCAGTCCCTCTCTCCTCCCTGCCCCCATTTACAGCTCACATTCTCCATCCATATCAGTCCCTCTCTCCTACCCTCCCCCATTTACAGCTCACATTCTCCATCTATATCAGTCCCTCTCTCCTCCCTGCCCCAATTTACAGCTCACATTTTCCATCCATATCAGTCCCTCTCGATTCCCTTCTGTCTCGTACAGCTCACAATCTTCATCCATATCAGTCCCTCTCTCCTCCCCTCCGCCATTTACAGCTCGCATTCTTCATCCATATCAGTCCCTCTCTCCTCCCCTCCGCCATTTACAGCTCACATTCTCCATCTATATCAGTCCCTCTCTCCTCCCCACCCCCATTTACAGCTCACATTTTCCATCCATATCAGTCCCTCTCGATTCCCTTCTGTCTCGTACAGCTCACAATCTTCATCCATATCAGTCCCTTGCTCCTCCCCTCCGCCATTTACAGCTCACATTCTTAATCAAAATCAGTCCCTCTCTCCTCTCCTCTCCCATGTACAGCTCACAATCTTCATCCATATCAGTCCCTCTCTCCTCCTCTCCCCCATGTGCAGTTCACATTCTCCATCCATATCAGTCCCTCTCTTCCCCCCTCCGCCATTTACAGCTCACATTCTCCATCCATATCAGTCCCTCTCTCTTCCCTTCCCTCATGTACAGCTCACATTCTCCATCCATATCAGTCCATCTCTCCTCCCCTCCGCCATTTACAGCTCACATTCTCCATCCATTTCAGTCCCTCTCTCCTCCCCTCCCTCATGTACAGCTCACATTCTCCATCTATATCAGTCCCTCTTTCCTCCCCTCCCCCATGTACAGCTCACATTCTCCATCCATATCAGTCCCTCTCTCCTCCCCATCCCATGTACAGCTCACATTCTCCATCCATTCAGTCCCTCTCTCCTCCCCTCTCCATGTACAGCTCACATTCTCCATCTATATCAGTCCCTCTCTCCTCCCCTCCCCATGTACAGCTCACATTCTCCATCCATTCAGTCCCTCTCTCCTCCCCTCCCTCATGTACAGCTCACATTCTCCATCTATATCAGTCCCTCTCTCCTCCCCTCCCCATGTACAGCTCACATTCTCCATCCATATCAGTTCCTCTCTCCTCCCCTCTCCCATGTACAGCTCACATTCTCCATCCATATCAGTCCCTCTCTCCTCCCCTACGCCATTTACAGCTCACATTCTCCATCCATATCAGTCCCTCTCTCCTCCCCTCCGCCATTTACAGCTCACATTCTCCATCCATTTCAGTCCCTCTCTCCTCCCTGCCCCCATTTACAGCTCACATTCTCCATCCATATCAGTCCCTCTCTCCTCCCCTCTGCCATTTACAGCTCACATTCTCCATCCATATCAGTCCCTCTCTCCTACCCTCCCCCATTTACAGCTCACATTCTCCATCTATATCAGTCCCTTTCTCCTCCCTGCCCCAATTTACAGCTCACATTTTCCATCCATATCAGTCCCTCTCTCCTACCCTCCCCCATTTACAGCTCACAATCTTCATCCATATCAGTCCCTCTCTCCTCCCCTCCGCCATTTACAGCTCGCATTCTTCATCCATATCAGTCCCTCTCTCCTCCCCTCCGACATTTACAGCTCACATTCTCCATCTATATCAGTCCCTCTCTCCTCCCCACCCCCATTTACAGCTCACATTTTCCATCCATATCAGTCCCTCTCGATTCCCTTCTGTCTCGTACAGCTCACAATCTTCATCCATATCAGTCCCTTGCTCCTCCCCTCCGCCATTTACAGCTCACATTCTTAATCAAAATCAGTCCCTCTCTTCTCTCCTCTCCCATGTACAGCTCACAATCTTCATCCATATCAGTCCCTCTCTCCTCCTCTCCCCCATGTGCAGTTCACATTCTCCATCCATATCAGTCCCTCTCTTCCCCCCTCCGCCATTTACAGCTCACATTCTCCATCCATATCAGTCCCTCTCTCCTCCCTTCCCTCATGTACAGCTCACATTCTCCATCCATATCAGTCCATCTCTCCTCCCCTCCGCCATTTACAGCTCACATTCTCCATCCATATCAGTCCCTCTCTCCTCCCCTCCCTCATGTACAGCTCACATTCTCCATCTATATCAGTCCCTCTCTCCTCCCCTACGCCATTTACAGCTCACATTCTCCATCCATATCAGTCCCTCTCTCCTCCCCTCCGCCATTTACAGCTCACATTCTCCATCCATTTCAGTCCCTCTCTCCTCCCTGCCCCCATTTACAGCTCACATTCTCCATCCATATCAGTCCCTCTCTCCTCCCCTCTGCCATTTACAGCTCACATTCTCCATCCATATCAGTCCCTCTCTCCTACCCTCCCCCATTTACAGCTCACATTCTCCATCTATATCAGTCCCTCTCTCCTCCCTGCCCCAATTTACAGCTCACATTTTCCATCCATATCAGTCCCTCTCGATTCCCTTCTGTCTCGTACAGCTCACAATCTTCATCCATATCAGTCCTCTCTCCTCCTCTCCCCCATGTGCAGCTCACATTCTCAATCAAAATCAGTCTCCCGTTCTCCCTCTCTCCCATGTTCAGCTCATCTTTTTCATCCATATCAGTCCCTCTCCCCTCCCCTATGTACAGTTCACATTATCCATTCATATCTATTCCTCTGTCTTCCCTCCCCCATGTATAGTTCACTTTCTAACCCCTTTGCCATGTACAGCTCACATTCCCCGTCATATAAGTCCCTCTCTCCTCCCCCAAATGTACAGCTCATATTCTTCATTCATATCAGTCACTCTCTCTTCTAACCTCCCCTTGTACAGCTCACATTCTCCATCTATATCAGTCCCTCTCTCCTCCTATGTAAAGCACTCATTCTCCATTCACATCAGTCCCTCTCTCCTCCCCTCCCCATGTACAGCTCACATTCTCCATTCATATTTATTCCTCTGTCTTCCCTCCCCCATGTACAGTTCACATTCTCCATACATATTCATCCCTGTTTACACCCCTCACCCATGTACAGCTTATATTCTCCATCCATATCAGTTCCTCTCTCTTCCCCATGTACCTCTCACATTCTCCATCTATACACGTGGTCAAAATTGTTAACACCCCTCGTTTAATGAAAGAAAACTCCACAATGGTCACAGAAATAACTTGAATCTGACAAAGGTAATAACATATAAAAAAAATCTATGAAAATGAACAGATGAAAGTCAGACATTGCTGCTTTTCTGCTTCCACAGAATTTAAAAAAAATTAAAACTCATGAAATAGGCCTGGACGGAAATTATGGTACCCCTGAAAATAATGTGATAAAAGAGACATGTTACATTAAGGTGTGTCCACTAATTAGCATCACAGGTGACCGCAATCTTGTATCAGTCAGTGGGCCTGTATATAGGGCTACAGATATTCACTGTGCAGCACACTCAATATAGACCAGAGGAAGCGAAGGAAGAGTTGTCTCAGGAGATTAGAAAGAAAATTATAGACAAGAATGTTAAAGGTAAAGGTTATAATATAACCCCCTCCCCATGTAAGCTCATATTGTCCATCCATATCAGTCCCTCTCTCCTCCCCCCCCTATGTATAGCTCACATTCTCCATCTAGATCATTCCCTCTCTCCTGTCTTCTCTCATGATGTACAATTGACATTCTCCATTCATATCAGTCCCTTTCACCTCTAGTCTCCTATGTACAGGTCACATTTCCCATCCATATCTGTCCCTCTCACCTCCCTTCCCCATGTACAGCTCACATTCCCCATCCATATCAGTTCCTCACTCCTCCCCTCTACAATGTACAGTTCATATTCTCCATCTATATCAGCACTTCTCTTCTCCCCACTCCCTATGTACAGCTCTCACTCACCATCGATATCAATCCCTCTCTCCTCCCTTCTCTCATGTACAACTGACATTCTCCATCTATCAGTCCTTCTCTCTTCCCCTCCCCCATGTACAGCTCACATTCACTATCCATGTCAATCCTTCTCTTCTCCCCTTCACCGATGCACAGCTCACATTCTTCATCCACATCAGTCCCTCTCTCCTCCTCTCTCCCATGTACAGCTCACATTGCACATCCATATCATTCCCTCTCTCCCCCTCCCCCATGTATAGCTCGCATTGCCCATCCATATCAGTTCCTCTCTCCTCCATTCCCCAATGTACAGTTCACATTCTATTCCCCATCCATATCAGTCTCTCTCACCTCTCCTCTCCTATGTACAGCTCACATTTTCCATCCAAATCAGTCCCTCTCTCCTCCCCATGTACAGCTCACATTCTCCATCCATATTAGTCCCTCTCTACCTCTCATCTCCTATGTACAGCTCACATTTTCCATCCATATCAGTCCCTCTTTCCTCCCCATGTACCGCTCACATTATTCATACATTTCAGTGCCTCTCTCCTCCCCTCCCCCCCACATACAGCTCACATTCTCCATCCATATCAATCTTTCTTTCCTCTCCCCCCCTGTACAGCTTCCATTCCCATTCCATGTCATTCTTTCTCCAATCCTCCCTGATGTACAGCTCACATTCCCCATCTATATCAGTCCTTCTCTCTTCCCCTCCCCCATGTACAGCTCATATTCCCCATCCATATCAGTCCCTCTCTCCTCCCTTCCCCCATGTACAGCTCACATTCCCCATCCATATCAGTCCCCCTATCCTCCCCTCCCCCATGTACAGCTCACATTTTTCATCCATATCAGTCCCTCTTTCCTCCCCATGTACCGCTCACATTATTCATACATTTCAGTGCCTCTCTCCTCCCCTCCCCCCACATACAGCTCACATTCTCCATCCATATCAATCTTTCTTTCCTCTCCCCCCCTGTACAGCTTCCATTCCAATTCCATGTCATTCTTTCTCCAATCCTCCCTGATGTACAGCTCACATTCCCCATCTATATCAGTCCTTCTCTCTTCCCCTCCCCCATGTACAGCTCACATTCTCCATCCATATCAGTCCCTCTCCTCCCTTCCCCCATGTACAGCTCACATTCCCCATCCATATCAGTCCCCCTATCCTCCCCTCCCCCATGTACAGCTCATATTTCTCATCCATATCAGTCTCTCTCACCTCCCCTTCCCTCATGTACAGCTCACATTTTCCATCCATATCAGTCCCTATCTTTTCCCCTCCCCCATGTATAGCTCACATTATTATATAAGATATTCACCTATTTGACATCTGGATCCGGATGCATTGTATCGGCTGCAGTCACAGAACTTCTTCTGCCAACACTCACCTCCATTGAAGCAGGACAGAACATCTGGGAAGTAAAGATAGGGATGTTAGATGCACTGACTTGGGGTCGTTCGCCAGCACCTACCTGTGAAAGCTAAGACTCTTCTCAAATCACTGTTTATGTAGCAGGTAGCAATTAGAGATCAGCAAACCTGTTCGATAAAGGTTTTCCAATTTCACATTCAGTACGAGCCTTATGCGGGCGTCACACGCTACGATCTATCGTGCGATCGCACGAGCGATTGTACCCGCCCCCGTCGTTTGTGCGTCACAGGCAAATCGCTGCCCGAGTCGCACAAAGTCGTTAAACCGCTGTCACACGTACTTACCCGCTGAGCGACCTCGCTGTGGGCGGCGAACATCCACTTCCTGAAGGGGGAGGGACGTTCGGCGTCACAGCGACGTCACACAGCGGCCGGCCAATAAAAGCGGAGGAGTGGAGATGAGCGGGACGTCAACATCCCGCGCACCTCCTTCTTTCTGCATAGCCGGCGGGTGCCACGGGATTTAGGTAAGCTGTGTTCATCGTTCCCGGGGTGTCACACGGAGCGATGTGTGCTGCCCCGGGTACGATGAACAACTGGTGCCATTAAAATTAAAAGATTTTTTTGAAATTAAATGATGAGTACACGACTCATGATTTGTGAACGAGTCAGCGTCACTCGGAGGTGTCACACAAGACGACGTCACAAGCGATGCCGGATGTGCGTCACAAAAAACGTGACCCCAGCGATGCATTGCACGATAGATCGTCTCGTGTGACGCCCGCATTAGCCTGTTCGGTTGGTGCTCGGTAACACAAGCACTTTCGGGTTTTTTTTCTTAACTTTATTTGCGGATGTTTCTGCATCCAATCATGGAGCAGCAAACATCCACAAGGTTCAGACACAAAGGCTTGTGTAATTGGCTGCCCAAGTCACATGTCCGTCTGCATATAAAAAGCGGACATGAGGTGTCGGCGGCATTTTGTGAATGTGAAACTTTAGAAAAGGTGCTGCCAGGGCTGCCAGACAGTGAGCTTAGCTAGTGGTTTAATGATAGGTAGATGAGATAGATAAGAGAGCGATAGTGTAGAATAGGGACATTCAATGCAGGGAGAGCTGTGTGCCACAAATCAGCATTTCATGATAGAAATAGCAATAGCTACTTCTCAGTGCCTGTAAACAGTTACCAGTGAAGGATCTAAATAGCCATTGCTACTTATTACTGCCTGCTCCAAATTAGCCAGTGAACCACATTTCTAAGTACTCTTAGTACTGCCTACTGTACATTTGCTAGTGAACAAGATAAAAAGGTCTTGGCAGTTTTCATTGCATGCTCAAAATTACGCACTCAATCACATTTCTAGGTATTGTTAGTACTGCCTGCTGTCAATTTGCTAGGGAACTAGGTAAAAAGGTCTTGGCAGTTTTCATTGCCTGCTCAAAATTGTGCAGTCAATCACATTTCCATGTATTGTTAGTAATGCCTGCTGTCAATTTGCTAGTGAACTAGGTAAAAAGGTATTGGCAGTTTTCATTGACTGCTGAATATTATGCAGTCAATCGCCTTTCTAGGTAAAGTTAGTAGTGCCTGGTGTCAATTTGCTAGTGAACTAAGTAAAAAGGTCTTGGCACTTTTCGTTGCATTCTCAAAATTACACAGTGAACCACATTTGAAATTATTGGTACTATTTAAAAAAAATTGTTTAAAAGAACTGAGAGTCCTCAGTGGTTGATACCTTTTAATGGCTAACTGAAAAGATGGTAATAATTGCAAGCTTTCGAGACTACTCAGGTCTCTTCATCAGGCATGGTATAACACAAAATCTGAAGAGTCACGTATTTATACACAACAGGACTTAGAATAGTGCAGTAAAAAAAAAAAAAAAAAAAAAAAAAAAAAAAAAAAAAGAACAAGTTATATGAAACAGTTCTGTTTCATATAACTTGTTCTTTTTTTTTTTTTTTTACTGCACTATTCTAAGTCCTGTTGTGTATAAATACGTGACTCTTCAGATTTTGTGTTATACCATGCCTGATGAAGAGACCTGAGTAGTCTCGAAAGCTTGCAATTATTACCATCTTTTCAGTTAGCCATTAAAAGGTATCAACCACTGAGGACTCTCAGTTCTTTTAAACAATTTTTTTTATCTCTACTGGCTAACACGGTACAAAGATATATTTTACTGGTACTATTTAGTGCCTTCAGAATATTGCCAAATGAGGCAGGAAATAAATAATTTATCTTTTGTGTTAGATGTCTGACAGGTGTGGCCATAGTGTTGTAAAACATCTGTTTGAAAAGGGAAGCCATGAGTGGTAAATCCCAATGAGATTGTGAGGGAAGAGTGAATAGGCAGTGTGCTGGAGGTGTAAGTGTGCGAAATTCTGTTAGTCAAAGCTCTAGTGAGCAAACACCGGCTCATCCTATCCCAAGGAAAATGAGAACAACTTCCAGTACTGGACAGCCTACTACACTAGATTTCTTTGGCAGCCGCACATGGCTTCAACTTTAAAATGAAGCTGATAAACAGCAGGTGCAGGAGTGGATGGCAAGCGCTGCATCAAGTGGCCTCTCCTCCTCTTCCTGCACCTCAACAACACACAGAGTATTCATCAGATGTGCCACCCCAATTACATTTATTTCCGCCCGCATCACAAATCTCCAACTGGCAAACTAACTGTGGAGAACCACACATGGGTGAGTCTGCAGAGATTCTATCCCATGGGCATCAGAGGTCTGCTCTAAAAATTTGCAGACTCAAGACGATGAAAGCATCTTCACCGGTGCCGAGAATCTTTGTCAGTTGGATCCTGACGATGTAGGGTCCGAGCAGGATCCCAACCGTCGTCAACTGGCGTTAACCTCCGGGGGGTGGAGGTGATGATGATGATGATGAGACTCAGATACCTGAGGTGCACGCATACTGTCCTGTGATGTCAGGTCAGGAAGAGGAGGAATGGGGCAACATAGAGCATCATGATGAAGTTCTAGATTTGACTTAGTGTGAACCCAGAGGCACACAGCTGAGTAGTTCAGCAGATAAGGAGGAGGAGGAGGAAGATGAGGATGCAACCATGAGAAGCACTGCATCCTCACCCACAACTCTGGCTGTGACCAGCAGCGGTCATGGTTCTGCAGTTCGCAGGAATGGTTACCTAGCTTGGGCCTTTTTTTGACACCACAAAGGATGACACAACTTTCCTTACATGCCAATGTTGTAAACAACGACTCGGTAGAGGCAAAAATTGAAATAATTTGACTACTACATACATGAAGTGGCACATGCGCAACCAAAATGGAATACCGTGGGAATCTTACTACGCTGAAATACGGCCTACCAAGCTTACCCAACCACCGGCTGCTTAATCAACCGTGTCTGCTGCTTCTTCCTCCTCCTGCATCACCATCAAAACTATTCTCACACAAGTCTCCGACCGCAGAACCTCCACTTGTTTACCTGCTATAGTCGGGGTGAATGAGAGCCTGTCAGCTGTTACAGAAGTGACCATGCCTGGTGTTATTGACCCATGTGACACACCGAGCACACCACGTCTCTCAATTCAGCATTACATCTCCGCCTCCAGCTCTCTCACAGTCCACCGGGCGGTCGTGTACACCTTACTCTAACCTCTCTCAGCACAGCAGCCAGCCCTCGCTTCATAAAGCTGTGCCTGTGCTACACCATCATGTCGCAGCCAAGATTACCTTTTCCTTGAATACCTCTGGGTTTCCCAGGGTGCATTTCACCACTCACACTGGACAAGCAAGCATGGTCAGGGGCATCTGGCTGACTGGACACTGAGTAACTCTGGTGGCTACAGGGGCAGGGGTAGGTGGGGAAGGGGCTGCTTACCAAGTCTTGCAGGACAAACCTCTGAATCCTTCCACTGCTTCCTGCTTCCTCCACTGCTGCTTACTCCACCTCCTCTAGGGTCTTCACCTGCGCCCTCAACCTCTCCCTTAATGTAACACGCATTCCATGAGTGCAGAGAGAATCCCCCACCTCAGTACAGCTCGGCCAGGGCTCAACGCAATCAGGCAGTGCTGAAAACAATCTGCATTGGAGAACGAAGTCACACAGCTGCAAAGTTGTGGACCGCTATCAGGGCCGAGTTTGATAAATTATTATTATTATTTATTATTATAGCGCCATTTATTCCATGGCGCTTTACAAGTGAAAGAGGGTATACGTACAACAATCATTAACCCCTTCAGCCCCCGGGCACTTTCCGTTTTTGCGTTTTTGTTTTTTGCTCCCCTTCTTCCGAGAGGCGTAACTTTTTTATTTTTCCATCAATCTTGCCATATGAGGGCTTGTTTTTTGCGGGACAAGTTGTACTTTTAAATGAAACCATACGTTTTACCATATAGTGTACTGGAAAACGGCAAAAAAATTCCAAGTGCGGAAAAATTGCAAAAAAAAGTGTGATCGTACAATCGTTTTTGGGATATTTTATTCACTGTGTTCACTATATGGTAAAACTTAGATATCTATGTGATGCCTCAGGTCAGTGCGAGTATGTAGACACCAAACATGTATAGGTTTACTTGTATCTAAGGGGTTAAAACAAATTCACAAGCTTGTCCAAAAAACGTGGCGCACGTTTTGCACCATTTTCCAAAACCCGTAGCGATCTCATTTTTCAGGATCTGAGGGTCAGTGATGGCTTATTTTTTGCGTCTCGACCTGACGTTTTTAACGGTACCATTTTTGCGCAGATGCTACGTTTTGATCGCCTGTTATTGCATTTTGCGCAAAATTTGCGGCTACCAAAAAACGTAATTTGGGCGTTTGGAATTTTTTTGCCACTACGCCGTTTACTGATCAGATTCATTGATTTTATATTTTGATATATCGGGCATTTCTGAACGTGGTGATACCAAATATGTGTGTATTTTGTATTTTTTTAACCCTTTAATTTTCAATGGGGTGAAAGGGGGGTGATTTGAACATTTAGGGTTTTTTTATTTTTTTAAATTTTTTAAAACTTTTTTTTTTACTTTTTTTTTTAAATTTTACTAGTCCCCCTAGGGCAATCCGATCGCTCTGCACTATCTGCAGATCTCAGCTACAGAGCTGAGAACTGCAGATTTGCTGCTTTACTTTCAATGCCGGCTGTATTCCGGCATTGAGAGGAAGTGAGTCATGTTAGCTACAGGCGTCATCACATGACCCTGTGCTACCATGGCAACCACCGAAAGTCACTTGATCATGTCACGTGACTTCCCGTGGGGGCGGGATAAGTGACTGTCATGGCGGCACCCATATACATATCGCTGCCAGATTTTGGCAGCGAAATGTAAGGGGTTAATGGCCGCGGGTGGAAGTGATTCCACCCGCGGCTAGCAGGCACACATGTCAGCTGTTGATAACAGCTGATATGTGCGCGGATCGCGGCCGCCTGCCGGCGGCAGGGGGCGGGGCTTACCGGCACACGATCCATGACGTACCCAGTACGTCATGGGTCGTTAAGGGGTTAACAGTACAAGACAGACTGGTATAGGAGGAGAGAGGACCCTGCCCGCGAGGGCTCACAGTCTATAGGGAATGGGTGATGGTACAATAGGTGAGGAAAGAGCTGGTTGCGCAGTGGTCTACTGGACTGAGGGCTATTGTAGGTTGTAGGCTTGTTGGAAGAGGTGGGTCTTGAGGTTCCTCTTGAAGCTTTCCACGGTAGTGGAGAGTCTGATGATAAATGGTTGTCTCCAGTGAACCTGGAGCCAGGGAAGGCCGTGTGCGATAATGGTGCAGCACTATGCCTGGGTGACATCACATGTGCATTGCATGGCTCACGTGCTCAACCTGGTTGTACAGAAATTTCTAGGGCACTATTCTGGCCTGGATGTACTGCTACAGAGGGCACGGTCATGGTATGCTCACTTTTTAAAATGGAAATGCCATGCCACATCCTGTATGTTGCATGGACCATACCTACTTGCTGTGCAAAGACACTATGGGGAAATAGGGGGCAATTGATGCCATTGTCCTGCTGTCTGCCTGAAAGGTTTTTAAATATCAAGACCCCAAGATGGGTCTCCAAGATGGGTCTTGTCTGTACTGTTTGGGATATGGGAGCACTAGCCCTACACCTGTCTCTCATCCACCTCTATATTTCTTATGTCAATAGCCTAGAAAGCTAATGGCTGTGCCAAAAGAGTGTTGCTGCACTGTAAAACGTATTTTTGCTGTTTTGGAAGCTTTTCGAGCCCCCTCACGAAAGGTGTTTTCTCTGCCTTACGTTTGACCTCCCATTGATTTCAATGGGGTTCGAAAAGGTTCATAGTTCAGTGAATGTAGCGTTTGTTCAGTAAGGCTCGGAACTGAACTTTGAAAAGGTTCACTCATCTCTAGTAGCAAAATTTAAGGTATTGTATTGTAATGACAGAAACCTCTAGAAAAGCCAACAAACCTCAGTGTAATTCATCGTTTTGACCTGCTAAACAAAGTAATTGGTGACATTGTGAGCACAGCCTGTGGAAAACTTAGGAGGTAGCACACAATGCCAGGAGGCAGCTGAAAAATTAGTTAAATATTTAGTCGTATAAATGTATGAAATCTGGACTTCTATATAATATTAACTGCAACTAATCACTGAAGGATGTAGGTGTGTGAGTAAAAAGACACATGCAGTAAAGCTGAAACCAAACATCTGCTAGTAAATGTCGCCATCTAGTGACCAAAGTTGGTAAGACTCAGGAAGGTGGAGAAAAAGACAACAGTAGGAACCAAAGAGCTAAATATATGTCTCTTAGGGATGAGGAGACATTAGGTCAGGTGACAGTTGTGGTGTAGTTACTAAATACAGGTGCTACTCAATAAATTAGAATATCATCAAAAAGTTAATTTATCTCAGGAATGCAATACAAAAAGTGAAACGCATATATTATATAGAGTCATGACACACAGAGGGATCTATTTCACATGTTATATATTATATAGAGTCATTACACAGAGAGGATCTATTTCACGTGTTTATTAAATATTATATAGAGTCATTACACACAGAGGGATCTATTTCACGTGTGTATTATATATTATATAGATAAAAAAAATTTGTTTAAAAGAACTGAAGTCCTCAGTGGTTGATACCTTTTAATGGCTAACTGAAAAGCTGGTAATAATTGCAAGCTTTCGGGACTACTCAGGTCTCTTCATCAGATGAGACCTGAGTAGTCTCGAAAGCTTGCAATTATTACCATCTTTTCAGTTAGCCATTAAAAGGTATCAACCACTGAGGACTTCAGTTCTTTTAAACAAAATTTTTTTATCTCTACTGGCTAACACGGAACAAAGATATATTTTACTTGTATATTATATAGAGTCATTACACACAGAGGGATCTATTCCTATATATTATATAGAGTCATTACACACAGAGGGATCTATTTCACATGTTATATATTATATAGAGTCATTACCCATATCGGGATCTATTTCACATGTATATTATACATTGTATAGAGTCATTACACACAGAGGGATCTATTTCATGTGATAGCCACCCCCAGAACCCTATCCTAACCCAGTCCCAGTGGGAGGGCAACTGACTGTGTGTTGTGTGGATTGTGGTGATTACTGGCAATGACCTCCTCTGTACCCGGGATGAATACCGCACCTTGCCGAGGTGCAGTACCCTGTGGCGACTGAAGCCTCAGGGTACTGTGTAATGACTCAATATAATATATAGTAAACACGTGAAATAGACCCCTCTGTGCGTAATGACTCTATATAATATATATTAAACATGTGACAGATCCCTCTGTGTGTATTGACTCTATATAATATATAGGAATAGATCCCTCAGTGTGTATTGACTCTATATAAGGCCTAAAACACACTTCCGCATAAACAACGTACGTGTGACACGTTCTGTTTTTCGGGTCCGTGTTCCGTTTTTTAGGGGCGTTTATCCGGTACGTATGACATCCGTGTGATGGCGTATGCTTTCCGTGTGTACGTGTCTGATGTCCGTGTTGGTGTAAAATACATACGTGAGGTGTCTGTGTGATATCCGTTTCTAATGATGCGCTTTTCTTTAAAAATGATGTAGACAAAGCATCATCATCAGATACTGGTGTGTTCAATTGGAACTAGTTGAACTGCAGGATTGGTAACATGTGTTGGTGTTTTTTTGATTAAAAACACACACGGACGATACGTGTAGCACATGGACATACTACGTGTGCCGTTTGTGCAGGCACGGACCCATTGACTTTAGCGGGTCCGTGCCTGCTTGTTGAGGGCCAAAAACGTCCGTGTAGAAAAGCACACACACGTACTAACCACACAGACACACGTTCCGTGTGATTTTACGTGTGTGTGCCATCTACCATAGGGTAACATTGGTCTACGTGTCTCCGTGTCTCCGGTACGTGCAAAAACGTACCAAACACGTACCGGAGGCACAGATGTGTGTTGAAAGCCTAATATATCGGAATAGATCCCTCTGAGTGTAATGACTCTATATAATATATAGGAATAGATCCCTCTGTGTGTAATGACTCTAATATATAAAGCGGAATGTGTATGTGTGTGTGTGTGTGTATGTCCGGGATTGGCATCCGCACCGTCGCAGCTACAGCCACAAAATTTTGCACACTCACACTTCTGGACCCCGAGAGCGTCATAGGCTATGTTTTGAGGGGAAATTTTAACCCCGCTCTTTACAGTTATTCGCCAAAAAACCTGCCTCCATTAAAGCGAATGGAGCTGGGAGCCACAGTGTAGCCAGAACTTCAGAAGAATGCATAGCCACGCCCTTATATGGAATGTTGGCGTGTCACAATGCAGCCAGGGAAAGAGACAGACACAGACAGGGAAAGAGACAGACACAGACAGGGAAAGAGGCAGACACAGACAGGGTAAGAAACAGACATAGACAGGGTAAGAGACAGACACAAAGAGACAGACACAGACAAAGAGACAGACTGACAGGAAAAGAGACAGACAGGGAAAGAGAGGGAAAGTGACACAAGGAGTGACATTCAGGGAAAGTGACAGACAGGGAAAGTGACAGACAGGAAAAGAGATTGAGACAGACAGACAAAGAGATAGAGAGAGATATATACAGAGAGGGAGACAGACAGAGAATGGGAGAAAAACAGAAAGACAGTTACTATCCAAGGCAGCGCCGGGTGCTATGTTGTGAGGCGAAATTTTAACCCCGCGCGTTCCAATTTACCAATCAATTTTGCCCCTATCTACATAATGGGGAAAAAGTGAAACGAAAAGTGTTGGGGGCAAATTGACAGCTGCCAGATGTGAACAAGGGGGACTTAAAGAATGAGAGCGATGGTGCCAAAGAGTATATACCGTACAGTTGCTAAGGTGGGGCCCCGACATGGGATACTCACCGCACTCGGGGATATGAACACACACACACACAAAATGCACCACATACTACCACGTACTTGAACACATATATCACCCTCAGCACACATCTCACCACACACACACCAACCTCACCACATAATCGCTCTGAACACACACAAGTCTGGTACATATACCACCCTCAGCACACATTTCACCACACACACACCAACCTCACCACATAATCACCCTAAACACACACAAGTCTGGTACATATACCACCCTCAGCACACATCTCACCACACATACACCAACCTCACCACATAATCGCCCTAAACACACACAAGTCTGGTACATATACCACCCTCAGCACACATTTCACCACACATACACCAACCTCACCACATAATCACCCTAAACACACACAAGTCTGGTACATTTACCACCCTCAGCACACATCTCACCACACATACACCAACCTCACCACATAATCGCCCTAAACACACACAAGTCTGATACATATATCACCCTCAGCACACATCTCACCACACATGCACCAACCTCACCACATAATCGCCCTAAACACACACAAGTCTGGTACATATACCACCCTCAGCACACATTTCACCACACACACACCAACCTCACCACATAATCACCCTAAACACACACAAGTCTGGTACATATACCACCCTCAGCACACATCTCACCACACACACACCAACCTCACCACATAATCACCCTAAACACACACAAGTCTGGTACATATACCACCCTCAGCACACATCTCACCACACATACACCAACCTCACCACATAATCACCCTAAACACACACAAGTCTGGTACATATATCACCCTCAGCATATATCTCACCACACATACACCAACCTCACCACATAATCACCCTAAACACACACAAGTCTGGTACATATACCACCCTCAGCACACATCTCACCACACACACACCAACCTCACCACATAATCACCCTAAACACACACAAGTCTGGTACATATACCACCCTCAGCACACATCTCACCACACATACACCAACCTCACCACATAATCACCCTAAACACACACAAGTCTGGTACATATATCACCCTCAGCATATATCTCACCACACATACACCAACCTCACCACATAATCGCCCTAAACACACACAAGTCTGGTACATATACCACCCTCAGCACACATTTCACCACACATACACCAACCTCACCACATAATCACCCTAAACACACACAAGTCTGGTACATATACCACCCTCAGCACACATCTCACCACACATACACCAACCTCACCACATAATCACCCTAAACACACACAAGTCTGGTACATATACTACCCTCAGCACACATCTCACCACACATACACCAACCTCGCCACATAATCACCCTAAACACACACAAGTCTGGTACATATACCACCCTCAGCACACATTTCACCACACATACACCAACCTCACCACATAATCACCCTAAACACACACAAGTCTGGTACATATACCACCCTCAGCACACATCTCACCACACATACACCAACCTCACCACATAATCACCCTAAACACACACAAGTCTGGTACATATACCACCCTCAGCACACATCTCACCACACATACACCAACCTCACCACATAATCACCCTAAACACACACAAGTCTGGTACATATACCACCCTCAGCACAAATTTCACCACACACACACCAACCTCGCCACATAATCGCCCTAAACACACACAAGTCTGGTATTATCCTTCAAAAATAAAAATCTGATTAATAAGCAGCCAAACTACAAGAACAACAAATGTACCATATAGGAAATACGGCAGCTGTCAGTCACATGACCTGTCTATATGTGTATGTGTGAGCTAATATATACTGTCAGGGGGGAGGGCTTTCTGTTGCCTGGAGATTTATCAGGCTGCCAATAGCAACCAATACCAGCTTAGCTTCTATTTTGCTACAGTTAATTAATCTGAGCTCTGATTGGTTAATATAGGCAACAAAGGACATTCTCAGTATGTGTGAGGTCATAGGATGTTAAATCTGTGTGGAATATATGTGGTGTTGAAATATATGTTGTGAAATGCTTCTATTCGCTTAGTTTTTGCCTTTTAATAATTACATTTCTATCTATTTGTTTTGTGGTTTTTGTGTGCAGAATACATTTTTGTTAATACATTCTATTTATACATTCTATCCCGGGAATGTTAATACATTCTATTTTGTTAACAGCAGTTATTAACCCGGGCGAAGCCGGGTAGTACAGCTAGTATAATATATAGGAATAGATCCCTCTGTGTATAATGACTCTATATAATATATAGGAATAGATCCCTCTGTGTGTAATGACTATCTAATATATAAAGCTGAATATGTGTGTGTGTGTGTGCGTGTGCGTGTGCATGTGCGTGCGTGTGCGTGTACGTGTGTGTCCGGGATTTGCATCTGCACCGCCTCAGCTACAGCCAAAAAATTTTGCACACTCACACTTCTGGACCCCGAGAGCGTCATAGGCTATGTTTTGAGGGGAAATTTTCACCCCGTGCTTTACAGTTATGCACCAAAAAACCTGCCTCCATTAAAGCGAATGGAGCTGGGAGCCACAGTGCAGCCAGAACTTCAGAAGAATGCGCAGCCACGCCCTTATATGGAATGTTGGCGTGTCACAATGCAGCCAGGGAAAGAGGCAGACACAGACAGGGAAAGAGGCAGACATAGACAGGGAAAGAGGCAGACACAGACAGGGTAAGAGACAGATATAGACAGGGTAAGAGACAGACACAAAGTGACAGACACAGACAAAGAGACAGACTGACAGGGAAAGAGACAGACAGAGAAAGAGAGGGAAAGAGACAGACAGGGTAAGAGGCAGACAGGGAAAGTGACAGAGATAGATAGACAGACAGGGAAAGAGATAGATAGACAGACAGGGAAAGAGATTGAGACAGACAGAGAAAGAGACAGAGACAGTCAGACAGGGAAAGAGACAGACAGACAAGGAGCTAGAGAGAGATAGAGATATATACAGAGGGGGAACAGACATTATAACTACATTTATTTGTTTTGTGGTTTTTGTGTGCAGAATACATTTTTGTTAATACATTCTATTTTGTTAACAGCAGTTATTAACCCGGGCGAAGCCGGGTAGTACAGCTAGTATAATATATAGGAATAGATCCCTCTGAGTGTAATTACTCTATATAATATATAGGAATAGATCCCTCTGTGTGTATTGCCTCTATATAATATATAGGAATCGATCCCTCTGTGTGTATTGACTCTATATAATATATAGGAATAGATCCCTCTGTGTGTATTGACTCTATATAATATATAGGAATAGATCGCTCTGTGTGTATTGACTCTATATATGTGTTTTTGTTCTTGAATTACTGAAATAAAGTCACTTTTTGATGATTTTCTAATTTAAGGAGATGCAGCTGTATATAAGGCTCGGCCACGGTGGAGTTTGCGCCTTAACCTGCAGCAGGATGTTTGTGTGATCAGCAGATGGAGCTTACAATTGAGGATCCATAACCAGTTCTTGAGGAAGACTGTGAGCAGTAACAGAAGAAGATCCGTGACCGATCCAAGAGAAGTCCTGGTCATAGCGGTGGACCGTATTTGTGAGCCGTTGCTTCCTCTGCAGATGTACAGTAATAAGTGGGGGCTGAGGACGCACTTCCGAGACGAAGGCAGTCGGCGTGTTTTGTGACAGAAGCTACCCACTAAATTGGACTTGTGGCCTAGCATTGTTCACGCTGACTAATTATACAAGTAGAATAATAACGTGTTAATAGTATTGTGCTTATATCCTGTAGATCTGTATTATTATATCTTCAGTTGTAACATAATCAGTCTTATTGCCACCAATTGTGCCATTCCCTGATCTCGTGCTCAAGTCACCATTTTCTAATCTGTATACAGTGAATAAAGTGTTGTGTAATGCTGGTGAGTGTGTATCCTCTGTGCCACGGTGCCAACTCACCCTAGAGGGGCATACTACCTCGTCTTCACTAGGGCCTCTGACAGTGAGGATAAGCTTGTGCTGGAAGGTAGCCACCAGGAGCTACATCATGGAATATCATGACACAGTGGCAGCTGACCCAAAGGATCAAGGATGCAACGGGCAGGGTCAGGTATAGGCTGGACGGATGGTGAAGGCTGGACGAATAGTGCAGGCTGGACGGATGGTGCAGACTGGACGGATGGTGCAGGCTGGTGCAGACAGGAAGGATGGTGCAGGCTGGACGGATGGTGCAGGCTGGACGGATGGTGCAGGCTGCACGGATGGTGCAGGCTGGACGGATGGTGCAAGCTGGTACAGACAGGACGGATGGTGCAGGCTGGACGGATGGTGCAGGCTGGACGGATGGTGCAGGCTGGTGCAGACAGGAAGGATGGTGCAGGCTGGACGGATGGTGCAGGCTGGACGGATGGTGCAGGCTGGTGCAGACAGGACAGATGGTGCAGGCTGGACGGCTGGTGCAGGCTGGATGGATGGTGCAGACGGCATGGCTAGTTCAGGCTGGTGCAGACAGGACGGATGGTGAAGACTGGATGGATGGTGCAGGCTGGACGGATGGTGCAGACTGGATGGATGGTGCAGACTGGTGCAGATAGGGCGGCTGGTGCAGATTGGACGGCTATGCAGGCTGAACAGCTGGTTCAGGCTGGTGCACACAGGGCGGCTGGTGCAGACAGGGGAGCTGGCTCAGGCTAGTGCAGATAGGGCGGCTGGTGTAGACTGGACGGCTATGCAGGCTGGACGGCTGGTTCAGGCTGGTGCAGACAGGGCGCCTGGTGCAGACAGGGGAGCTGGGTCAGGCTGGTGCAGATAAGGCGGCTGGTGCAGGCTGGACTGCTGGTTCAGGCTGGTGCAGACAGAGGAGCTGGCTCAGGTTAGTGCAGATAGGGCGGCTGGTGTAGACTGGACGGCTATGCAAGCTGGACGGCTGGTTCAGGCAGGTGCTGACAGGGCAGCTGGTGCAGACAGGGGAGCTGGCTCAGGTTAGTGCAGATAGGGCGGCTGGTGTAGACTGGACGGCTATGCAAGCTGGACGGCTGGTTCAGGCAGGTGCAGATAGGGCGGCTGGTGCAGACAGGGGAGCTGGCTCAGGCTAGTGCAGATAGGGCGGCTGGTGTAGACTGGACGGCTATGCAGGCTGGACGGCTGGTTCAGGCTGGTGCAGACAGGGCGCCTGGTGCAGACAGGGGAGCTGGGTCAGGCTGGTGCAGATAAGGCGGCTGGTGCAGGCTGGACTGCTGGTTCAGGCTGGTGCAGACAGAGGAGCTGGCTCAGGTTAGTGCAGATAGGGCGGCTGGTGTAGACTGGACGGCTATGCAAGCTGGACGGCTGGTTCAGGCAGGTGCTGACAGGGCGGCTGGTGCAGACAGGGGAGCTGGCTCAGGTTAGTGCAGATAGGGCGGCTGGTGTAGACTGGACGGCTATGCAAGCTGGACGGCTGGTTCAGGCAGGTGCAGATAGGGCGGCTGGTGCAGACAGGGGAGCTGGCTCAGGCTAGTGCAGATAGGGCGGCTGGTGTAGACTGGACGGCTATGCAGGCTGGACGGCTGGTTCAGGCTGGTGCTGACAGGGCGGCTTGTATAGACTGGACGGCTATGCAGGCTGGATGGCTGGTTCAGGCTGGTGCAGAGAGGGTGGCTGGTGAAGACTGGTGCAGGCTAGAAAGTTGGTGCAGATTTAACAGCTGGTGCAGACTGGACGGATGGTGCAGGCTGGACGGATGGTACAGGCTGGACGGATGGTACAGGCTGGACAGATGGTGCAGGCTGGACAGCTAAGCAGGCTGGACGGCTGGTTCAGGCTGGTGCAGACAGGGTGGCTTGTGCAGACTAGACGGTTTGTGCAGACTGGACGGCTGGTGCAGATTGGATGGCTGGTTCAGGCTGGTGCAGACAGGGCGGCTGGTGCAGGGTGGTGCAGACTGGATGGCTGGTTCAGGCTGGTGCAGACAGGGCAGCTGGTGCAGACAGGGGAGCTGGCTCAGGTTAGTGCAGATAGGGCGGCTGGTGTAGACTGGACGGCTATGCAAGCTGGACGGCTGGTTCAGGCAGGTGCAGACAGGGCGGCTGGTGTAGACAGGGGAGCTGGCTCAGGCTAGTGCAGATAGGGCGGCTGGTGTAGACTGGACGGCTATGCAGGCTGGACGGCTGGTTCAGGCTGGTGCTGACAGAGCGGCTTGTATAGACTGGACGGCTATTTAGGCTGGATGGCTGGTTCAGGCTGGTGCAGAGAGGGTGGCTGGTGAAGACTGGTGCAGGCTAGAAAGTTGGTGCAGATTTAACAGCTGGTGCAGACTGGACGGATGGTGCAGGCTGGACGGATGGTGCAGGCTGGACGGATGGTACAGGCTGGACAGATGGTGCAGGCTGGACAGCTAAGCAGGCTGGACGGCTGGTTCAGGCTGGTGCAGACAGGGTGGCTGGTGCAGACTAGACGGTTTGTGCAGACTGGACGGCTGGTGCAGATTGGATGGCTGGTTCAGGCTGGTGCAGACAGGGCGGCTGGTGCAGGGTGGTGCAGACTGGATGGCTGGTTCAGGCTGGTGCAGACAGGGCGGCTGGTTCAGGTTGGTGCACACTGGACAGTAAGGGGTACTTTGTACGTTGCAACATGGCTACTGCGATATCGTTGGGGTCAAATCGAAAGTGACGCACATCCGGCGCCAGTAACGACATCGCAAAGTGTAGAGCCTAGATGCACCGATAAACGATCGCAAAAGCGTTGAAAATCGGTGATCTTTGCAGTGTCGGTCATTTCCATAATTTCGCTGCAGCGACAGGTACGATGTTGTTCCTCGTTCCTGCGGAAGCACACATCGCTGTGTATGAAGCCGCAGGAGCGAGGAACATCTCCTTACCTGCCTCCAGCAGCTATGCGGAAGGAAGGAGGTGGGCGGGATGTTTACGTCCCGCTTATTTCCGTCCCTCCGCTTCTATTGGCCGTCTGCCGTCGCTGTGATGCCGCACGACCCGCCCCCTTAGGAAGGAGGCGAGTTGCCGGTCAGAATGACGTTGCAGGGCAGGTAAGTGTGTGTGAAGCTGCCGTAGCGATAATATATATATATATATATATTGTGATAACACGCTCCGGGATCGCCTTTGCTGGGTTCAAAGGGCACGTATTCACCTCAGGCAGACAGCCGAATTCAAGGTGTAACTGACGCTTGGTCACTCAGGTTTATTGCAGTGAAGCATAAACAAAAAGAAAAAAAAACACCAACAAAATAAATCCTTGCCTGTCCGGCACTAACTATACACGGTGTTATCCTAACTACCAACTGGAGGGCTTCTCCCTTCCAGCTAAACCATACAAACATCAGGCACTGCTCCTCACAAGTGTCTCCTACACAGACAGGCTTACTGTGTTCCCAGATGGAGACCCTCCCCCAACTTCCCAAATTCCTTTTACCTCCGTCCTTCACCTCCCATTAATCCATTAGTAGCCAGGTGATCCTTGCCAGGCTAAGTCACATAGGACCGATACCGGGGTGAGATATACCTGCCCTCATCCACTAATCCCACATGAGTCTCACATATCCCCCCCCTCTGCTCAGACCACTGCAGCTGAGCAACAGCACCCACAAAACAGTGCACACGAGACAGGGCATCAGCATTCCCCATCCGCACCCCCGGGCGGTGCTCCACGGTAAAACGGTAGGCCTGAAGTGCAAGGAACCACCGGGTCACTCGGCCATTCCGTTCCCTATTCAAGTGCATCCACTTGAGAGGGGCATGGTCAGTGATCAGCCGGAACTTCCTTCCAATCAAGTAATATTTAAGGGACTCTAGAGCCCACTTAATGGCTAAGCATTCTTTTTCCACTATGGCATAGTTGCGTTCATGCTTATTAAGTTTCCGACTAAGATAAAGGACCGGATGTTCCTCTCCGTCCTTCAGTTGTGACAATACAGCCCCTATACCGGCATCAGAAGCGTCCGTTTGGACCACGAACTCGCTGCGGAAGTCAGGAGTCATTAGCACAGGTTGAGAGCAAAGAGCTAGTTTTAAGTTATGGAAGGCTTCTTCGGCTGCCGTGGTCCATTTGATCATGACAGAGTCTTTCCCTTTGGTAAGGTCCGTCAGGGGAACAGCGGTAGCCGCAAAATTGGGAATGAACCGTCGGTAGTAGCCGGCTATTCCCAAAAACACTCTCACCTGCTTCTTGTTGACTGGTTGCGGCCATTTCTGAATGGCTTGTATCTTGTCAATCTGGGGTTTAACAATTCCCCTCCCAATTACGTATCCCAAATACTGGGCTTCTTCCAGCCCGATATGACATTTCTTGGGGTTTGCTGTTAGACCCGCCTCCCGCAGGTCCTCAATCACAGCCTCTAGTTTCTGGAGGTGCGTCTCCCAGTCCAGGCTGTAAATGACTATGTCATCCAAATACGCAGAAGCATACTGCCTATGGGGCCTCAGGACTCGGTCCATCAACCTTTGAAAGGTTGCCGGTGCCCCGTGTAGTCCAAACGGCATATACACATACTGGTATAAACCTTCCGGTGTAGAAAACGCGGTTTTCTCTTTAGCGGCCTCTGTTAGCAGGATCTGCCAATAGCCCTTAGTTAAGTCTAGGGTCGTGATATACCGGGCTTTTCCAAGCCGATCTATTAATTCATCGACCCGTGGCATATGGTATGCATCAAATTTGGAGACCGCATTTAATCTCCTGAAGTCATTGCAGAATCTAATGGAGCCGTCTGGTTTCGGTATTAACACAATCGGACTCGACCAGGCGCTATGCGATTCCTCGATTACACCTAACTCTAACATGGTCTTCACTTCTCGGGAGACAGCTTCCTGCCGAGCCTCCGGTATTCGGTAGGGCTTTACCTGAACTGTTACCCCAGGCTCTGTTATGATGTCATGTTTAATGAGAGTGGTCTGCCCGGGCTTTTCCGAGAAAAACTCGTGATTGTTGATTACAAACTGCTTGACGTCGGTCTTTTGCCGCTCCGACAGAGTCTCCGCCGTCCCGACATCCGGTATGGTCTGCTTGCAGACCGGAAGGGCCAGACCTGCTGAGAGAGCTGGACGGTCCTTCCAGGGTTTTATCAGATTCACGTGATAAATCTGTTCAGGCTTCCTTTTACCAGCCTGGTACACTTTGTAGTTTACCTCACCCACCCGTTCCTTAATTTCAAAGGGGCCTTGCCACTTTGCCAGAAATTTGCTTTCTGCCGTGGGGACCAGGATCAACACCCTATCTCCGGGTGCAAAAGTACGGATCTTGGCCCCCCTATCATAAATCCTTTTCTGTGCTCCTTGAGCCTGTATCATATGCTCTTTAACGATGGGCATCACCGCCGCAATACGGTCCTGCATTTGGGTTACATGGTCTATTACGCTTTTGAACGGGGTGACCTGTCCCTCCCAGGTTTCTTTAGCGACATCTAACAGTCCACGGGGACGTCGGGCGTACAGAAGCTCGAAAGGAGAGAACCCGGTGGAAGACTGGGGCACCTCCCGGATGGCAAAAAGCAAATACGGGAGTAAGTAGTCCCAGTTCTTCCCGTCCTTGTCTATCGCCTTACGGAGCATCTGTTTCAAAGTTTTGTTAAACCGTTCGACCAGTCCGTCCGTTTGAGGGTGATACACGGAGGTGCGTAACTGTGCTATTTGTAACAGCCTGCAGAGTTCTTTCATTACTTTAGACATAAAGGGGGTTCCTTGGTCTGTGAGTATTTGTTTTGGGACACCAACCCGACTAAACACATGGACCAGCTCCTTGGCAATGGTCTTGGTGGCCGTGTTACGCAAAGGGATGGCCTCGGGGTAACGAGTGGCATAATCCAAGATGACAAGGATGTGCTGGTGTCCTCGTGCAGACTTGGGGAGGGGTCCAACTAAATCCATCCCAATTCTCTCAAATGGGATCTCGATGATAGGCAGAGGTACTAAGGGGCTACAGAAACGGGGCCTAGGCGCAGAGATTTGGCAGTCGGGACAAGACTCGCAATAGGTGCGAATATCGTGATGCATGCCGGGCCAAACAAAACAGTGTAATATCCTTTCGGTCGTTTTCTGGAACCCCAGGTGTCCCCCCATCATGTGTCCGTGTGCCAGGTCCAGCACTCTCCGCCTGTAGGCTCTCGGCACAACCAATCGTTGTACTGTGTCATCCCCCTTCTTCTCTATCTGATAGAGAAAGTCATTCTCCAGTGCCATGTAGGGGTAAGACAGCCTAGTACCTGCATCCACCTGCACCCCGTTTATCATTTTAACATTTTTTATAGCCTGAGAAAGGGTAGGATCTCTCATTTGCTCACTTTGGAAGTCATCTTTCTGGACTTCCAAATTCAGCCAAGAGGAAGGGGGACAGCCACCCGTGTCCGACTCTGCCCCGGGTTCATCGGAATCACCCGCCAGAACTGAAAAGGGGAACTGGGGGTTGTTTTCAGCGGATTCCTCCTCTGAACCCTCTTGTGGGGCATCCTCTAGTGGCTCCGGGCCCACACAAGGTGTGGGAGAAGGATCATCCGTGCGGCTACCCTGGGGTACTAATTGGTTCTCCCACAACTGCCAGAAGTGGGGAAAATCCCTGCCCAAAATGATATCATGCAATAGTGCTGGTACTAGTCCCACCTTATGATGCACAGACCCATAGGGCGTAGTAATGCAGGAGACCGTTGTGAGGTACGAGCAGGTGTCTCCATGCACACATGTCACAGAAAATGTATCTGACGGTCCCATCGGGACTGCTACCAGACTGGCCTTTACCAGAGTCACCACACTTCCCGAGTCTAATAGTGCAACAACAGTATTGCCATCAATGGACACTTCACACAGGTGTTTTTTCATATCGCCTTGACATGCAGCAACACACACTACCCGTGCAACCATAGCCCTGCGTTTTTCAAAGTCCGTGACATCACACTGCATCGGTTCTGCAGTTACTGGACAGTTTGCAGCAATGTGGCCCACCTCCTGGCAGCGGAAACACCTCACGGGCCCCTTGCTAAGACCATAGTTTGGCACCTTAGCCCTCACAGGGCCAGCAGTCCTGTTTTCCTCCTCCACTGCCTTAGGATATTTTCCTCCTCCCCATGACCCTGGAACAGTCTTACCAGATCCTCGTCGAGAAGGGGAAGAGCGAGGATGTGTAGCATCGTCCATAAGTCCTTCTGCCAAGGAATAACGCTCCACTAGATCCACTAGCTGATCCGCTGTCGTGGGGTTTCCATGGCTTACGCACCTCTTCAGAGATGGCGGTAGAGCTCTTAGATATTTATCAAGAACGATTCTTTGTACCATCTCTGGCGCCGTCAAAACCTCGGGCTGTAGCCATTTCTTGGTCAAGTGAATGAGGTCAAACATCTGTGACCGCGGTGGTTTATCGGGCTGATAAGTCCATTGATGAACTCTCTGTGCTCGCACGGCCGTCGTCACTCCCAGCCGGGCAAGAATCTCGGCTTTTAGTTTATCAAAGTCATGCGCTGCTTCAGGCTCAAGATCAAAGTAGGCTTTTTGGGCCTCACCTGCCAGAAACGGTGCAAGCAAGTCGGCCCATCGCTCCTTTGGCCACTTTTCCCGCTCCGCCGTCCATTCAAACGTGGTCAGGTAAGCTTCCACATCGTCCTCTGTGGTTAATTTCTGCCAGCACCGACTCACATGAATCACCCTCTGGTCAGCCTCCGCATTACTCTCCGGTACGGTCGCCAGACGCTGCGTCACCTGCTGCAAAAGTTGGCGGTCTTTAACCGTCGATTCCACCAGTTCCTTCAACTGTGCCGACATCAAGCGATTAGCCTCCTGCTGTACAGCAGCGGATTGTACCAGCGCTTTCACCACGTCATCCATTATGATGCGCTGTAACGTGCTGCCCGCATTCTCCACCACAATGTGATAACACGCTCCAGGATCGCCTTTGCTGGGTTCAAAGGGCACGTATTCACCTCAGGCAGACAGCCGAATTCAAGGTGTAACTGACGCTTGGTCAGGTTTATTGCAGTGAAGCATAAACAAAAAGAAAAAAAAACACCAACAAAATAAATCCTTGCCTGTCCGGCACTAACTATACACGGTGTTATCCTAACTACCAACTGGAGGGCTTCTCCCTTCCAGCTAAACCATACAAACATCAGGCACTGCTCCTCACAAGTGTCTCCTACACAGACAGGCTTACTGTGTTCCCAGATGGAGACCCTCCCCCAACTTCCCAGATTCCTTTTACCTCCGTCCTTCACCTCCCATTAATCCATTAGTAGCCAGGTGATCCTGGCCAGGCTAAGTCACATAGGACCGATACCGGGGTGAGATATACCTGCCCTCATCCACTAATCCCACATGAGTCTCACAATATTTATTCACTTATATAGCGCTATTAATTCCACAGCGCTTTACATACATTGGCAACATTGTCCCCATTGGGGCTCACAATCATATATGGAAAGGCTTCTACAATAAGAGAAAGCTTTCCAGGACATCCTAAGAGCAGGCAGCACCCAGTTGTACTGGAGTTTGTGCAATAACACACTGGTACACGCTCTTTACCACAGCCAGTACACAGCACTGAACACTGACACTGCTCTGGTTACTGCTTCTGCAGACGGCTGTGCTACAGGTGTGCAGCTGCGACGCTCTGCAAAGCTCCAGGGTGGATGCACTTGTGAGAGATAAGCCATTGAAGCTTTTCTTCGTGTTATTAATGGGTCACTGGTTTGAACTTCAGAAAATGAAAATCCTTTACAGCCACATATTAATTTCTCAGAAAAGGTCCGTTATAAAAGTCAATACTGGGAGCACAGCCGAGCAGCGAGAAGGAATTTCCTCCAAAATCCTTACAAATTCAGCCGCATTTTGAACAGGGCAAACGGCGTGCAAGCTATTACCTTCCAACAGGCTAATGACCATAGAACACAACAGGCAAGTTAAAGCATGCAGAGAGGGACAGCAACATAGATGGGGAGAAAAGCTGAAGTGGAGATAAAGCAATTCTAAGGGCACACACTAGTTTACAACCTCTGTATGCCTGACTGTCACTGCAGCAGCTCATCTAGGCTTGTTACTCCTCATCAGCGCTAGTGATCAGGACACTGCACCAGCTCATCCAGCCTTGTTACTCCTCATCAGCACTAGTGATCAGGTCACTGCACCAGCTCATCCAGGCTTGTTACTCCTCATCAGCGCTAGTGATCAGGACACTGCACCAGCTCATCCAGCCTTGTTACTCCTCATCAGCACTAGTGATCAGGTCACTGCACCAGCTCATCCAGGCTTGTTACTCCTCATCAGCGCTAGTGATTAGGACACTGCACCAGCTCATCCAGGCTTGTTACTCCTCATCAGCACTAGTGATCAGGACACTGTACCAACTTATCCAGGCTTGTTACTCCTCATCAGCACTAGTGATCAGGACACTGTACCAGCTCATTCAGGCTTGTTACTCCTCATCAGCGCTAGTGATCAGGACACTGCACCAGCTCATCCAGCCTTGTCACTCCTCATCAGCACTAGTGATCAGGACACTGCACCAGCTCATCCAGGCTTGTTACTCATCAGCAATAGTGATCAGGACACTGCAACAGCTCATCCAGCCTTGCTACTCCTCATCAGCACTAGTGATCAGGACACTGCACCAGCTCATCCAGGCTTATTGCTCCTCATCAGCACTAGTGATCATAACACTGCACCAGCTCATCCAGGCTTGTTACTCTTCATCAGCACTAGTGATCAGGACACTACACCAGCTCATCCAGGCTTGTTACTCCTCATCAGCACTAGTAATCAGTACACTGCACCAGCTCATCCAGGCTTCTTACTCCTCATCAGCACTAGTGATGAAAACCCTGCACCCGCTCATTCAGGCTTGTTACTCCTCATTAGCACTAGTGATCAGGACACTGCACCAACTCATCCAGCCTTGTTACTCCTCATCAGCACTAGTGACCAGGACACTGCAGCGGATCATCAAGGCTTGAAACTTCTCATCAGCGCTAGTGTTCAGGACACTGCATCAGCTCATCCAGCCTTGTCACTCCTCATCAGCACTAGTGACCAGGACACTGCACCAGCTCATCCAGCCTTGTTACTCCTCATCAGCACTAGTGATCAGGACACTGCACCAGTTCATCCAGCCTTGTTACTCCTCATCAGCACTAATGATCAGGACATTACACCAGCTCATCCAGCCTTGCTACTCCTCATCAACACTAGTGATCAGGACCTTCCACCAGCTTATCCAGGCTTGTTACTCCTCATCAGCACTAGTGATCAGGACACTGCACCAACTCATCCAGCCTTGTTACTCCTCATCAGCACTAGTGATCAGTACACTGCACCAGCTCATCCAGCCTTGTTACTCCTCATCAGTACTAGTGATCAGGACACTGCACCAGCTCATCCAGGCTTCTTATTTCTCATCAGCACTAGTGATCAGGACACTGCACCAGCTCATCCAGCCTTGTTACTCCTCATCAGCACTAATGATCAGGACACTGCACCAGCTCATCCAGGATTGTTACTCCTCATCAGCACTAGTGATCAGGACACTGCACCAGCTCATCCAGGATTGTTACTTCTCATCAGCGCTAGTGAAGAGGACACTGCACCAGCTAATCCAGCCTTGTTAATCCTCATCAGCACTAGTGATCAGGACACTGCTACAGCTCATCCAGGCTTGTTACTCCTCATCAGCACTAGTGATCAGGACACTGCACCAGCTCATCCAGGCTTGTTATCAGCCCTAGTGATCAGGACACTGCTACAGCTCATCCAGGCTTTTTACTCCTTATTAGCACTAGTGATCAGGACACTGCACCAGCTCATCCAGGCTTGTTACTCCTCATCAGCACTAGTGATCAGGACACTGGACCAGCTCATCCAGGCTTCTTACTCTTCATCAGCACTAGTGATCAGGACACTGCACCAGCTCATCCAGGCTTGTTACTCCTCATCAGACTAGTGATGAGGACACTGAACCAGCTCATCCAGACTTCTTACTCCTCATCAGCACTAGTGATCAGGACACTGAACCAGCTCATCCAGCCTTGTTACTCCTCATCAGCACTAGTGATCAGGACACTGCAGCAGATCATCCAGCCTTGTTACTCCTCATCACTACTAGTGATCAGGACACTGCACCAGCGCATCCAGGCTTCCTACTTCTCAACAGCACTAGTGATCAGGACACTGCACCAGCTCATCCAGCCTTGTTACTCCTCATCGGCACTAATGATCAGGACACTGTACCAGCTCATCCAGCCTTGTTACTCCTCATCAGCGCTAGTGATCAGAACACTGCACCAGCTCATCCAGCCTTGTTACTCCTCATCAGCACTAGTGATGAGGACCCTGCACCAGCTCATTCAGGCTTGTTACTCCTCATCAGCGCTAGTGATCAGGACACTGCACCAGTTCATCCAGCCTTGTTACTCATCAGCAATAGTGATCAGGACACTGCACGAGCTCATCCAGGCTTATTACTCCTCATCAGCACTAGTGATCAGGACACTGCAACAGCTCATACAGACTTGTTACTCCTCATCAGCACTAGTGATCAGGACACTGCACCAGCTCATCCAGGCTTGTTACTCCTCATCAGCACTAGTAATCAGTACACTGCACCAGCTCATCCAGGCTTGTTACTCCTCATCAGCACTAGTGATCAGGACACTGCACCAGCTCATCCAGGCTTGTTACTCCTCATCAGCATTAGTGATGAGGACACTGCACCAGGTCATCCAGCCTTGTTACTCCTCATCAGCACTAGTGATCAGGACACTGCACCAGCTCATCCAGGCTTCTTACTCCTCATCAGCACTAGTGATGAGAACCCTGCACCAGCTAATCCAGTCTTATTACTCGTTATCAGCCCTGGTGATCAGGACACTGCACCAGCTCATCCAGGCATGTTACTTCTCATCAGCACTAGTGATCAGGACACTGCACCAGCTCATCCAGGCTTGTTACTCCTCATCAGCACTAGTGATCAGGACACTGGACCAGCTCATCCAGGCTTCTTACTCTTCATCAGCACTAGTGATCAGGACACTGCACCAGCTCATCCAGGCTTGTTACTCCTCATCAGACTAGTGATGAGGACATTGAACCAGCTCAACCAGGCTTGTTACTCCTCATCAGCACTAGTGATCAGGACACTGAACCAGCTCATCCAGCCTTGTTACTCCTCATCAGCACTAGTGATCAGGACACTGCAGCAGATCATCCAGCCTTGTTACTCCTCATCACTACTAGTGATCAGGACACTGCACCAGCGCATCCAGGCTTCCTACTCCTCATCAGCACTAGTGATCAGGACACTGCACCAGCTCATCCAGCCTTGTTACTCCTCATCAGCGCTAGTGATCAGAACACTGTACCAGCTCATCCAGCCTTGTTACTCCTCATCAGCACTAGTGATGAGGACCCTGCACCAGCTCATTCAGGCTTGTTACTCCTCATCAGCGCTAGTGATCAGGAAACTGCACCAGCTCATCCAGCCTTGTTACTCCTCATCAGCACTAGTGATCAGGACCCTGCACCAGCTCATCCAGGCTTGTTACTCATCAGCAATAGTGATCAGGACACTGCACGAGCTCATCCAGGCTTATTACTCCTCATCAGCACTAGTGATCAGGACACTGCAACAGCTCATCCAGGCTTGTTACTCCTCATCAGCACTAGTGATCAGGACACTGCACCAGCTCATCCAGGCTTGTTACTCCTCATCAGCACTAGTAATCAGTACACTGCACCAGCTCATCCAGGCTTGTTACTCCTCATCAGCACTAGTGATCAGGACACTGCACCAGCTCATCCAGGCTTGTTACTCCTCATCAGCACTAGTGATGAGGACACTGCACCAGCTCATCCAGCCTTGTTACTCCTCATCAGCACTAGTGATCAGGACACTGCACCAGCTCATCCAGGCTTCTTACTCCTCATCAGCACTAGTGATGAGAACCCTGCACCAGCTCATTCAGGCTTGTTACTCCTCATCAGCACTAGTGATCAGGACACTGCACCAACTCATCCAGCCTTGTTACTCCTCATCAGCACTAGTGACCAGGACACTGCAGCAGCTCATCCAGCCTTGTTACTCCTCATCAGCACTAGTGATCAGGACACTGCACCAGTTCATCCAGCCTTGTTACTCCTCATCAGCACTAGTGATCAGGACACTGCACCAGCTCATCCAGGCTTGTTTCTCCTCATCAGAACTAGTGATCAGGACACTGCACCAGCTCATCCAGCCTTGTTACTCCTCATCAGCACTAGTGATCAGGAAACTGCACCAGTTCATCCAGGCTTGTTACTCCTCATCAGCACTAGTGATCAGGACACTGCACCAGCTTATCCAGCCTTGTTATTCCGCATCAGCACTAGTGATCAGGACACTGCACCAGTTCATCCAGGCTTGTTACTCCTCATCAGCACTAGTGATCAGGACACTGCACCAGCTCATCCAGCCTTGTTATTCCGCATCAGCACTAGTGATCAGGACACTGCACCAGCTCATCCAGGCTTGTTACTCCTCATCAGTACTAGTGATCAGGACCCTTGAACCAGCCAAACTAGGCTTGTTACTCCTCATCAGCACTAGTGATCAGGACACTGCACCAGCTCATCCAGGCTTTTTACTCCTCATCAGCACTAGTGATGAGGACACTGCACCAGCTCATCCAGCCTTGTTACTCCTCATCAGCACTAGTGATCAGGACACTGCACCAGCTCATCCAGGCTTCTTACTCCTCATCAGCACTAGTGATGAGAACCCTGCACCAGCTCATTCAGGCTTGTTACTCCTCATCAGCACTAGTGATCAGGACACTGCACCAACTCATCCAGCCTTGTTACTCCTCATCAGCACTAGTGACCAGGACACTGCAGCAGCTCATCCAGCCTTGTTACTCCTCATCAGCACTAGTGATCAGGACACTGCACCAGTTCATCCAGCCTTGTTACTCCTCATCAGCACTAGTGATCAGGACACTGCACCAGCTCATCCAGGCTTGTTTCTCCTTATCAGAACTAGTGATCAGGACACTGCACCAGCTCATCCAGCCTTGTTACTCCTCATCAGCACTAGTGATCAGGAAACTGCACCAGTTCATCCAGGCTTGTTACTCCTCATCAGCACTAGTGATCAGGACACTGCACCAGCTTATCCAGCCTTGTTATTCCGCATCAGCACTAGTGATCAGGACACTGCACCAGTTCATCCAGGCTTGTTACTCCTCATCAGCACTAGTGATCAGGACACTGCACCAGCTCATCCAGCCTTGTTATTCCGCATCAGCACTAGTGATCAGGACACTGCACCAGCTCATCCAGGCTTGTTACTCCTCATCAGTACTAGTGATCAGGACCCTTGAACCAGCCAAACTAGGCTTGTTACTCCTCATCAGCACTAGTGATCAGGACATTACACCAGCTCATCCAGCCTTGCTACTCCTCATCAACACTAGTGATCAGGACCTTGCACCAGCTTATCCAGGCTTGTTACTCCTCATCAGCACTAGTGATCAGGAGACTGCACCAGCTCATCCAGGCTTGTTACTCCTCATCAGCACTAGTGATCAGGACACTGCACCAACTCATCCAGCCTTGTTACTCCTCATCAGCACTAGTGATCAGAACACTGCACCAGCTCATCCAGCCTTGTTACTCCTCATCAGCACTAGTGATCAGGACACTGCACCAGCTCATCCAGGCATCTTATTTCTCATCAGCACTAGTGATCAGGACACTGCACCAGCTCATCCAGCCTTGTTACTCCTCATCAGCACTAATGATCAGGACACTGCAGCAGCTCATCCAGGCTTGTTACTCCTCATCAGCACTAGTGATCAGGACACTGCACCAGCTCATCCAGGATTGTTACTTCTCATCAGCGCTAGTGAAGAGGACACTGCACCAGCTCATCCAGGCTTATTACTCCTCATCAGCACTAGTGATCAAGACCCTGCACCAGCTCATCCAGGCTTGCTACTCCTCATCAGCACTAGTGATCAGGACACTCCACCAGCTCATCCTGCCTTGTTACTCCTCATCAGCACTAGTGATGACGACACTGCAGCAGCTCATCCTGCCTTTACTCCTTATTAACACTAGTGATTGGGAGACTGCAGCATCTCATCCAGGCTTGTTACTCCTTATTAGCACTATTGAAGGGGACACTGCAGCAGCTCATCCAGGCTTGTTACTCATTATCAGCACTAGTGATCAGGACACTGCAGTAGCTCATCCAGCCTTGTTACTCCTCATCATTACTAGTGATCAGGACACTGCACCAGCTCATTCAGGCTTGTTACTTCTCATCAGCTCTAGTGAAGAGGACACTGCACCAGCTCATCCAGCCTTGTTAATCCTCATCAGCACTAGTGATCAGGACACTGCACCAGCTCATCCAGGCTTGTTACTCCTCATCAGCACTAATGATCAGGACACTGCACCAGCTCATCCAGGCTTGTTACTTCTCATCAGCGCTAGTGAAGAGGACACTGCACCAACTCATCCAGCTTTGTTAATCCTCATCAGCACTAGTGATCAGGACACCGCACCAGCTCATCCAGGCTTGTTACTCCTCATCAGTACTAGTGATCAGGACCCTTGTACCAGCTCATCCAGGCTTGTTACTCATCAGCACTAGTGATCAGGACGCTACACCAGCTCATCCAGCCTTACTACTCCTCATCAACACTAGTGATCAGGACACTGCACCAGCTCATCCACGCTTCTTACTCCTCATCAGCACTAGTGATCAGGACACTGCACCAGCTCATTCAGGCATCTTACTCCTCATCAGCACTAGTGATCAGGACACTGCACCAGCTCATACAGGCTTGTTACTTCTCATCAGCACTAGAGATCAGGACACTGCACCAGTTCATCCAGCCTTGTTACTCCTCCTCAGCTCTAGTCATGAGGTGAGGACCCTGCACCACCTCATCCAGGCTTGTTGCTCCTCATCAGCACTAGTGATCAGGACCCTGCACCAGCTCATCCAGGCTTGTTACTCCTCATCAGCACTAGTGATCAGGACACTGCACCAGCTCATCCAGTCTTGTTACTCGTCATCAGCACTAGTGATCAGGACCCTGCACCAGCTGATCCCGGCTTGTTACTCCTCATCAGCACTAGTGATCAGGACACTGCACCAGCTCATCCAGCCTTGTTACTCCTCATCAGAACTATTGACTAGGACACTGCACCAGCTCATCCAGCCTTGTTACTCCTCATCAGCACTAGTTATCAGGAACCTGCAGCAGCTCATCCAGGCTTGTTACTCCACATCAGCACTAGTGATCAGGACACTGCACCAGCTTATCCAGCCTTGTTACTCCTCATCAGCACTAGTGATTAGGACACTGCACCAGCTCATCCAGGCTTGTTACTCCTCATCTGCACTAGTTATCAGGACACTGCATCAGCTCATCCAGCCTTGTTACTCATAGCACTAGTGATCAGGACACTGCTCCAGCTCATCCAGGCTTGTTACTCCTCATCAGCAGCAGTGATCAGGACACTGCCCCAGCTCATCTAATCTTGTTACTCCTCATCAGCACTAGTGATCAGGACACTGCACCAGCTCATCCAGCCTTGTTACTCCTCCTCAGCTCTAGTCATGAGGTAAGGAACCTGCACCAGCTCATCCAGGCTTGTTGCTCCTCATCAGCACTAGTGATCAAGACACTGCACGAGCTCATCCTGCCTTGCTACTCTTAATCAGCACTAGTGATCAGGACACTGCACCTGCTCATCCAGTCTTGTTGCTCCTCATCAGCAGTAGTGATCAAGATCCTGCACCAGCTCATCCAGGCTTGCTACTCCTTATCAGCACTAGTGATCAGGACACTGCAGCTACTCATCCAGCCTTGTTACTCCTCATCAGCACTAGTGATGAGTACCCCGCAGTAGCTCATCCAGCCTTGATACTCCTCATCAGCACTAGTGATAAGGACACTGCACCAGCTCATCCAGGCTTGTTACTCCTCATCAGCACTAGTGATCAGGACACTGCACCAGCTCATTCAGGCTTGTTACTCCTCATCAGCACTAGTGATCAGGACACTGCACCAGCTCATCCAGGCTTGTTACTCCTCATCAGCACTAGTGATCAGGACACTGCACCAGGTCATTCAGGCTTGTTACTCTTCATCAGCACTAGTGATCAGGAGACTGCACCAGCTTATCCAGGCTTGTTACTCCTCATCAGCACTAGTGATCAGGAGACTGCACCAGCTCATCCAGCCTTGTTACTCCTCATCAGCATTAGTGATAAGGACACTGCACCAGCTCATCCAGCCTTGTTACTTCTCATCAACACTAGTGATCAGGACACTGCACCAGCTCATCGAGGCTTGTTACTCCTCATCAGCACTAGTGATCAGGACACTGCCTTAGCTCATCCAGGCTTCTTACTCCTCATTAGCACTAGTGATCAGGACACTGCACCAGCTCATCCAGGCTTGTTACTCCTCATTTTCTCATCAGCACTAGTGATCAGGACACTGCAGCAGCTCATCCAGCCTTGTTACTCCTCATTAGTACTAGTGATCAGGACACTGCACCAGCTCATCCAGCCTTGTTACTCCTCATCAGCACTAGTTATCAGGACACTGCAGCAGCTTATCCAGCCTTGTTACTCCTCATCAGCACTAGTGATGAGGACACTGCAGCAGCTCATCCAGGCTTTTTACTCCTTATTAGCCCTAGTGATCAGGACACTGCACCAGCTCATCCAGGCTTGTTACTCCTCATCAGCACTAGTGATCAGGACACTGCATCAGCTCATCCAGCCTTGTTACTCATAGCACTAGTGATCAGGACACTGCTCCAGCTCATCCAGGCTTGTTACTCCTCATCAGCACTAGTGATCAGGACACTCATCAGCACTAGTGATGGGGACACTGCAGCAGCTCATCCAGGCTTGTTAGACATCAGACATATTTATGGTGTATCTCACGTCTTTAACCCATTACTATGTTATAATCGGTCTTGTGTTCTTATTTCTTACCGCACTTTACTTTGGATAATTTTCTCTCTACTGAGGGAATTAGACCCTGCAACCGCCAACTGCTTGTTCTGGTTCCAGTTTCCTAAAAAAAAAAATGAAATTGATCATTACATTTGACAAAATTCATCTGTTTCACCCACACTCCACCACTGGCCATACTAAGGCGGGCTTTGCACACTACGACATCGCAGGCCGATGCTGCGATGTCGAGTGCGATAGTGCCCGCCCCCCGTCGCAGCAGCGATATGTGGTGATAGCTGGCGTAGCGAAAGTTATCGCTACGCCAGCTTCACACACACACTCACCTGCCGTGCGACGTCCCTGTGGCCGGCGACCCGCCTCCTTGTTAAGGGGGCGGGTCGTGCGGCGTCACTGCGACGTCGCACGGCAGGCAGCCAATCAGAGCGGAGGGGCGGAGATGAGCAGGATGTAAACATCCTGCCCACCTCCTTCCTTCCGCATATCCTACGGAAGCCGCAGTGAGGCCGGTAGGAGACGTTCCTCGCTCCTGCGACTTCACACACAGCGATGTGTGATGCCGCAGGAGCAAGGAACAACATCGGACCGTCGCGTCAGCGTAATCATGGATTACGCCGACGCTGCACCGATGATACGATTACGACGCTTTTGCGCTCGTTAATCGTATCATCCAGCCTTTACACACTGCGATGTCGCATGCGATGCCGGAAGTGCGTCATTTTCAATTTGACCCCACCGACATCGCACCTGCTATGTCGCAGTGTGCAAAGTGCCCCTAAGAGCTGAGCCCTTCATCTATCCGTCAGATTCATGTTGATGTCAATCAAGCTCCTAGTCCTGCGGGGTGCTGCAGCTTCTGCTTTTATTTAGGGCATTCCTCTGCATCTTACTAGGGATGCAGTAGATTTTGGAGGTGGTCCTGTGATTCTTGCTATTTTGTTTGTCTTTTAGCTGTCCTTACTAATGGTGTAGGGGCCAATGCAAGGTGTCACTGCTCTCACAGGTAATGTGGTTTCTTGCTACATATGCCCTTTACAGTTGCTTACACTTTCTGAGCTTTCCATACTTCAGCATAACAATTATTCATAATGACCTTGGGTAATAAAGTAGCTATAGTCCTATGACTGACAGATGCAACTGGTACCTATAGTCATATGACTGACAGATGCAACTGGTAACTAGTACCTTTAGTCCTATGACTGACAGATGTAACTGGTAGCTATAGTTCTATGACTGACAGATGCAACTGGTAGCTATAATCCTATGACTGACAGATGCAAATAGTAACTGGTACCTGTTGTTCTATGACTGACAGATGTAACTGGTAGCTATAGTCCTATGATTGACAGATGCAACTGGTACCTATAGTCATATGACTGACAGATGCAACTGGTAACTAGTACCTTTAGTCCTATGACTGACAGATGTAACTGGTAGCTATAGTTCTATGACTGACAGATGCAACTGGTAGCTATAATCCTATGACTGACAGATGCAAATAGTAACTGGTACCTGTTGTTCTATGACTGACAGATGTAACTGGTAGCTATAGTCCTATGATTGACAGATGCAACTGGTACCTATAGTCCTATGACTGACAGATGCAACAGGTAACTGGTAGCTATAGTCCTATGACTGACAGATGCAACTGGTAACTGGCACCTATAGTCCTATGACTGACAGATGTAACTGGTAACTGGTAGCTGTAGTCCTATGACTGACAGATGTAACTGGTAACTGGTAGCTGTAGTCCTATGACTGACAGATGCAACTGGTAACTATAGTCCTATGACTGACAGATGCAACTGGTAACTGGTAGCTATAGTCCTATGACTGACAGATGTAACTGGTAGCTATAGTCCTATGATTGACAGATGCAACTGGCACCTATAGTCCTATGACTGACAGATGCAACTGGTACCTATAGTCCTATGACTGACAGATGTAACTTGTATCGATAGTCCTATGACTGACAGATGCAACAGGTAACTGGTAGCTGTAGTCTTATGACTGACAGATGCAACTGGTAACTGGTAGCTATAGTCCTATGCCTGACAGATGTAACTGGTAGCTATAGTCCTATGCCTGACAGATGTAACTGCTAGCTATAATCCTATGACTAACAGATGCAACTGGTACCTATAGTCCTATGACTGACAGATGCAACAGGTAACTGGTAGCTATAGTCCTATGACTGACAGATGCAACTGGTAACTGGTAGCTATAGTCCTATGACTGACAGATGCAACTGGTAACTGGAAGCTGTAGTCCTGTGACTGACAGATGCAACTGGTAACTGGTAGCTGTAGTCCTATGACTGACAGATGTAACTGGTAGCTATAGTCCTATGACTGACAGATGCAACTGGTAACTGGTAGCTATAGTCCTATGACTGACAGATGCAACTGGTAACTGTAAGCTGTAGTCCTGTGACTGACAGATGCAACTGGTAACTGGTAGCTGTAGTCCTATGACTGACAGATGTAACTGGTAGCTATAGTCCTATGACTGACAGATGCCACTGGTAGCTGTAGTCCTATGACTGACAGATGCAACTAGTAACTGGTACCTATAGTCCTATGACTGACAGATGCAACTGGTACCTATAGTCCTATGACTGACAGATGCAACAGGTAACTGGTAGCTATAGTCCTATGACTGACAGATGCAACTGGTAACTGGTAGCTATAGTCCTATGACTGACAGATGCAACTGGTAACTGTAAGCTGTAGTCCTATGACTGACAGATGCAACAGGTAACTGGTAGCTATAGTCCTATGACTGACAGATGCAACTGGTAACTGGTAGCTATAGTCCTATGACTGACAGATGCAACTGGTAACTGTAAGCTGTAGTCCTGTGACTGACAGATGCAACTGGTAACTGGTAGCTGTAGTCCTATGACTGACAGATGTAACTGGTAGCTATAGTCCTATGACTGACAGATGCCACTGGTAGCTGTAGTCCTATGACTGACAGATGCAACTAGTAACTGGTACCTATAGTCCTATGACTGACAGATGTAACTGGTAGCTATAGTCCTATGACTGACAGATGCAACTGGTAACTGGTAGCTATAGTCCTATGACTGACAGATGCAACTGGTAACTGTAAGCTGTAGTCCTGTGACTGACAGATGCAACTGGTAACTGGTAGCTGTAGTCCTATGACTGACAGATGTAACTGGTAGCTATAGTCCTATGACTGACAGATGCCACTGGTAGCTGTAGTCCTATGACTGACAGATGCAACTAGTAACTGGTACCTATAGTCCTATGACTGACAGATGCAACTGGTACCTATAGTCCTATGACTGACAGATGCAACAGATAACTGTAGCTATAGTCCCATGACTGACAGATGCAACTGGTAACTGGTAGCTATAGTCCTATGACTGACAGATGCAACTGGTAACTGTAAGCTGTAGTCCTGTGACTGACAGATGCAACTGGTAACTGGTAGCTGTAGTCCTATGACTGACAGATGTAACTGGTAGCTATAGTCCTATGACTGACAGATGCCACTGGTAGCTGTAGTCCTATGACTGACAGATGCAACTAGTAACTGGTACCTATAGTCCTATGACTGACAGATGCAACTGGTACCTATAGTCCTATGACTGACAGATGCAACAGGTAACTGGTAGCTATAGTCCTATGACTGACAGATGCAACTGGTAACTGGTAGCTATAGTCCTATGACTGACAGATGCAACTGGTAACTGGTAGCTGTAGTCCTATGACTGACAGATGCAACTGGTGTGAAGGTAGTCTGGGCTATAGATTGTTTGTTCAAACGTAATACGATACGATACGATACACTTTATTGATCCCGTGAGAAATTCTGGTATCACAGCAGCAAAACTTAAATCATAACATGAATTACTTAATTGACAAGACAGTAGAGTTGACAGAAGAACATTATACATTAGATTAGGTCATACACAGCGGGTGAATTGAAAAGTAGAAGAAATAAAGAAGTAAACATTCACCTTGATGATGTAACACTAATGTTATTGTTGTACATTCCCATAGCAGTTGGCACAAATGATTTCCTATATTTTTCCTTCTTACACCACAGAAGGATTCGCCGGTTACTGAAGGTCTCTTCTGTCTCATGAATAGCTCATATAATGGATGTGCATTATTATTCAGAATCGCCATACACGTGTTCAGAGTTCTTCTCTCCACCACCTCTTCAAAAGAGTGCAGATTGCAGCCAGCAGCGGAGCTTGCCTTCTTGATAAGCTTATTCAGCTTATTAGCATGAGACCCGCACACTACCACCCCAGCATATGAGTGCAAAAAAGATGGCACTTGCCACTACAGACTGGTAGAACATTGCTAACATTTTGCTGCACACATTAAAAGACCTCAGTTTCCTTAGGAAATACAGTCTGCTCATCCCCTTCTTGTAGACCATCTCTGAGTGGCATCTCCAGTCCAGTTTGCTATCCAGATGGACCCCCAAATATTTGTACCTCTCCACCTGCTCCACCTCCTGACCAGCAATAGTGATCGGTAAACATTCCAGCTTTCTCCTTCTATAGTTGGCCACCAGCTCCTTAGTTTTCTTAACATTTAGTTGTAGATAGTTACCATGGCACCAATCCACAACATTCGACACCACCCTTCTATATTCCTCATCCCCCTGGTCCCCCCTAATAGATCCAACAACCACGGAGTCATCCGAGAATTTTTGAAGGTGGCAAAAATCAGATTTATACTGAAAGTCTGATGTATACAGTGTGAATAGGAAGGGGCTAGCACCATCCCCTGAGGGGCACCGACACTGCTCAATAATCTGCTAGACACAACTGCTCTCATCTGTACAAACTGTGGCCGATCTGATAGGAAGTCAGTTATCCAATTTCTCATCCCCTCCTCCACCTTCATATCAGTCATCTTTTTGTGTAGTAAGAGTGGCTGCAGGGTGTTAAATGCACTCAAGAAATCAAAGAACATCGCTCGCACAGTGGTTCCGTCATTCTCCAAAAATGAATGTACAGTATGTAACAGAGAAAGAATAGCATCGTCCACCCCCAATCTATGCCGGTAAGCAAACTGTAGGGGATCAATAAAAGCCCTCACCCTCGGACTCAAGTGAGCAAGCACTAATCTTTCCAAGGCCTTCATAGCATGAGATGTTAAAGCTACAGGACGATAGTCATTTAGGGATGCAGGAGAAGTAGTCTTGGGTACCGGAACCAGACAGGAAGTTTTCCATAACAATGGTACCCTCTATGTTTGTAGACTCCCATTAAATAGGTGTGTAAAGACCGTACACAGCTGGTCTGCACACACTTTAAGGACATGTGGACTGAGTCCATCTGGCCCTGCAGCTTTACCAATGTTAAGTGACTTAAACTGCCTCCTCACATCATTTTCAGAGACTCTGAAATTAGTCTGGAAGACTTCCTGGGCCTCCTTTATTTTATACTTCAATTCATGCTGTATCATTTTAGTTTCCTCTTTGTCACCTAATTTAAAAGCCTTTTTTTTCCTGTTGAGCAAATGCTTCAATTCTTTTCTTATCCATGTCTTGTTATTTGCAAAACACCTAATCTTTTTAACAGGCACCAACATATCAATGCAGAAGTTAATGTAGTCAGTCACTCTACCAACCACTTCATTAACATTTGTGTACTCGTCCATTGTCCCTACCCTGTTTCCCCGAAAATAAGACAGTCTTATATTTTTTTTTGCCCTGAAAAAAGCTCTATGTCTTATTTTCAGGGGGTGTCTTATTCTCGAGGAGACATGCTTGGGGTTAAGTTTACCCCCCACAAAAAGCAGACCCCCCCATCCCAGGATCGTCATACTTACCAGCCCAGGGCGTTTGTATGGCTCCCAGATCCTTCTGTGATCTCCCATCAGGTACGCTGCATGCCTCCCCTGCGTCTGGCTGACATCAGATCACACACACACACACACATACTTCTCCCTGTGATCTCCCTGCAGCTGTGCTCCCCTGCGTCTGGCTGACATCAGATATCACACACACACACACACACACACACACACACAGACATCAGATCACACTCACTCACTCACACACAAACACACACCCACCCCACTTCTTCCCACCCACCCCACGATCCCAGCAGCTGTGCTGCACGCCGTGCTCCTCTGCCTCCTGCCGACACTCACAGTCACAGCTTACGTTCACACACAGTCACACATCAGACAGTATACACGCACACATCTGATCGCATACACTCACACACACACACCACTTCTCCCTGTGCCCTCTGGTGGGCGGTCCTAGCAGCTGTGCTGCACGCCGTGCTCCTCTGCCTTCTGCCGACACTCACAGATCCGATCGCATACACATACACACACTCACACATCAGACAGCATACACGCACACATTTGATCGCATACACTCACGATATCGCACATACGCGCGCACACACTCACAACATCCGGAGATACCACATGCTTCCGGCCATGTGATCCTTGGCAGGTCCTGGAAGGTCACTGCATGCACAGTATCGCCGCCGAGAAGCAAGCGATATCTCCGGATGTTGTGAGCGTGTGGATGCGATCTGATAAGTGTGTGAGGTGTGTGTGAGAGTGAGTGTGATCTGATGTGTATCTGTGTGCTTGTGTGTGTGTGTGTGTTCCGCCGCTGCAGGACCTTGATGCGCTCACCTGCTCCCGGTCGGCATCTGGTGAGTATGATCGGGGGTCTTCTTTCTTCTGTCTTCTCTCTTCTGGGGGTGCCTGCTGCCTATAATGAAGTGTCCTGCAGTGTCTTTAACTCTTTCACCGCTGCATGACACTTCATTATTGACCGCAGCTATGTCTTATTTTCAGGGGATATCTTATATTAAAGCTTCCCTGAAAACTCCTGGCATGTCTTATTTTCGGGGGATGTCTTATTTTCGGGGAAACACGGTAGCAACACATCTCAGTCTGTAAGATGAAAGCAATCCTGTAAAACCTGTTGATTTGTTGGATTCCACATTCTAATTGTTTTAATTGTAGCAGGCTGTTTACTAACAACAGGTTGGTAGACTGGTGACAATAGTATAAGATTGTGATCGGATTTCCCCAATAATAATAAGATTATCTGTGTATGTAAATAATCAAAATATAGATGTAGTTGCATAATTATCTGTGTGTCTATATTGCAATCGCACAGACGCCATAATATGATTCTAAGGAGGGCTTCACACGGTACGATCTATCGTGCGATTGCACGAGCGATCGTACTCGCCCTTGTCGTTTGTTCGTCACGGGCAATTTGTTGCCCGTGGCACACAAAGTCGTTAAACCGCCGTCACATGTACTTAACTGCAGAGCAACCTCGCTGTGGGCGGCGAACATCCACTTCCTGAAGGGGGAGGGACGTTCGGGGTCACAGCAACGTCACACAGCGGCCGGCCAATAAAAGCGGAGGGGCGGAGATGAGCGGGACGTAAACATCCTGCCCACCTCCTTCCTTCAGCATTGCTGGCGGAACGCAGGTAAGCTGTGTTCATCGTTCCCGGGGTGTCACACGGAGCGATGTGTGCTGCCCCGAGTACGATGAACAACCATGAGCGACCTGTACACGAATCGCGATTAGTAACCGATTTGCGATCGTTTACAGACGCTCATAAGTGTCACACGGGACGACATCGCAAGCGATGCTGGATATGCGTCACGAAAACCGTGACCCCAACGACATATCGCACGATAGATCGTCTCGTGTGACGCCCGCGTAAGTTGTATAGTCAAAAAGAGTTAACCAAGGATGAGTGAACAGATGTACAAACAATGAACAAAGAAGTTATTCATGCTTAACAGTGATTTCACACAAAGAGAGAATGTATTATCTGTGGGATGAAATGTTGGTTTCTATGTCCCTACACACCTCCCTGTACTGTTACGATGTGTATGAAAAGATAGATTGATACTTTTCTACATGTCTGAAGGTTAAAATATAATGCTGATATTTGATCTATTGAATACACGAACCAGTCTGATATGACGGCTCAAAGCGTGAACACGTCTGTGGTCATTGTCTTCTGAGTCATTTATTATACCTGCGCAGATCCCTAATTTGGCCCCGTGCCTCTGGTACGCTGAACAAAGACTCCATTAGCAGTCTTACCAAAATTTCTCCCTTGACACTGGTACCTATAGTCCTATGACTGACAGATTTAACAGGTAACTGGTAGCTATAGTCCTATGACTGACAGATTTAACAGGTAACTGGTAGCTATAGTCCTATGAATGACAGATGCAACTGGTAGCTATAGTCCTATGACTGACAGATGCAACTGGTAACTGGTAGCTGTAGTCCTATGACTGACAGATGCAACTGGTAACTGGTAGCTCTAGTCCTATGACTGACAGATGCAACTGGTAACTGGTAGCTGTAGTCCTATGACTGACAGATGCAACTGGTAACTGGTAGCTGTAGTCCTATGACTGACAGATGCAACTGGTAACTGGTAGCTCTAGTCCTATGACTGACAGATGCAACTGGTAACTTGTAGCTATAGTCCTATGACTGACAGATGCAACTGGTAACTGGTAGCTCTAGTCCTATGACTGACAGATGCAACTGGTAACTGGTAGCTGTAGTCCTATGACTGACAGATGCAACTGGTAACTGTAGTCCTATGACTGACAGATGCCACTGGTAACTGGTAGCTCTAGTCCTATGAATGACAGATGCAACTGGTAGCTATAGTCCTATCACTGACAGATGCAACTGGTAACTGGTAGCTGTAGTCCTATGACTGACAGATGCAACTGGTAGCCATAGTCCTATGACTGACAGATGCAACTGGTAGCTATAGTCCTATGACTGACAGATGCAACTGGTAACTTGTAGCTATAGTCCTATGACTGAGAGATGTAATTGGTAGCTGTAGTAGTATGACTGACAGATGTAACTGGTAGCTATAGTCCTATGACTGACAGATGAAACTTGTAACTGGTAGCTATAGTCCTATGACTGACAGATATAAATGGTAGCTATAGTCCTATGACTGACAGATGTAACTGGTAGCTATAGCTGCCGACGATACTCAGATCTACCTCTCTGGCCCAGATGTCACATCTCTGCTGTCCAGAATCCCAAAGTGTCTATCTGCTATATCCTCCTTTTTCTCCTCTCGCTTCCTAAAGCTCAATGTGGCCAAAACTGAACTGATCATCTTTCCTCCATCTCACCTACACTCTCAACCTGATCTATCTATTACAATAAATAACACCAGGCTCTCGCCAGCACCCAAAGTTCGCTGCCTCGCAGTGACCTTTGACTCTGCCTTGTCCTTCATACCACACATCCAATCCCTCACACCTCCTGCCGACTTCAACTCAAAAATATTTCCAGAATCCGTCCTTTCCTTAACTCGCAATCTACAAAAATGCTAGTGCATGCCCTCATAATCTCCCGCCTCGATTACTGTAACATCCTCCTCTGTGGCCTCCCTGCCAACACGCTCGCCCCTCTCCAGTCCATCCTTAACTCTGCTGCCTGTCTGATCCACCTCTCTCCTCAATAGCACCCACTTCTCTCTTCTGCAAGTCCCTCCACTGTCTCCCAATCTTCCACCGCATCCAATTCAAACTACTAACACTGACCTACAAAGCTGTGCATAGTCTGTCTCCTCCGTATATCTCTGAACTAATCTCCCACTACACTCCAACATGTCACCTCCGGTCCTCCCAAGATCTCCTTCTCTCCTCCTCTCTCATTCGCTCCTCACGCAACCGACTCCAAGACTTCTCCCGAGCATCCCCAGTCTTCTGGAACTCGCTGCCTCAACACGTCAGACTATCTGCTACCCTTGCAAGCTTCAAACGGAACCTGAAAACCCATCTGTTCAGAAATGCCTATAATCTACAATGACCTCACTGCTTCACTACTGTGCGGAGCCGCCGCCCGACCACCGTGTGGAGCCGCCGCCCAACCACCGTACGGAGCCGCCGCCCGACCACCGTGTGGAGTCGCCGTCCGACCACCGTGCGGAGCCGCCGCCCGACCACCGTGCGGAGCCGCCGCCCGATCTACACCCCACCTACTGTCTCCTCCCCACAATCCTTTAGAATGTAAGCCCGCAAGGGTAGGGCCCTCTTCCCTCTGTACTAGTCTGTCTACTGCAACTTGTGTATGTATTCTGTATGTAACCCCTTCTCATGTACAGCACCATGGAATTAATGGTGCTCTATAAATAAACAATAATAATAATAATAATAATAAATAGTCCTATGAATGACAGCTGTAACTGGTTGCTATAGTCCTATGACTGACAGATGTAACTGGTAACTGATAGCTGTGGTCGGGGCTGTAATCTGGTCAGTTTGGCCTGGTAACTGTGATATTGTAAGTTGTGGTTTGTAACTAGTAGATCTGGTCATGATACTGTGTGACATGGGGGGATGTGATTGGTATAAATGATGGGGCTGAACTCTGATACTGTGTGACATGTGGGATGTGATCGGTGTAAGTTATGGGGCTGAGCTCTGATACTGTGTGACATGGAGGGATGTGATCGCTGTAAATGATGGACCCGAACTCTGATACTGTGTGTAATGGGAGGATGTGATCGGTGTAAATGATGGGGCTGAGCTCTGATACTGTGTGACATGGAGGGATGTGATCGGTGTAAATGATGGGGCTGAGCTCTGATACTGTGTGACATGGGGGAATGTGATCGGTGTAAATGATGGGGCTGAGCTCTGATACTGTGTGACATGGGGGGATGTGATTGGTATAAATGATGGGGCTGAACTCTGATACTGTGTGACATGGGGGATGTGATCGGTGTAAGTTATGGGGCTGAGCTCTGATACTGTGTGACATGGAGGGATGTGATCGGTGTAAATGATGGACCCGAACTCTGATACTGTGTGTAATGGGGGGATGTGATCGGTGTAAATGATGGGGCCGAGCTCTGATACCATGTGACATGTGGGGGATGTGATCGGTGAATGTGATGGGGCTGAGCTCTGATACTGTGTGACATGTGGGGGATGTGATCGTGTAAATGATGGGGCCGAGCTCCGATACCATGTGACATGTGGGGGATGTGATTGGTGAATATGATGGGGCTGAGCTCTGATACTGTGTGACATGTGGGGGATGTGATCGGTGAATATGAAGGGGCTGAGCACTGATACTGTGTGACATGGGGGGATGTGATCGGTGTAAATGATGGGGCCGAGCTCTGATACCGTGTGACATGTGGGGGATGTGATCGGTGAATATGATGGGGCTGAGCTCTGATACTGTGTGACATGTGGGGGATGTGATCGGTGTAAATGATGGGGCTGAGCTCTGATACTGTGTGACATGGGGGAATGTGATCAGTGTAAATGATGGGGCTGAGCTCTGATAGTGTGTGACATGGGGGGATGTGATCGGTGTAAATGATGGGGCCGAGCTCTGATAGTGTGTGACATGTGGGGGATGTGATCGGTGAATATGATGGGGCTGAGCTCTGATACTGTGTGACATGGGGGGATGTGATCGGTGTAAATAAGGGGGCTGAGCTCTGATACTGTATGACATGGGGGATGTGATCGGTGTAAATTATGGGGCTGAGCTCTGATACTGTGTGACATGGGGAATGTGATTGGTGTAAATGATGGGGCTGAGCTCTGATACTGTGTGACATGGGGGGATGTGATCGGTGTAAATGATGGGGCTGAGCGCTGATACTGTGTGACATGGGGGAATGTGATCGGTGTAAATGATGGGGCTGAGCTCTGATACTGTGTGACTGTCAGGTTTCCAGGTTTTCCAGTTCTCTTTTGAATGAGCTTGCCCTCGGTTAACATGGAGTTTACTGTTCTGTTGCCCTACTTCCTGTCCAGCTGCTTAAAAGGCCGCCTCTAAGCCTAGTCCAGTGCCTGAGTATACTGCTTGCTGTGTGCTCCTGCTTTGCTGCTGCTAATCCTGTTTGCCTTTGGATCCTCCTAAAGACTACCGACCGACCGACTCTGGACCTTACCCGGTTTCTCTAAGCTGTGCCCGGATTCCGTCTGCCATCTTCGGTCAGCACTCTGCCCGGTTCTCTCTGGTTCGTAACCACTCTGGACATTCATCCCGTACGGACACTCCTGGACTTTTACCGCTTGCCCCTTGTGTCCCGGCTGCTGCGCATTTAGGCCTTCCGGGGTGGATTGCCGGACAGTCCCTGTATAGGGGTTCGCTCTGGTGGTCTCCCTGGGGGAGTCCGGTGCGTGGCCCCGGGAATTCCCTTCGCTCCGTTTCGGGAAGGTATTGTGTGTATTTGTACCGCTGTGTTTTCCGTTGTGTATCTACCGTGGTTACATATTATAAAATATCTTGTACCAAGAACTCGTCTCTGATTGTCATTGCCCTACGCTATCGAAATCCTCAGAACATATATAAGTATTACAGTGACATGGGAGGATGTGATCGATGTAAATGATGGGGCCGAGCTCTGATAGTGTGTGACATGTGGTGGATGTGATCGGTGAATATGATGGGGCTGAGCTCTGATACTGTGTGACATGGGGGGATGTGATCGGTGTAAATAAGGGGGCTGAGCTCTGATACTGTATGACATGGGGGATGTGATCGGTGTAAATTATGGGGCTGAGCTCTGATACTGTGTGACATGTGGGGGATGTGATCGGTGAATATGATGGGGCTGAGACCTGGTACTGTGTGACATGGGAGGATGTGATTGGTGTAAATGATGGGGCTGAGCTCTGATACTGTGTGACATGGGAGGATGTGATCGGTGTAAATGATGGGGCTGAGCTCTGATACTGTGTGACATGGGAGGATGTGATCGGTGTAAATGATGGGGCTGAGCTCTGATACTGTGTGACATGGGGGGATGTGATCGGTGTAAATGATGGGGCTGAGCTCTGATACTGTGTGACATGGGAGGATGTGATTGGTGTAAATGATGGGTCTGAGCTCTGATACTGTGTGACATGGGAGGATGTGATCGGTGTAAATGATGGGGCTGAGCACTGATACTGTGTGACATGGGGGATGTGATCGGTGTAAATGATGGGGCTGAGCTCTGATACTGTGTGACATGTGGGGGATGTGGTCGGTGTAAATGATGGGGCCGAGTTCTGATACTGTGTGACATGGGGGGATGTGATCGGTGTAAATGATGGGGCCGAGTTCTGATACTGTGTGACATGGGGGGATGTGATCGGTGTAAATGATGGGGCTGAGCTCTGATACTGTGTGACATGTGGGGGATGTGCTCGGTGTAAATGATGGGGCCGAGTTCTGATACTGTGTGACATGGGGGGATGTGATCGGTGTAAATGATGGGGCTGAGCTCTGATACTGTGTGACATGGGAGGATGTGATCGGTGTAAATGATGGGGCCGAGTTCTGATACTGTGTGACATGGGGGGATGTGATCGGTGTAAATTATGGGGCCGAGCTTTGATACTGTGTGACATGGGGGGATGTGATCGGTGTAAATGATGGGGCTGAGCTCTGATACTGTGTGACATGGGGGAATGTGATCGGTGTAAATGATGGGGCTGAGCTCTGATACTGTGTGACATGTGGGGGATGTGATCGGTGAATATGATGGGGCTGAGACCTGGTACTGTGTGACATGGGAGGATGTGATTGGTGTAAATGATGGGGCTGAGCTCTGATACTGTGTGACATGGGAGGATGTGATCGGTGTAAATGATGGGGCTGAGCTCTGATACTGTGTGACATGGGAGGATGTGATCGGTGTAAATGATGGGTCTGAGCTCTGATACTGTGTGACATGGGAGGATGTGATCGGTGTAAATGATGGGGCCGAGTTCTGATACTGTGTGACATGGGGGGATGTGATCGGTGTAAATTATGGGGCCGAGCTTTGATACTGTGTGACATGGGGGGATGTGATCGGTGTAAATGATGGGGCTGAGCTCTGATACTGTGTGACATGGGGGGATGTGATCGGTGTAAATTATGGGGCCGAGCTCTGATACTGTGTGACATGGGGGGATGTGATCGGTGAATATGATGGGGCTGAGCGCTGATACTGTGTGACATGGGAGGATGTGATTGGTGTAAATGATGGGGCTGAGCTCTGATACTGTGTGACATGGGGGGATGTGATCGGTGTAAATTATGGGGCTGAGCTCTGATACCGTGTGACATGGGGGAATGTGATTGGTGTAAATGATGGGGCCGAGCTCTGATAAGTGTGTAACATGGGGGGATGTGATCGGTGAATATGATGGGGCTGAGACCTGATACTGTGTGACATGTGGGGGATGTGATCGGTGTAAATGATGGGGCTGAGCTCTGATACTGTGTGACATGTGGGGGATGTGATCGGTGTAAATGATGGGGCTGAGCTCTGATACTGTGTGACATGGGAGGATGTGATCGGTGTAAATGATGGGGCTGAGCTCTGATACTGTGTGACATGGGAGGATGTGATCGGTATAAATGATGGGGCTGAGCTCTGATACTGTGTGACATGGGAGGTTGTGATCGGTGTAAATGATGGGGCTGAGCTCTGATACTGTGTGACATGGGAGGATGTGATCGGTGTAAATGATGGGGCCGAGCGCTGACACTGTGTGACATGGGAGGATGTGATCGGTGTAAATGATGGGGCGGAGCGCTGATACTGTGTGACATGGGAGGTTGTGATCGGTGTAAATGATGGGGCTGAGCGCTGATACTGTGTGACATGGGGGAATGTGATCTGTGTAAATGATGGGGCTGAGCTCTGATACTGTGTGACATGGGGGGATGTGATCGGTGTAAATGATGGGGCTGAGCTCTGATACTGTGTGACATGGGGGATGTGATCGGTGTAAATGATGGGGCTGAACTCTGATACTGTGTGACATGGGGGGATGTGATCGGTGTAAATGATGGGGCTGAGCTCTGATACTGTGTGAAATGGGGGATGTGATCGGTGTAAATGATAGGGCTGAGCTCTGATACTGTGTGAAATGGGGGAATGTGATCTGTGTAAATGATGGGGCCGAGCGCTGATACTGTGTGACATGGGGGATGTGATCTGTGTAAATGATGGGGCTGAGCTCTGATACTGTGTGACATGGGGGAATGTGATCGGTGTAAATGATGGGGCTGAGCTCTGATACTGTGTGACATGGGGGGGATGTGATCGGTGTAAATTATTGGGCCGAGCTCTGATACTGTGTGACATGGGGGAATGTGATCTGTGTAAATGATGGGGCCGAGCGCTGATACTGTGTGACATGGGGGAATGTGATCGGTGTAAATGATGGGGCTGAGCTCTGATACTGTGTGACATGGGGGGATGTGATCGGTGTAAATGATGGGGCCGAGCTCTGATAGTGTGTGACATGGGGGGATGTGATCGGTGAATATGATGGGGCTGAGACCTGATACTGTGTGACATGGGGGGATGTGATCGGTGTAAATGATGGGGCTGAGCTCTGATACTGTGTGACATGGGGGAATGTGATCGGTGTAAATGATGGGGCTGAGCTCTGATACTGTGTGACATGGGGGGGATGTGATCGGTGTAAATTATTGGGCCGAGCTCTGATACTGTGTGACATGGGGGAATGTGATCTGTGTAAATGATGGGGCCGAGCGCTGATACTGTGTGACATGGGGGAATGTGATCGGTGTAAATGATGGGGCTGAGCTCTGATACTGTGTGACATGGGGGGATGTGATCGGTGTAAATGATGGGGCCGAGCTCTGATAGTGTGTGACATGGGGGATGTGATCGGTGTAAATGATGGGGCTGAGCTCTGATACCGTGTGACATGTGGGGGATGTGATCGGTGAATATGATGGGGCTGAGCTCTGATACTGTGTGACATGGGGGGATGTGATCGGTGTAAATAAGGGGGCTGAGCTCTGATACTGTATGACATGGGGGATGTGATCGGTGTAAATTATGGGGCTGAGCTCTGATACTGTGTGACATGGGGGATGTGATCGGTGTAAATGATGGGGCCGAGCTCTGATAGTGTGTGACATGTGGGGGATGTGATCGGTGTAAATGATGGGGCTGAGCTCTGATACTGTGTGACATGGGAGGATGTGATCTGTGTAAATGATGGGGCTGAGCTCTGATACTGTGTGACATGGGAGGATGTGATCGGTGAATATGATGGGGCTGAGCTCTGATACTGTGTGACATGGGAGGATGTGATCGGTGTAAATGATGGGGCCGAGCTCTGATAGTGTGTGACATGTGGGGGATGTGATCGGTGTAAATGATGGGGCTGAGCTCTGATACTGTGTGACATGGGAGGATGTGATCGGTGTAAATGATGGGGCCGAGCTCTGATACTGTGTGACATGGGAGGATGTGATCGGTGTAAATGATGGGGCTGAGCGCTGATACTGTGTGACATGGGGGGATGTGATCGGTGTAAATGATGGGGCTGAGCTCTGATACTGTGTGACATGGGGGGATGTGATCGGTGTAAATGATGGGGCTGAGCTCTGATACTGTGTGACATGGGAGGATGTGATCGGTGTAAATGATGGGGCCGAGCTCTGATAGTGTGTGACATGTGGGGGATGTGATCGGTGTAAATGATGGGGCTGAGCTCTGATACTGTGTGACATGGGAGGATGTGATCGGTGTAAATGATGGGGCCGAGCTCTGATACTGTGTGACATGGGGGGATGTGATCGGTGTAAATGATGGGGCTGAGCTCTGATAGTGTGTGACATGTGGGGGATGTGATCGGTGAATATGATGGGGCTGAGACCTGATACTGTGTGACATGGGAGGATGTGATCGGTGTAAATGATGGGGCTGAGCGCTGATACTGTGTGACATGGGGGGATGTGATCGGTGTAAATGATGGGGCTGAGCTCTGATACTGTGTGACATGGGGGGATGTGATCGGTGTAAATGATGGGGCTGAGCTCTGATAAGTGTGTGACATGGGGGGATGTGATCGGTGAATATGATGGGGCTGAGACCTGATACTGTGTGACATGTGGGGGATGTGATCGGTGTAAATGATGGGGCTGAGCTCTGATACTGTGTGACATGTGGGGGATGTGATCGGTGAATATGATGGGGCTGAGACCTGATACTGTGTGACATGGGAGGATGTGATTGGTGTAAATGATGGGGCTGAGCTCTGATACTGTGTGACATGTGGGGGATGTGATCGGTGTAAATATGGGGCTGAGACCTGATACTGTGTGACATGGGAGGATGTGATCGGTGTAAATGATGGGGCTGAGCTCTGATACTGTGTGACATGTGGGGGATGTGATCGGTGTAAATGATGGGGCTGAGCTCTGATACTGTGTGACATGGGAGGATGTGATTGGTGTAAATGATGGGGCTGAGCTCTGATACTGTGTGACATGGGGGAATGTGATCGGTGTAAATGATGGGGCTGAGCTCTGATACTGTGTGACATGGGGGGATGTGATCGGTGTAAATTATGGGGCTGAGCTCTGATAAGTGTGTGACATGGGGGGATGTGATCGGTGTAAATGATGGGGCTGAGCTCTGATACTGTGTGACATGTGGGGGATGTGATCGGTGTAAATGATGGGGCTGAGCTCTGATACTGTGTGACATGGGAGGATGTGATTGGTGTAAATGATGGGGCTGAGCTCTGATACTGTGTGACATGGGGGAATGTGATCGGTGTAAATGATGGGGCTGAGCTCTGATACTGTGTGACATGGGGGGATGTGATCGGTGTAAATTATGGGGCTGAGCTCTGATAAGTGTGTGACATGGGGGGATGTGATCGGTGTAAATGATGGGGCTGAGCTCTGATACTGTGTGACATGTGGGGGATGTGATCGGTGTAAATGATGGGGCTGAGCTCTGATACTGTGTGACATGGGAGGATGTGATCGGTGAATATGATGGGGCTAAGACCTGATACTGTGTGACATGGGGGAATGTGATCGGTGTAAATGATGGGGCTGAGCTCTGATACTGTGTGACATGGGAGGATGTGATCGGTGAATATGATGGGGCTGAGACCTGATACTGTGTGACATGGGAGGATGTGATCGGTGTAAATGATGGGGCTGAGCTCTGATACTGTGTGACATGTGGGGGATGTGATCGGTGTAAATGATGGGGCTGAGCTCTGATACTGTGTGACATGGGAGGATGTGATTGGTGTAAATGATGGGGCTGAGCTCTGATACTGTGTGACATGTGGGGGATGTGATCGGTGAATATGATGGGGCTGAGACCTGATACTGTGTGACATGGGAGGATGTGATTGGTGTAAATGATGGGGCTGAGCTCTGATACTGTGTGACATGGGAGGATGTGGTCGGTGTAAATGATGGGGCCGAGCGCTGATACTGTGTGACATGGGGGAATGTGATCGGTGTAAATGATGGGGCTGAGCTCTGATACTGTGTGACATGTGGGGGATGTGATCGGTGTAAATGATGGGGCTGAGCTCTGATACTGTGTGACATGGGAGGATGTGATCGGTGAATATGATGGGGCTAAGACCTGATACTGTGTGACATGGGAGGATGTGGTCGGTGTAAATTATGGCGCTGAGCTCTGATAAGTGTGTGACATGGGGGGATGTGATCGGTGTAAATGATGGGGCTGAGCTCTGATACTGTGTGACATGTGGGGGATGTGATCGGTGTAAATGATGAGGCTGAGCTCTGATACTGTGTGACATGGGAGGATGTGATTGGTGTAAATGATGGGGCTGAGCTCTGATACTGTGTGACATGGGAGGATGTGATCGGTGAATATGATGGGGCTGAGACCTGATACTGTGTGACATGGGAGGATGTGATCGGTGAATATGATGGGGCTGAGACCTGATACTGTGTGACATGGGAGGATGTGATCGGTGTAAATGATGGGGCTGAGCTCTGATACTGTGTGACATGGGAGGATGTGATCGGTGTAAATGATGGGGCTGAGCTCTGATACTGTGTGACATGGGGGGGATGTGATCGGTGTAAATTATTGGGCCGAGCTCTGATACTGTGTGACATGGGGGAATGTGATCTGTGTAAATGATGGGGCCGAGCGCTGATACTGTGTGACATGGGGGAATGTGATCGGTGTAAATGATGGGGCTGAGCTCTGATACTGTGTGACATGGGGGGATGTGATCGGTGTAAATGATGGGGCCGAGCTCTGATAGTGTGTGACATGGGGGATGTGATCGGTGTAAATGATGGGGCTGAGCTCTGATACCGTGTGACATGTGGGGGATGTGATCGGTGAATATGATGGGGCTGAGCTCTGATACTGTGTGACATGGGGGGATGTGATCGGTGTAAATAAGGGGGCTGAGCTCTGATACTGTATGACATGGGGGATGTGATCGGTGTAAATTATGGGGCTGAGCTCTGATACTGTGTGACATGGGGGATGTGATCGGTGTAAATGATGGGGCCGAGCTCTGATAGTGTGTGACATGTGGGGGATGTGATCGGTGTAAATGATGGGGCTGAGCTCTGATACTGTGTGACATGGGAGGATGTGATCTGTGTAAATGATGGGGCTGAGCTCTGATACTGTGTGACATGGGAGGATGTGATCGGTGAATATGATGGGGCTGAGCTCTGATACTGTGTGACATGGGAGGATGTGATCGGTGTAAATGATGGGGCCGAGCTCTGATAGTGTGTGACATGTGGGGGATGTGATCGGTGTAAATGATGGGGCTGAGCTCTGATACTGTGTGACATGGGAGGATGTGATCGGTGTAAATGATGGGGCCGAGCTCTGATACTGTGTGACATGGGAGGATGTGATCGGTGTAAATGATGGGGCTGAGCGCTGATACTGTGTGACATGGGGGGATGTGATCGGTGTAAATGATGGGGCTGAGCTCTGATACTGTGTGACATGGGGGGATGTGATCGGTGTAAATGATGGGGCTGAGCTCTGATACTGTGTGACATGGGAGGATGTGATCGGTGTAAATGATGGGGCCGAGCTCTGATAGTGTGTGACATGTGGGGGATGTGATCGGTGTAAATGATGGGGCTGAGCTCTGATACTGTGTGACATGGGAGGATGTGATCGGTGTAAATGATGGGGCCGAGCTCTGATACTGTGTGACATGGGGGGATGTGATCGGTGTAAATGATGGGGCTGAGCTCTGATAGTGTGTGACATGTGGGGGATGTGATCGGTGAATATGATGGGGCTGAGACCTGATACTGTGTGACATGGGAGGATGTGATCGGTGTAAATGATGGGGCTGAGCGCTGATACTGTGTGACATGGGGGGATGTGATCGGTGTAAATGATGGGGCTGAGCTCTGATACTGTGTGACATGGGGGGATGTGATCGGTGTAAATGATGGGGCTGAGCTCTGATAAGTGTGTGACATGGGGGGATGTGATCGGTGAATATGATGGGGCTGAGACCTGATACTGTGTGACATGTGGGGGATGTGATCGGTGTAAATGATGGGGCTGAGCTCTGATACTGTGTGACATGTGGGGGATGTGATCGGTGAATATGATGGGGCTGAGACCTGATACTGTGTGACATGGGAGGATGTGATTGGTGTAAATGATGGGGCTGAGCTCTGATACTGTGTGACATGTGGGGGATGTGATCGGTGTAAATATGGGGCTGAGACCTGATACTGTGTGACATGGGAGGATGTGATCGGTGTAAATGATGGGGCTGAGCTCTGATACTGTGTGACATGTGGGGGATGTGATCGGTGTAAATGATGGGGCTGAGCTCTGATACTGTGTGACATGTGGGGGATGTGATCGGTGTAAATGATGGGGCTGAGCTCTGATACTGTGTGACATGGGAGGATGTGATTGGTGTAAATGATGGGGCTGAGCTCTGATACTGTGTGACATGGGGGAATGTGATCGGTGTAAATGATGGGGCTGAGCTCTGATACTGTGTGACATGGGGGGATGTGATCGGTGTAAATTATGGGGCTGAGCTCTGATAAGTGTGTGACATGGGGGGATGTGATCGGTGTAAATGATGGGGCTGAGCTCTGATACTGTGTGACATGTGGGGGATGTGATCGGTGTAAATGATGGGGCTGAGCTCTGATACTGTGTGACATGGGAGGATGTGATCGGTGAATATGATGGGGCTAAGACCTGATACTGTGTGACATGGGGGAATGTGATCGGTGTAAATGATGGGGCTGAGCTCTGATACTGTGTGACATGGGAGGATGTGATCGGTGAATATGATGGGGCTGAGACCTGATACTGTGTGACATGGGAGGATGTGATCGGTGTAAATGATGGGGCTGAGCTCTGATACTGTGTGACATGTGGGGGATGTGATCGGTGTAAATGATGGGGCTGAGCTCTGATACTGTGTGACATGGGAGGATGTGATTGGTGTAAATGATGGGGCTGAGCTCTGATACTGTGTGACATGTGGGGGATGTGATCGGTGAATATGATGGGGCTGAGACCTGATACTGTGTGACATGGGAGGATGTGATTGGTGTAAATGATGGGGCTGAGCTCTGATACTGTGTGACATGGGAGGATGTGGTCGGTGTAAATGATGGGGCCGAGCGCTGATACTGTGTGACATGGGGGAATGTGATCGGTGTAAATGATGGGGCTGAGCTCTGATACTGTGTGACATGTGGGGGATGTGATCGGTGTAAATGATGGGGCTGAGCTCTGATACTGTGTGACATGTGGGGGATGTGATCGGTGTAAATGATGGGGCTAAGACCTGATACTGTGTGACATGGGAGGATGTGGTCGGTGTAAATTATGGCGCTGAGCTCTGATAAGTGTGTGACATGGGGGGATGTGATCGGTGTAAATGATGGGGCTGAGCTCTGATACTGTGTGACATGTGGGGGATGTGATCGGTGTAAATGATGAGGCTGAGCTCTGATACTGTGTGACATGGGAGGATGTGATTGGTGTAAATGATGGGGCTGAGCTCTGATACTGTGTGACATGGGAGGATGTGATCGGTGAATATGATGGGGCTGAGACCTGATACTGTGTGACATGGGAGGATGTGATCGGTGAATATGATGGGGCTGAGACCTGATACTGTGTGACATGGGAGGATGTGATCGGTGTAAATGATGGGGCTGAGCTCTGATACTGTGTGACATGGGAGGATGTGATCGGTGTAAATGATGGGGCTGAGCTCTGATACTGTGTGACATGGGAGGATGTGATTGGTGTAAATGATGGGGCTGAGCTCTGATACTGTGTGACATGGGGGGATGTGATCGGTGTAAATGATGGGGCCGAGCGCTGATACTGTGTGACATGGGGGAATGTGATCGGTGTAAATGATGGGGCTGAGCTCTGATACTGTGTGACATGGGAGGATGTGATTGGTGTAAATGATGGGGCTGAGCTCTGATACTGTGTGACATGTGGGGGATGTGATCGGTGTAAATGATGGGGCTGAGCTCTGATACTGTGTGACATGGGAGGATGTGATCGGTGAATATGATGGGGCTAAGACCTGATACTGTGTGACATGGGAGGATGTGATCGGTGAATATGATGGGGCTGAGACCTGATACTGTGTGACATGGGAGGATGTGATCGGTGTAAATGATGGGGCTGAGCTCTGATACTGTGTGACATGGGAGGATGTGATCGGTGTAAATGATGGGGCTGAGCTCTGATACTGTGTGACATGGGAGGATGTGATTGGTGTAAATGATGGGGCTGAGCTCTGATACTGTGTGACATGTGGGGGATGTGATCGGTGAATATGATGGGGCTGAGCTCTGATACTGTGTGACATGGGAGGATGTGATCGGTGTAAATGATGGGGCTGAGCTCTGATACTGTGTGACATGGGAGGATGTGATCGGTGAATATGATGGGGCTGAGCTCTGATACTGTGTGACATGGGAGGATGTGATTGGTGTAAATGATGGGGCTGAGCTCTGATACTGTGTGACATGGGAGGTTGTGATCGGTGTAAATGATGGGGCTGAGCTCTAATACTGTGTGACATGGGAGGATGTGATCGGTGTAAATGATGGGGCTGAGCTCTGATACTGTGTGATATGGGGGGATGTGATCGGTGTAAATGATGGGGCTGAGCTCTGATACTGTGTGACATGGGGGAATGTGATCGGTGTAAATGATGGGGCTGAGCTCTGATACTGTGTGACATGGGGGGATGTGATCGGTGTAAATGATGGGGCTGAGCTCTGATACTGTGTGATATGGGGGGATGTGATCGGTGTAAATTATGGGGCCGAGCTTTGATACTGTGTGACATGGGGGGATGTGATCGGTGTAAATGATGGGGCTGAGCTCTGATACTGTGTGACATGGGGGAATGTGATCGGTGTAAATGATGGGACTGAGCTCTGATACTGTGTGACATGGGGGGATGTGATCGGTGTAAATTATGGGGCCGAGCTCTGATACTGTGTGACATGGGGGGATGTGATTGGTGTAAATGATGGGGCTGAGCTCTGATACTGTGTGACATGGGGCATGTGATCGGTGTAAATGATGGGGCTGAACTCTGATACTGTGTGACATGGGGGGATGTGATCGGTATAAATGATGGGGCCGAGCTCTGATAGTGTGTGACATGTGGGGGATGTGATCGGTGTAAATGATGGGGCTGAGCTCTGATAGTGTGTGACATGGGGGATGTGATCGGTGTAAATGATGGGGCTGAGCTCTGATAGTGTGTGACATGGGAGGATGTGATCGGTGTAAATTATGGGGCTGAGCTCTGATAGTGTGTGACATGTGGGGGATGTGATCGGTGTAAATGATGGGGCTGAGCTCTGATACTGTGTGACATGGGGGGATGTGATCGGTGTAAATGATGGGGCTGAGCTCTGATACCGTGTGACATGTGGGGGATGTGATCGGTGTAAATTATTGGGCCGAGCTCTGATAAGTGTGTAACATGGGGGGATGTGATCGGTGAATATGATGGGGCTGAGCTCTGATATTGTGTGACATGGGGGGATGTGATCGGTGTAAATGATGGGGCTGAGCTCTGATACTGTGTGACATGTGGGGGATGTGATCGGTGTAAATGATGGGGCTGAGCTCTGATACTGTGTGACATGGGAGGATGTGATCGGTATAAATGATGGGGCTGAGCTCTGATACTGTGTGACATGGGAGGTTGTGATCGGTGTAAATGATGGGGCTGAGCTCTGATACTGTGTGACATGGGAGGATGTGATCGGTGTAAATGATGGGGCCGAGCGCTGACACTGTGTGACATGGGAGGATGTGATCGGTGTAAATGATGGGGCCGAGCGCTGATACTGTGTGACATGGGAGGTTGTGATCGGTGTAAATGATGGGGCTGAGCTCTGATACTGTGTGACATGGGAGGATGTGATCGGTGTAAATGATGGGGCCGAGCTCTGATACTGTGTGACATGGGGGATGTGATCGGTGTAAATGATGGGGCTGAGCTCTGATACTGTGTGACATGGGGGAATATGATCTGTGTAAATCATGGGGCTGAGCTCTGATACTGTGTGACATGTGGGGGATGTGATCGGTGTAAATGATGGGGCTGAGCTCTGATACTGTGTGACATGGGAGGATGTGATCGGTGTAAATGATGGGGCTGAGCTCTGATACTGTGTGACATGGGGGAATGTGATCTGTGTAAATGATGGGGCTGAGCTCTGATACTGTGTGACATGGGGGGATGTGATCGGTGTAAATGATGGGGCTGAGCTCTGATAATGTGTGACATGGGGGATGTGATCGGTGTAAATGATGGGGCTGAACTCTGATACTGTGTGACATGGGGGGTTGTGATCGGTGTAAATGATGAGGCTGAGCACTGATACTGTGTGACATGGGGGGATGTGATCGGTGTAAATTGTGGGGCTGAGCTCTGATACTGTGTGAAATGGGGGGATGTGATCGGTGTAAATGATAGGGCTGAGCTCTGATACTGTGTGAAATGGGGGAATGTGATCTGTGTAAATGATCGGGCCGAGCGCTGATACTGTGTGACATGGGGGAATGTGATCGGTGTAAATGATGGGGCTGAGCTCTGATACTGTGTGACATGGGGGGGATGTGATCGGTGTAAATTATTGGGCCGAGCTCTGATACTGTGTGACATGGGGGAATGTGATCTGTGTAAATGATGGGGCCGAGCGCTGATACTGTGTGACATGGGGGAATGTGATCGGTGTAAATGATGGGGCTGAGCTCTGATACTGTGTGACATGGGGGGATGTGATCGGTGTAAATGATGGGGCCGAGCTCTGATAGTGTGTGACATGGGGGATGTGATCGGTGTAAATGATGGGGCTGAGCTCTGATACCGTGTGACATGTGGGGGATGTGATCGGTGAATATGATGGGGCTGAGCTCTGATACTGTGTGACATGGGGGGATGTGATCGGTGTAAATAAGGGGGCTGAGCTCTGATACTGTGTGACATGGGGGGATGTGATCGGTGTAAACTATGGGGCTGAGCTCTGATACTGTGTGACATGGGAGGATGTGATCGGTGTAAATGATGGGGCTGAGCTCTGATACTGTGTGACATGTGGGGGATGTGATCGGTGTAAATGATGGGGCTGAGCTCTGATACTGTGTGACATGTGGGGGATGTGATCGGTGTAAATGATGGGGCTGAGCTCTGATAGTGTGTGACATGGGGGATGTGATCGGTGTAAATGATGGGGCTGAGCTCTGATACTGTGTGACATGGGAGGATGTGATCGGTGTAAATGATGGGGCCGAGCTCTGATAGTGTGTGACATGGGGGATGTGATCGGTGTAAATGATGGGGCTGAGCTCTGATAGTGTGTGACATGTGGGGGATGTGATCGGTGTAAATGATGGGGCCGAGCTCTGATACTGTGTGACATGTGGGGGATGTGATCGGTGTAAATGATGGGGCTGAGCTCTGATAGTGTGTGACATGGGGGATGTGATCGGTGTAAATGATGGGGCTGAGCTCTGATACCGTGTGACATGTGGGGGATGTGATCGGTGAATATGATGGGGCTGAGCTCTGATACTGTGTGACATGTGGGGGATGTGATCGTTGTAAATGATGGGGCTGAGTTCTGATACTGTGTGACATGGGAGGATGTGATCGGTGTAAATGATGGGGCCGAGCTCTGATAGTGTGTGACATGGGGGATGTGATCGGTGTAAATGATGGGGCTGAGCTCTGATAGTGTGTGACATGTGGGGGATGTGATCGGTGTAAATGATGGGGCCGAGCTCTGATACTGTGTGACATGTGGGGGATGTGATCGGTGTAAATGATGGGGCCGAGCTCTGATACTGTGTGACATGTGGGGGATGTGATCGGTGTAAATGATGGGGCTGAGCTCTGATACTGTGTGACATGGGAGGATGTGATCGGTGAATATGATGGGGCTGAGACCTGATACTGTGTGACATGTGGGGCATGTGATCGGTGTAAATGATGGGGCTGAGCTCTGATACTGTGTGACATGTGGGGGATGTGATCGGTGAATATGATGGGGCTGAGACCTGATACTGTGTGACATGGGAGGATGTGATCGGTGTAAATGATGGGGCTGAGCTCTGATACTGTGTGACATGGGGGAATGTGATCGGTGTAAATGATGGGGCTGAGCTCTGATACTGTGTGACATGGGGCATGTGATCGGTGTAAATGATGGGGCTGAGCTCTGATACTGTGTGACATGGGGGGATGTGATTGGTGTAAATGATGGGGCTGAGCTCTGATACTGTGTGACATGTGGGGGATGTGATCGGTGTAAATGATGGGGCTGAGACCTGATACTGTGTGACATGGGAGGATGTGATCGGTGTAAATGATGGGGCTGAGCTCTGATACTGTGTGACATGTGGGGGATGTGATTGGTGTAAATGATGGGGCTGAGCTCTGATACTGTGTGACATGTGGGGGATGTGATCGGTGTAAATGATGGGGCTGAGCTCTGATACTGTGTGACATGGGAGGATGTGATTGGTGTAAATGATGGGGCTGAGCTCTGATACTGTGTGACATGGGAGGATGTGGTCGGTGTAAATGATGGGGCCGAGCGCTGATACTGTGTGACATGGGGGAATGTGATCGGTGTAAATGATGGGGCTGAGCTCTGATACTGTGTGACATGGGGGGATGTGATCGGTGTAAATTATGGGGCTGAGCTCTGATACTGTGTGACATGGGGGGATGTGATTGGTGTAAATGATGGGGCTGAGCTCTGATACTGTGTGACATGGGAGGATGTGGTCGGTGTAAATGATGGGGCTGAGCTCTGATACTGTGTGACATGGGAGGATGTGATCGGTATAAATGATGGGGCTGAGCTCTGATACTGTGTGACATGGGAGGTTGTGATCGGTGTAAATGATGGGGCTGAGCTCTGATACTGTGTGACATGGGAGGATGTGATCGGTGTAAATGATGGGGCCGAGCGCTGACACTGTGTGACATGGGAGGATGTGATCGGTGTAAATGATGGGGCCGAGCGCTGATACTGTGTGACATGGGAGGTTGTGATCGGTGTAAATGATGGGGCTGAGCTCTGATACTGTGTGACATGGGAGGATGTGATCGGTGTAAATGATGGGGCCGAGCTCTGATACTGTGTGACATGGGGGATGTGATCGGTGTAAATGATGGGGCTGAGCTCTGATACTGTGTGACATGGGGGAATATGATCTGTGTAAATCATGGGGCTGAGCTCTGATACTGTGTGACATGTGGGGGATGTGATCGGTGTAAATGATGGGGCTGAGCTCTGATACTGTGTGACATGGGAGGATGTGATCGGTGTAAATGATGGGGCTGAGCTCTGATACTGTGTGACATGGGGGAATGTGATCTGTGTAAATGATGGGGCTGAGCTCTGATACTGTGTGACATGGGGGGATGTGATCGGTGTAAATGATGGGGCTGAGCTCTGATAATGTGTGACATGGGGGATGTGATCGGTGTAAATGATGGGGCTGAACTCTGATACTGTGTGACATGGGGGGTTGTGATCGGTGTAAATGATGGGGCTGAGCACTGATACTGTGTGACATGGGGGGATGTGATCGGTGTAAATGATAGGGCTGAGCTCTGATACTGTGTGAAATGGGGGAATGTGATCTGTGTAAATGATCGGGCCGAGCGCTGATACTGTGTGACATGGGGGAATGTGATCGGTGTAAATGATGGGGCTGAGCTCTGATACTGTGTGAAATGGGGGGATGTGATCGGTGTAAATGATAGGGCTGAGCTCTGATACTGTGTGAAATGGGGGAATGTGATCTGTGTAAATGATCGGGCCGAGCGCTGATACTGTGTGACATGGGGGAATGTGATCGGTGTAAATGATGGGGCTGAGCTCTGATACTGTGTGACATGGGGGGGATGTGATCGGTGTAAATTATTGGGCCGAGCTCTGATACTGTGTGACATGGGGGAATGTGATCTGTGTAAATGATGGGGCCGAGCGCTGATACTGTGTGACATGGGGGAATGTGATCGGTGTAAATGATGGGGCTGAGCTCTGATACTGTGTGACATGGGGGGATGTGATCGGTGTAAATGATGGGGCCGAGCTCTGATAGTGTGTGACATGGGGGATGTGATCGGTGTAAATGATGGGGCTGAGCTCTGATACCGTGTGACATGGGGGATGTGATCGGTGTAAATGATGGGGCTGAGCTCTGATACTGTGTGACATGTGGGGCATGTGATCGGTGTAAATGATGGGGCTGAGCTCTGATACTGTGTGACATGTGGGGGATGTGATCGGTGAATATGATGGGGCTGAGCTCTGATACTGTGTGACATGGGGGGATGTGATCGGTGTAAATAAGGGGGCTGAGCTCTGATACTGTGTGACATGGGGGGATGTGATCGGTGTAAATTATGGGGCTGAGCTCTGATACTGTGTGACATGGGAGGATGTGATCGGTGTAAATGATGGGGCTGAGCTCTGATACTGTGTGACATGTGGGGGATGTGATCGGTGTAAATAAGGGGGCTGAGCTCTGATACTGTGTGACATGGGGGGATGTGATCGGTGTAAATTATGGGGCTGAGCTCTGATACTGTGTGACATGGGAGGATGTGATCGGTGTAAATGATGGGGCTGAGCTCTGATACTGTGTGACATGGGGGGATGTGATCGGTGTAAATAAGGGGGCTGAGCTCTGATACTGTGTGACATGGGGGGATGTGATCGGTGTAAATTATGGGGCTGAGCTCTGATACTGTGTGACATGGGAGGATGTGATCGGTGTAAATGATGGGGCCGAGCTCTGATACTGTGTGACATGGGGGGATGTGATCGGTGTAAATGATGGGGCTGAGCTCTGATACTGTGTGACATGGGAGGATGTGATCGGTGTAAATGATGGGGCCGAGCTCTGATAGTGTGTGACATGGGGGATGTGATCGGTGTAAATGATGGGGCTGAGCTCTGATAGTGTGTGACATGTGGGGGATGTGATCGGTGTAAATGATGGGGCCGAGCTCTGATACTGTGTGACATGTGGGGGATGTGATCGGTGTAAATGATGGGGCTGAGCTCTGATAGTGTGTGACATGGGGGATGTGATCGGTGTAAATGATGGGGCTGAGCTCTGATACCGTGTGACATGTGGGGGATGTGATCGGTGAATATGATGGGGCTGAGCTCTGATACTGTGTGACATGGGGGATGTGATCGGTGTAAATAAGGGGGCTGAGCTCTGATACTGTGTGACATGGGGGGATGTGATCGGTGTAAATTATGGGGCTGAGCTCTGATACTGTGTGACATGGGAGGATGTGATCGGTGTAAATGATGGGGCTGAGCTCTGATACTGTGTGACATGTGGGGGATGTGATCGGTGTAAATGATGGGGCTGAGCTCTGATACTGTGTGACATGGGGGGATGTGATCGGTGTAAATTATGGGGCTGAGCTCTGATACTGTGTGACATGGGAGGATGTGATCGGTGTAAATGATGGGGCTGAGCTCTGATACTGTGTGACATGGGAGGATGTGATCGGTGTAAATGATGGGGCCGAGCTCTGATAGTGTGTGACATGGGGGATGTGATCGGTGTAAATGATGGGGCTGAGCTCTGATAGTGTGTGACATGTGGGGGATGTGATCGGTGTAAATGATGGGGCCGAGCTCTGATACTGTGTGACATGTGGGGGATGTGATCGGTGTAAATGATGGGGCCGAGCTCTGATAGTGTGTGACATGGGGGATGTGATCGGTGTAAATGATGGGGCTGAGCTCTGATAGTGTGTGACATGTGGGGGATGTGATCGGTGTAAATGATGGGGCTGAGCTCTGATACTGTGTGACATGGGAGGATGTGATCGGTGAATATGATGGGGCTGAGACCTGATACTGTGTGACATGTGGGGCATGTGATCGGTGTAAATGATGGGGCTGAGCTCTGATACTGTGTGACATGTGGGGGATGTGATCGGTGAATATGATGGGGCTGAGACCTGATACTGTGTGACATGGGAGGATGTGATCGGTGTAAATGATGGGGCTGAGCTCTGATACTGTGTGACATGGGGGAATGTGATCGGTGTAAATGATGGGGCTGAGCTCTGATACTGTGTGACATGGGGCATGTGATCGGTGTAAATGATGGGGCTGAGCTCTGATACTGTGTGACATGGGGGGATGTGATTGGTGTAAATGATGGGGCTGAGCTCTGATACTGTGTGACATGTGGGGGATGTGATCGGTGTAAATGATGGGGCTGAGACCTGATACTGTGTGACATGGGAGGATGTGATCGGTGTAAATGATGGGGCTGAGCTCTGATACTGTGTGACATGTGGGGGATGTGATTGGTGTAAATGATGGGGCTGAGCTCTGATACTGTGTGACATGTGGGGGATGTGATCGGTGTAAATGATGGGGCTGAGCTCTGATACTGTGTGACATGTGGGGGATGTGATCGGTGTAAATGATGGGGCTGAGCTCTGATAGTGTGTGACATGGGAGGATGTGATTGGTGTAAATGATGGGGCTGAGCTCTGATACTGTGTGACATGGGAGGATGTGGTCGGTGTAAATGATGGGGCCGAGCGCTGATACTGTGTGACATGGGGGAATGTGATCGGTGTAAATGATGGGGCTGAGCTCTGATACTGTGTGACATGGGGGGATGTGATCGGTGTAAATTATGGGGCTGAGCTCTGATACTGTGTGACATGGGGGGATGTGATTGGTGTAAATGATGGGGCTGAGCTCTGATACTGTGTGACATGTGGGGGATGTGATCGGTGTAAATGATGGGGCTGAGCGCTGATACTGTGTGACATGGGAGGATGTGATCGGTGAATATGATGGGGCTAAGACCTGATACTGTGTGACATGGGAGGATGTGATTGGTGTAAATGATGGGGCTGAGCTCTGATACTGTGTGACATGGGGGGATGTGATCGGTGTAAATAAGGGGGCTGAGCTCTGATACTGTATGACATGGGGGGATGTGATCGGTGTAAATAAGGGGGCCGAGCGCTGATACTGTGTGACATGGGGGAATGTGATCGGTGTAAATGATGGGGCTGAGCTCTGATACTGTATGACATGGGGGATGTGATCGGTGTAAATTATGGGGCTGAGCTCTGGTACTGTGTGACATGGGAGGATGTGATCGGTGTAAATGATGGGGCCGAGCGCTGATACTGTGTGACATGGGGGAATGTGATCGGTGTAAATGATGGGGCTGAGCGCTGATACTGTGTGACATGGGGGGGTGTGATCGGTGTAAATGATGGGGCTGAGCTCTGATAGTGTGTGACATGGGGGGATGTGATCGGTGTAAATGATGGGGCTGAGCTCTGATACTGTGTGACATGGGGGAATGTGATCGGTGTAAATGATGGGGCTGAGCTCTGATACTGTGTGACATGGGGGGATGTGATCGGTGTAAATGATGGGGCTGAGCTCTGATACTGTGTGACATGTGGAGGATGTGATCGGTGAATATGATGGGGCTGAGACCTGATACTGTGTGACATGGGAGGATGTGATCGGTGTAAATGATGGGGCTGAGCTCTGATACTGTGTGACATGGGAGGATGTGATTGGTGTAAATGATGGGGCTGAGCTCTGATACTGTGTGACATGTGGGGGATGTGATCGGTGAATATGATGGGGCTGAGACCTGATACTGTGTGACATGGGAGGATGTGATTGGTGTAAATGATGGGGCTGAGCTCTGATACTGTGTGACATGGGAGGTTGTGATCGGTGTAAATGATGGGGCTGAGCGCTGATACTGTGTGACATGGGAGGATGTGATCGGTGAATATGATGGGGCTGAGACCTGATACTGTGTGACATGGGGGAATGTGATCGGTGTAAATGATGGGGCTGAGCTCTGATACTGTGTGACATGGGAGGATGTGATTGGTGTAAATGATGGGGCTGAGCTCTGATACTGTGTGACATGGGAGGATGTGATCGGTGTAAATGATGGGGCTGAGCTCTGATACTGTGTGACATGGGGGGATGTGATCGGTGTAAATGATAGGGCTGAGCTCTGATATTGTGTGACATGGGGGATGTGATCGGTGTAAATGATGAGGCTGAGCGCTGATACTGTGTGACATGGGGGATGTGATCGGTGTAAATGATGAGGCTGAGCGCTGATACTGTGTGACATGGGGGGATGTGATCGGTGTAAATGATGGGGCTGAGCTCTGATATTGTGTGACATGGGGGATGTGATCGGTGTAAATGATGGGGCTGAGCTCTGATACTGTGTGACATGGGGGATGTGATCGGTGTAAATGATGGGGCTGAACTCTGATACTGTGTGACATGGGGGGATGTGATCGGTGTAAATGATAGGGCTGAGCTCTGATACTGTGTGAAATGGGGGAATGTGATCTGTGTAAATGATGGGGCCGAGCGCTGATACTGTGTGACATGGGGGAATGTGATCTGTGTAAATGATGGGGCTGAGCTCTGATACTGTGTGACATGGGGGGATGTGATCGGTGTAAATGATGGGGCTGAGCTCTGATACTGTGTGACATGGGGGGATGTGATCTGTGTAAATGATGGGGCTGAGCTCTGATACTGTGTGACATGGGGGAATGTGATCTGTGTAAATGATGGGGCCGAGCGCTGATACTGTGTGACATGGGGGAATGTGATCGGTGTAAATGATGGGGCTGAGCGCTGATACTGTGTGACATGGGGGAATGTGATTGGTGATTCTCCTCACAACCACAGCCCCGATTATAAGAGGGTGTGAACACTTATGCAGCAAAATTATTTTGCTTCTCTTTTTTGTTCCCCTTCAAAATGATTTCTAATTGTTTCTCAGTGGATTTGTTCAGCAACATTAAAGGTGCAAATTGTTCTGAAATTATTAATGTTGATAAGATTTTTTTAATATGACAAAAATCTGACATTTTACCTGGGGTGTGAAGACTTATTATATCCACTGTAGCTCATCTAAACGTGGGGTTAGCGGCGGACTGGAGTACCTGGGGCCCACCAGGAAAAATCAATCTTGGGGCCCACCAGCACCATGCAGTTACCGTACTGTATATAGCAGGAGTGGGATTCAAATTTTTAACAGGTTCTCTGTAAACCCCGCCCATTTCAAAACCACACCCATTCTATAACCACACCCATTTTGTTAGCCACACCCATTTTCACGCAATTTCCTCAACCAAAAAATACAAGTAATTTAAAGTAAAATCTCCTTCCCCTTCCTCTCCTGTCCAGCACCAGTTGTTCCAGTCACTGTCAGTCATATTGTATTAAATGATTTTTCTACAGTTTTTAAAAATGATTACTAAAGGAGCCCTGCTAAAATTGGAATGGACGACCTTCCCCATACCGATCCCATCCCATCATGGCCTCTTTCCCCTGCAGATCCCATCCCATTATGGCCTCTTTTCCCCTACACATCCCATCCCATCATGGCCTCTTTCCCCTGCAGATCCCATCCCATTATGGCCTCTTTTCCCCTGCAGATCTCATCCCATTATGGCCTCTTTCCCCCTGCAGATCCCATCCCATTATGGCCTCTTTCCCCCTGCAGATCCCATCCCATCATGGCCTCTTTCCCCCTGCAGATCCCATCCCATTATGGCCTCTTTTCCCCTGCAGATCTCATCCCATTATGGCCTCTTTTCCCCTGCAGATCTCATCACATTATGGCCTCTTTCCCCTGCAGATCTCATCCCAGTATGGCCTCTTTTTCCCTGCAGATCTCATCCCATTATGGCCTCTTTCCCCAGCAGATCCCATCCCATTATGGCCTCTTTCCCCAGCAGATCACATCCCATGTGCTCCTTTTCCCATATAGCTCCCATCTTATGTGGCCCCTCTCCCCATATAGCTGCCATCTTAATGCGGCTCCTCTCCCCATATAGCCACATATAGCTGCCATCTTAATGCGGTTCCTCTCCCCATATAGCCACATATAGCTGCCATCTTATGTGGCCTCTCCCCATATAGCCACATATAGCTGCCATCTTAATGTGGCCCCTCTCCCCATATAGCCACATATAGCTGCCATCTTATGTGGCCCCTCTCCCTGCATCTTCGGCTCACTGAGCGCTTACCTGCTCCAAGCACCGGTGGCCTCTCCTCTGTCTTCCATCCTCCGCAGCTCTCTGCACACTAAGGGTATGTGCGCACTAGGTGTTTTTTTCACACTGCGTTTTTTGTGCGTTTTTGGCTGCGTTTTTGCTCACTGATTTTTTTATGCGTATTTTTTATCAGTGAACAATGCCATTAAAGAATGTTGAAAAAAAGGTCTGATGTCATTTCCTTCTTCAATATGTTCTTCATTCTCCACTAGTGTATGAAGGAGAGCAGACAGCAGCTGCAGAACCACAAGGCTCAGCATGCTCCATCCAGGACTGTATGGAGGAGTTTTTTGCCCTCCAAAAAAATGACGTGGGCTTCGCCATATTTTTGTATGCTAGCCAGGTACAGCAGGCAGCTATGGGCTGCCCCCGACCCCCAGCTGCCTATTTGTACCCGACTGGGAACTAAAAATATAGAGAAGCACTGGTTTTTTTTTTATTTCATGAATTTCATTAAATAATTAAAAAAAAAATGACGTGGGCTTCGCCATATTTTTGAGTCCAGCCAGGTACAACTAGGCAGCTGGGGATTGGAATCCACAGTGCAGGGTGCCCAAGCTTTCTGGGCACCCCCTCTGCGAATTGCAGTCCGCAGCCACCCCAGAAAATGGCGCTTTCATAGCAGCGCCATCTTCTGGCGCTGTATCCAACTCTTCCAGCTGCCCTGATGTCGGGTGGCTCGCTGGGTAATAATGGGGTTAGAGCTAGCTGTATATTATCAGCTGGTCCTAAGCCCGAAATTCATGGTGTCACGCCAATATTAGACATGGCCACCATGAATTTCTAGTAAAGATAAAAAAAAACCCACAACACACAGAAAAATATTTTTATTAGAAATAAAACACAACACAATTAGTGACTCCATCTTTATTGAAATAAAGAACCCCCCTCCGCAGTAATCCTGGGTCAGGGTCCCGCGCCGTCCAATCTGGATCCAATATCATCTGATCGGTTTGCTGGAAGGCAAAGCGATCAGATGATGTGTCAGGATCAAGGATGTGAATTCCATGACACAGCAGCTGATTGTATAAAAGCCGTTTATACAATCAGCTGATGCATCAGTGCAAAGAAAAAAGAAAAAAACCCCACACACTTCTGTGCAGACTCCTGTCAGACCGATCAATGCAGGACCCGGCGGTAATCAGCTGATAAAGTCTCCTGACGGCATCAGCTGATAGTTTAGCCGGCCGGGTAGTAAAAAGCCGGCGTCACCGCTGTCACTATCACTGTCAGCTGATTCCATCAGGTGACCGCATCAGGTGATCAGCGCCAGGTCCTGCAGCTATCGGAGGTGTCCCGGCCGTCTGCACACAGCCGGAGCCGCGGTACCGGGAGCGGACATGGCACCGGGAGGCTGCAGATAGGCGAGTATGAGGGGGCCCCTGCTCACTCCCCGGGACCCCGCATCCCCCCTCCGGGGCCCCCGTACACCCTTCCTGGGCCCCTGCACTCCCCCCCGGGGCCCCTGCTCACTCTCCGGGCCCCAGCACCCCCCCGGGGCCCCTGCTCGCTCTCCGGGCCCCCGCACCCCCCTCCCCCCCGGGGCCCCTGCTCGCTCCCCGGGCCCCCGCAACCCCCCCGGGGCCCCTGCCTTCTATACTCACGTGCTGCTGCAGCCAGTTGGGTGACGCCGGTCCGTCCTCCGCAGCGCGCAGATCGATGCTGCCAGCACCTGCACAGGAAGGAAGCAGTCACCGCTCTGAGACTGCCTCCTCCTGCAGTGTCGCTGCGCATATGAGTCAGAGCCACGCGGCACTGACAGTGACAGCAGGGAGAGTGGGGAGATCGCTCTCCCTGCTTGCCGCTCCAGAGGGACTGGATTGTCACTAATCATATCGGCAATGTGCCGATATGATTAGTGAAATTACCGGCCGGGGGGGGGGCCTCTCACACACATCCATAGGGGCCCAGGGAGGGTAGGGGGGCGGGGCCTAGGGGGCATGGCCATCAATAGCAGGGGCCCACCGGGGGTTCTCCTGACCTCCTGGTGGGCCAGTCCGCCCCTGCGTGGGGTATAGAAAATGGATGTGGTGCGGATGTGATGGCATCACACAAGGATAAGGTTGCTTGGACTGTGCCATGTATTATTATGTACTGGATCTGGCGATATTACAGCTGCCATACTGTGCCAATAAATAACCGTGAAAGAACAGATAACAAAATCCCAGAACCACCATGGATAACAAAGTAATGCGACAGTGACAACGTAAGACAAATTAGAGGGAGGAGGATGAAACGGAGAGAGAAAAAGAGAGAGAACACTATAGAGAGGGGAAGAGGAGGATAAATAGCGGGGGACGGGTGACATTGTGTATCTACTCATTTATATTGAAAATTCAATTGGAAGAAAAGCATGGCACCAGAAGTCAGCCTGGTTACTCCAGTCGGGGTGTAATGAGAGAATGGCTGCAGGACGTGTCTCCCTCCCTCCCAGGTAATCTTTGGATCAGACACAAATTAGTCCTGGAACTTGTCCAATCTTGCAAACTTGTGCAACCGTGTAGAGATGAAAAGAAACATTCTGGCCCACAATATACTCCATGGACGGGGTGTCCTGCTCCAGGCACGAGACCCCAAGCCCGACGCTAGAAAGACAAGAGGTGCAGACCAGGGTCCTACCCTGGTGGAAGAACCAGAGTAAGATCTCTATGAAGAGCACAGAACATGCTCCCCAAGGGCTGCAGACCCCACCTCATCTACATACAATGCTGATGCTGGAAAGACAAGAGGCGAAGACCAGGGTCCTATCCTGGTGGAACCAGAGTAAGATCTCTATGAAGAGCAAAGAACATGTTCCGCGGCTGCAGACCCCACCTCGTCTACATACAATGCTGATGCTGGAAAGACAAGAGGCGAAGACCAGGATCCTATCCTGGTGGAACCAGAGTAAGATTTCTATGACGAGCACAGAACATGCTCCCCGGCGGCTGCAGACCCCACCTCGTCTACATACAATGCTGATGCTGGAAAGACAAGAGGCGAAGACCAGGGTCCTATCCTGGTGGAACCAGAGTAAGATCTCTATGAAGAGCACAGAACATGCACCCCGGCGGCTGCAGACCCCACCTCGTCTACATACAATGCTGATGCTGGAAAGACAAGAGGCGAAGACCAGGGTCTTATCCGCCTCATCTACATACGATACTGACACTGGAAAGACAAGAGGTGCAGACCAGGGTCCTATCCGCCTCATCTAGATACAATACTGATGCTAGAAAGACAAGAGGCGCAGACCAGAGTCCTATCCTGGTGGAAGAACATGAGTAAGATCTCTATGAAGAGCACAGAACATGCTCCCCGGCGGCTGCAGACTCCACCTCATCTAAATAGTCATAGTAGAAAGTCTTGACACCCATCACATTGTTCCATCAAATGAAAGTTTTCTCCCAGAAGATTATTACAATCACGCGTTTTGTTATACGCATTTTTATTTCATTTGTGTGTTGGAAAGACACAAAAAAATACTGAGGAAAAAAAAAGCAAATTGGACAAAATTTCACACAAAACCCCAAATACGACAGACACAATTGTTGGTATTTTCCAACCTTGTGGGTCATTAACTTTGTTTCAAGCATGTGATTGAGGATGAGTGAACCTGATCGGTAAAGTTCGGGGTTCGTACCAGACACCAAGTGTCCAGGTCTCAAACTCGAACACAAACTTTAAAAAAAAAAAAAAACTATGTTCAAGTTGTGAGTTCTGGTGCTGTTCGTATACTAATAAAGTTTGTTGAACGGCTGCAGCTCAGAAAATCTACAAGTTTTATTGCATGTGGAAGATGCCTGTACACTGCTGTGAACAATGAAGAAAAAAAAAATGACGTGGACTCCCACCTACTTGTCATAACCAGCTAAGATAAAGGAGACAGCTGAGGGCTGCAACCTCTGACTGCTTTACCTTGGTTATCCCCGGTTGTCTGCTTTACCTAGGCTACCCTCGGCTGTCTGCTTTACCTCGGCTACCCCCGGCTGTCTGCTTTACCTTGGCTACCCTCGGCTGTCTGCTTTACCTTGGCTACCCCCGGCTGTCTGCTTTACCTTGGCTACACCCGGCTGTCTGCTTTACCTTGGCTACCCCCGGCTGTCTGCTTTACCTCGGCTAGCCACGGCTGTCTGCTTTACCTCGGCTACCCCCGGCTGTCTGCTTTACATAGGCTACACCCGGCTGTCTGCTTTACCTCGGCCACCGCGGCTGTCTACTTTACCTCGGCTACCCCCGGCTGTCTACTTTACCTCGGCTACCCCCGGCTGTCTGCTTTGCCTGGGCTCCTCCTGGCTGTCTGCTTTGCCTCGGCCACTCCCGGCTGTCTGCTTTGCCTCGGCTACTCCCGGCTGTCTGCTTTGCCTCGGCTTCTTCTGGCTGTGTGGTTTGCCTCGGCTACACTCGGCTGTCTGCTTTTCCTCGTCTGTTCCAGGCTGTCTGCTTTGCCTCGGCTACCCGCAGCTGTCTGCTTTGCCTTGGCTACATCCGGCTGTCTGCTTTACCTCATCTACCCCTGGCTGTCTGCTTTGCCTGGGCTACCCCCGGCTGTCTGCTTTGCCTTGGCTACTCCCGACTGTCTGCTTTTGCTCGGCTACCCACGATTGTCTGCTTTACCTTGGTTACTCTTGGCTGTCTGCTTTTCCTCGGCTACTCCCAGCTGTTTGTTTTACCTCGGCTACCCTCGGCTGTCTGCTTTGCCTCGGCTACTCCCAGCAGTCTGCTTTACCTCGGCTACCCACAGCTGTCTGCTTTGCCTGGGCTACCCCGGCTGTCTGCTTTGCCTGGGCTACCCCCGGCTGTCTGCTTTGCCTCGGATACTCCTGGCTGTCTGCTTTGCCTCGGCTACTCCAAGCTGTCTGCTTTGCCTCGGCTACACCCGGCTGTCTGCTTTGCCTGGGCTACCCCCGGATGTCTGCTTTTACCTTAGCTACACCCGGCTGTATGCTTTACCTCAGCTACCCCCGGCTGTCTGCTTTGCCTGGGCTACCCCCAGCTGTCTACTTTGCCTGGGCTACCCCTGGCTGTCTGCTTTGCCTGGGCTACCCCCGGTTGTCTGCTTTACCTCGGCTAACCTCGGCTGTCTGCTTTGGCTTGGCTTTTCTTGGCTGTCTGCTTTACCTCGGCTACCCACGGCTGTCTGCTTTGCCTTGGCTACTCTTTGCTGTCTGGTTTTACCTCAGCTACTCCCGGCTGTCTGCTTTGCCTCGGCTACACCCAGCTGTCTGCTTTTACCTCGGCTCGTCTACTCCAGGCTGTCTGCTTTGCCTCAGCTACCTGCAGCTGTCTGCTTTGCCTTGGCTACATCCGGCTGTCTGCTTTACCTCATCTACCCCCGGCTGTCTGCTTTGCCTGGGCTACCCCCAGCTGTCTGCTTTGCCTCGGCTACCCCGGCTGTCTGCTTTGCCTGGGCTACCCCCGGCTGTCTGCTTTGTCTGGGCTACCCACGGCTGTCTGCTTTGCCTGGGCTACCCACAGCTGTCTGCTTTGCCTGGGCTACCCCCGGCTGTCTACTTTGCCTGGGCTACCCCTGCCTGTCTGCTTTATCTGGGCTACCCATGGCTGTCTGCTTTACCTTGACTAGTAAACTCACTGAATGGTATTTATATAAAACTAAACTTTTAATAACAACAAATAAAATGATGCAACCATAGTGTAAGCGACCACATAGTGCCTAATGATGCCAAAAAAAGAAATCCCCAAGACTTCACTATATTGGGAATGAAAAATATGTCTTATAAAGGCTAAGGCCTCAGACGCGTTTCATTGCCATAATTGCAACTCATCAAAACTCTACATATAGAGATGAAAGCAATAAAAACAATGGAAGCAGGTTTCCAACTTCAATATCCACTATTGTGCCCCAAGAAATCGGTATCGGGGGAAGGAATACTGAACTTTGAACAGGGAGTCACATAGTCAGTCCGGATTATATTGGATCAATATTTATTACACAACCCATATTGCTACTAACCCAATATTAAATAAGTGCAATCATTTAGGTTGGTAGAGGGGCTCGGATTAACTGAGCGTCTCAGTGTCCAGAGGGGTCAGCACTCGTGGTGGAAAGCTGCTATACAGTATATCACTTGGATGCAGGTATCCATAGAGCAATTGTTATCTGCTCCGATGGCCTTTATCCTCTATATGTCCACCCCAGCAGCCTTATATACCCTGCTGCTTGGATGCACGTATCCATAGAGCGATTGTTATCTGCTCCGATGCCCTCATCCTCTATATGTCAACCCCAGCAGCCTTATATACCCTGCTGCTTGGATGCAGGTATCCATAGAGCGATTGTTATCTGCTTCGATACCCTTATCCTCTAAATGTTCACTCCAGCAGCGTTATATACCCTGGTGTTCAGATGCACGTATCCATAGAGCGATTATCTGCTCCGATGCCCTCATCCTCTATATGTCAATCCCAGCAGCCTTATATACCCTGCTGTTTGGATACACAAGTGAAAAATCAAAGTCCACCACCCGATATAATTAATTTAACACAAGATGAAGTACGCCTACGTCTGAGTAAATTAAACATTGACAAATCCCCAGGGCCAGATGGCATTCATCCACGAATATTGAGGGAATTGAGCTCCGTAATCGACAGACCGCTGTATCTCATCTTTTTAGACTCATTTGTAACAGGGTTGGTGCCTCAGGATTGGAGGATTGCTGATGTGGTACCGATAGTTAAGAAAGGTAAGAGGGTAGATCCAGGCAACTACCGTCCAGTAAGCCTGACATCAGTAGTATGCAAAGTTTTTGAGGGCATTTTAAGGGATGACATGCAAAAATATATTGCAGAAAATAATATGATAACTGACAAACAGCATGGATTCATGAAAGATAAGTCGTGTCTGACCAACCTGTTGGGGTTCTATGAGGGGGTAAGTTCAAACCTGGATATTGGTAATGCAGCTGATGTGATTTATTTGGACTTTGCAAAGGCATTGGATACTGTACCACATAATAGCCTTATACTAAAGCTCCAGAAGCAAGGACTAGGGGACACAATATGCAACTGGGTAAGGAATTGGCTAAAAGATAGGAAACAAAGAGTACTCATAAATGCTACATTCTCTAAATGGGCTATAGTCAGCAGTGGGGTGCCGCAGGGATCTGTGCTTGGACCGATTCTTTTTACTCTCTTTATTAATGACCTTGTGGATGGGATTGATAGTACAGTGTCAGTCTTTGCCGATGACACCAAACTATGTAGGATATTAAAAACTGACCTTGATAGTACAATATTACAAAAAGATCTGGATAAGATGTCAGAATGGGCAGATACTTGGCAAATGAGATTTAATGTTGATAAATGTAAAGTAATGCACCTAGGACGGAGTAATCCTATAGCTGCGTATACATTAAATGGAAGTAAACTCGGGACTACAGAACAGGAGAAGGACTTGGGTATTCTCATTACAAATAAGCTGAGCAGCAGCACTCAATGTCAAGCAGCAGCTGCTAAAGCAAACAAGATTCTAGGGTGTATAAAAAGAGAGATTAGATCCCGTGATCCCAACGTATTGTTACCCCTCTATAAATCACTTGTAAGGCCACATCTGGAATACGGGATCCAGTTTTGGGCTCCACATTTTAAAAAGGACATTCAGAAGTTAGAGTCAGTTCAAAGGCGGGCGACTAGACTATTACAAGGAATGGAAGGCCTCCCATATGATGACAGGTTGAAAAAGTTAGATATGTTTAGCTTAGAAAAAAGACGTCTCAGAGGAGATCTCATTTATATGTATAAATACATGTGTGGTCAATATAAAGGACTGGCACATGACTTATTTCTTCCAAAGACAGTACTAAGGACCAGGGGGCACTCACTGCGAGTGGAAGAAAAGAGATTCCGACACCTAAATAGGAAAGGGTTCTTTACAGTTAGAGCGGTCAGACTGTGGAATACACTACCACAAGAGGTTGTAATGGCAGATACTAGAACAGCTTTTAAAAAAGGGCTGGATGATTTCCTCAGTACACAAAACATTGTTGGTTATAAATGATTTAGTGACTAAATGTAGAACTGGTGGAGGAAGGGGAACTAGATGGACCTAGGTCTTTTTTCAACCTAAGTAACTATGTAACTATTGTTATCTGCTGTGTACTGCCCATCAGGCCCCCTCCTATTTACCTGTGCAAAATGGGGGAGAGTGCGTAACACATGGAGAACCCGGACGCTAGAGATGCGTCCTGCTCTATGTTCGCCGGTAATGCCTAAAATCCAGTGGACAGAGGGTCCTCTGCTAACATCACGCCCATGTGACCAGGAAGGGCGGGGCCTCCGCCAACATAGCTGATATCAACAAACAACATTATTATTCTAAGTCCACGTGGGCATAGAGTTGATTATAATAGAACCGGGAGTCTGGGGGTAAGACCCCCAAATGCTTATAGTGGACGGGAGGAAACATCGCCAAGTCCACCAACGAAGCCGGGGCACGCGCAGTAACCAAGCTGGTGACGCCCAAAGTCCTTCTAGCCACTGAGAATTAGCCATAACCATTGTTTGCCACTAAGCAATGGCCCTGCCAACACACAGTTCTTTTAAAGGCTCGGACGCTGCCCCTTACTGACATCAGTGCTAGGTGACACATGATTGGTCAGCATTTAATCAATCACTACAATGCTGACAAAGCGGACTCACCATGTATCATTGGGAGGCGGGACTATTCATAGCTGAGGAGGCCCTTTCTTGCTGTTACCTTCCTATGTATGTTTAGTTATAAGAGGGCCATCCTGTTATTTTCTGATTTTCAAGTCGAGAAACGTAATCTCCTCCTCTTGCATCTCCAATGTAATCCTCAGCCCGCTGTTATTCATATTAATGGCTTTCATGAATTCAATGAATTCCTCTTTTCTCCCCATCCATAGAATAGGACATCATTGATGAACCTTAGCCATAATAAAATGGAACCAGTCCATGTACTGAAATCTTCTAAAAAGATGGTTCTTTCCTCCAACCAACCAAGGAATCAATTGGCATACATGGTGGCACAGGGGATCCACATCGCAGTCCCTCTGAGCTGCTGGAAGACTCGTCCACTGAACAGGAAATAATTGTGTCAGCAAAAATTCAGAAGTTCCAGTACAAAATCATTGTGTGGTTGTAGATGTGTCGCTCTGGATTGTAAGTAGGGCTCTACCCTGTAATTGTAATTGCCAATATATTGAGACCATGGTTTTTTGTTTTGTTGGCACCAGTTCCTGGTTTCAGTAAATCGTTATTAGGCACTACGTGGTCGCTGACACTAAGGTCGCATTATTTTATTGTTGTTATTAAAGGTTACATTTATATACTGTGAATCCAATGCAGTGAGTTTACCTTTGATGGGGATGATCATAGTATCAGTGATTTATGTTAACTTAGCTGTTCATCAAAAATACAGGGGATCCCACGCCGTTTTTTTAAATTATTTTAATAATTTTAAAAAATGGCGTTAGCTTCTCTCTATTTGTGATAACCAGCCAAGGTAAAGCAGACAGCTGAGGGCTGGTACTATCAGACTGTGAAGGCCCATAGTTATTTGGCCCTTCCCAGCCTAAAAATAGCAGCCCACATCTACTCCAGAAGTGGTGCATCCATGTCATGATCCAGGTCTGTATTGGCCGCTGTGCTTTGATTATTTTACCCAGCTCCGCCCTGGTCATGTCAAGGATTTCTTACTACCTCACTCCGGTTTACGGGACACTATATCCTAGTGCTGCATCTCCGGTTCAGTGACAATGATAGTTTATGCTCTGCAGCGTGTGTTACTGGCTCTGGTGAGTTATCTTATCTGTCCTGCCTCCCAGCTATCTTGTTCTGACCCGTACTCTCCTTCGTTCATCCATCTGTCCCGATCCCTGACTACCCGCTCATGTCTACTGTGTACCCTTCTCTCTCTGTCTTATCCCGGTCCCAACTTGTTTTTTCCTCCTTCTTTGTTTGTACTTGAACTTCCTGGCATCTGACCAGTATCCTCATTCTTAACTTCGTCTCTGTCTCTCCCCTCTAATACATACGTGACTTCCCTGCTTCCGACCCTCAGATATCACCTGACCACAATTTGATTTTCCCTGTGCTATTGACGAGACCTCCTGCTGCTGACTTGGTTTACTAACTACTCTACTGCCCTCTGGTGGTTTGCCTGCTAACTACACTCTGAATCTACACTGCTTGTAGCTTCGGTGTCTCCCTTAGTACTGTGTGACAATGCATTGGATGCTTCAATTATGGCACTTTTCCTGGTTCTTCATAATAGGAAACATGATCACAACATTTTCCACCTGGGACCTCCATGATCAAGGATATCCTGAAAGTTGGGGATCTCATAATTGTCTAAAGTCGGAGCCACAGCCCATGACTACCTGGGGTCACCAAAGGGAGGTATGTGGGAGTGACTGTTGTCTAATAAATACAGACGTTCGAGCCCCCTTTGTTCAATGCTGGAAGATGCACCTCAGTGTAAGATTGTTCCATAGTTTCTAATGGAAGAATTTCCCTCCAATAATAGAATTGTGCCATCCCTGCGACCACAGGTCAAGTACATTTCTTTGGTTTATCTCTTTTATTTCATTCATTCATATAATCAAATAAACTGTGTTGTTTTGTCACCTTTGCATTACTTTTGTATTATTTCAGAAACACTATCTATGTTTAGGAATAAATATATAAAATTTGATAGCTTCTTTCCTCTTCCTCTATATACCGTGTCACTGAAGCCATATGCTACCTGTAACTGGTGTTCATTCAGCCTATATAGACAACTGGTGGTGGCAGTTACTAGTTCTTTTATTATTGTGAAATTGGCAGTGATCGTACACACACATATATATATAGTTATATGAAAAAGTTTTGGCACCCCTATTAATGTTAACCTTTTTTCTTTATAACAACTTGGGTTTTTGCAGCAGCTATATCAGTTTCATATATCTAATAACTGATGGACTGAGTAATATTTCTGGATTGAAATGAGGTTTATTGTACTAACAGAAAATGTGCAATCCGTATTGAAACAAAATTTGACCGGTGCAAAAGTATGGGCACCTCAACATAAAAGTGACATTAATATTTTGTAGATCCTCCTTTTGCAGAAATCACAGCCTCTAGTCGCTTCCTGTAGCTTTTAATGAGTTCCTGGATGAAGGTATATTTGACCATTCCTGTTTACAAAACAATTCCAGTTCAGTTAAGTTTGATGGTCGCCGAGCATGGACAGCCGCTTCACATCATCCCACAGATGTTCAATGATATTCAGGTCTGGGGACTGGGATGGCCATTCCAGAACATTGTAATTGTTCCTCTGCATGAACGCCTGAGTAGATTTGGAGCGGTGTTTTGGATCATTGTCTTGCTGAAATATCCATCCCCTGCGTAACTTCAACTTCGTCACTGATTCTTGCACATTATTGTCAAGAATCTGCTGATACTGAGTTGAATCCATGCGACCCTCAACTTTAACAAGATTCCCGGTGCCGGCATTGGCCACACAGCCCCAAAGCATGATGGAACCTCCACCAAATTTTACTGTGGGTAGCAAGTGCTTTTCTTGGAATGCCGTGTTTTTTTGCCTCCATGCATAACGCCTTTTTGTATGACCAAACAACTCAATCTTTGTTTCATCAGTCCACAGGACCTTCTTCCAAAATGTAACTGGCTTGACCAAATGTGCTTTGGCATACCTCAGGCGACTCTGTTTGTGGCGTGCTTGCAGAAACGGCTTCTTTCGCATCACTCTCCCATACAGCTTCTCCTTGTGCAACGTGTGCTGTATTGTTGACCGATGCACATTGACACATTCTGCAGCAAGATGATGCTGCAGGTCTTTGGAGGTGGTCTGTGGATTGTCCTTGACTGTTCTCACTATTATTCTTCTCTGCCTTTCTGATATTTTTGTTGGCCTGCCACTTCTGGGCTTAACAAGAACTGTACCTGTGTTCTTCCATTTCCTTACTATGTTCCTCACAGTGGAAACTGACAGTTTAAATCTCTGAGACAACTTTTTGTATCCTTCCCCTGAACAACTATGTTGAATAATCTTTGTTTTCAGATCATTTGAGAGTTGTTTTAAGGAGCCCATGATGCCACTCTTCATAGGAGATTCAAATAGGAAAACTATTTGCAAGTGGCCACCTTAAATACCTTTTCTCATGATTGGATACACCTGCCTATGAAGTTCAAAGCTCAATGAGGTTACAAAACCAATTTAGTGGTTTAGTAAGTCAGTAAAAAGTAGTTAGGAGTGTTCAAATCAAGAAATTGATAAGGGTGCCCATACTTTTGCACCAGTCAAATTTTGTTTAAATGCGGATTGCACATTTTCTGCTAGTACAATAAACCTCATTTCAATCCAGAAATATTACTCAGTTCATCAGTTATTAGATATATGAAACTGAAATAGCTGTTGGAAAAACCCAAATTGTTATAAAGAAAAAAGGTTAACATTAATAGGGGGTGCCCAAACTTTTTCATATGACTGTATGTTTGCGATTTGATGTGTTTGTATGAGTATGAGTGTCTGTGTGCACGATCTGATGTGTGTGAGTGTCGGCCAGAAACAGGGGAGGACAACGTGGAGCAGACCTGCTGGGAGCGCCTGCAAATGATCGCAGGACAACCTGGGAGTCATGCAGACATCCGGGGTCTGGCAAGTATGATTCTCCTGGGAAGGGGAATCTTCTTTTCTAGGGATAAACTTACCCCAACTGTATTTCCCCGAGAATAAGCCCTACCCTGAAAATAAGCCCTAGTGATGTGTGTATATATATATATATATATATATATATATATATATATATATATATATTCCATGAGCTGTAAACAGAGGTGAATATACCATACACTCACTGTGAGTTCCCCATAACTGGTCTAGTAGTGAAAACAGCCAATGGCTTTGTGGAGGGCACAGGGGAGGCAGTGGTGGTCGTGTATACAGGGGACACCAGGCCGCAGCGCAGCCGCTCAGTAACCCCTTGCCTCCCCATCGCTTCACCATTAAAAGGATAATTCCGCAACAGTCCCGTCTTCATTCTATTTTCACTCTGAGACAATAAATTGCACAACGCAGTATTCTCTTTAAACAACGGAACTTTACTTCTTTTCTTCTCAACATTTACAGCATTCATCTTCATCACTACTTCTTGTCTTCACTGCATTTATAGCATCTATCCCCTTCTGCACTACATGGGCACCACCTCTGGTCTCATAGCAGTTCCCTCCAGACTCCACTGCACAATACAATTTAACGGCCAACCGTTCTCCTGGCACCTGGGCTCCATAAGACACCACTAAGCCTCTCGTTCTCCTGTCTGACGTCACGCTAGAACAAACCGATTCAAATGGTCTTTTAAGCCTATCCGTCCCACCCACAGGGATTGCTTGCACGTTGGATGCGCTATGTGTGCCAGAACTCCGTTCGTGCTTAGGCCAGGACCAAGACCTACCCGACACATGAGGGTGCAACTGACCTTCAATCTCGCAGGAGATTTCTTTGGGTTTTTCATCCAGGAGAAAACAGACGCCTCCCCAACCACTGGACTATACCCCGCTTCTGGGGATGCAGTTAGACAATCCTATACGTGCAGGACTGGCGTGTCTGCAATCATAGGGGGTGACCCTTAGTATAGATAATTAAGGTAAATATGTTTGGGCTTCCTTTCCGTAGCTCCTACTGGGGACTCACCTACCCTTTCTCCTTCATACTATCCTTTTTATATGCTACTCTCCTCTTACTTAACTCTTAAACTGCCTACCCAGGTGCCAGGATTGCTGTCCTTAAGCCACATTGCCAACTGGTGGCCACTTACACAATATACCATAAAACAGAATACATTACATAGTAGTTACACAAAACCTTAGGTGTGCCAGCTACTTCTGTAAGGGGGTGGCATAACCTTACCCCCCTACACCTTGTCCATCAATTGTTGGTCTATTGTACTGACCATTGGCATTAGTGGAGTGCTGTTCGTGACAAATTGGTGGCAGTGATGGGATATCTGCGTGATCTCCTGGGCTGTCGATTTACAAGATAGCTGTCTGTGTATGAATCGGGTGAGGCTTCTCTGGGAGCTGGCTGTGTCTGAATCGGGTGAGACTTCTCCTCCTGGAGCTGGCTGTGTCTGAATCGGGTGAGACTTTTCCTCCTGGAGCTGCCTGTGTATGAATCGGGTGAGACCTCTCATCCGGGAGCTGGCTGTGTCTGAATCGGGTGAGACCTCTCATCCGGTCGCTGCCTGTGTATGAATCGGGTGAGACCTCTCCTCCGGGAGCTGGCTGTGTCTGAATCGGGTGAGACTTCTCCTCGTGGAGCTGCCTGTGTATGAATCGGGTGAGACCTGTCCTCCAGGAGCTGCCTGTGTATGAATCAGGTGAGAACTCTCCTCCGGGAGCTGGCTGTGTCTGAATCGGGTGAGACTTCTCCTCGTGGAGCTGACTGTGTCTGAATCGGGTGGGACTTCTCCTCCTGGAGCTGGCTGTGTCTGAATCGGGTGAGACTTCTCCTCCAGGAGGTGGCTGTGTCTCAATCGGGTGAGACCCCTCCTTTGGGAGCTGGCTGTGTCTGAATCGGGTGAGACTTCTTCTCCAGGAACTGGCTGTGTCTGAATCGGGTGAGACTTCTCCTCCGGGAGCTGGCTGTGTCTCAAATCGGGTGAGACTTCTCCTCCAGGAGCTGGCTGTGTTTGAATCGGGTGAGACTTCTCCTCCTGGAGCTGGCTGTGTCTGAATCGGGTGAGACCCCTCCTTCAGGAGCTGGCTGTGTCTGAATCGGGTGAGACTTCTTCTCCAGGAGCTGGCTGTGTCTGAATCGGGTGAGACTTCTCCTCCGGGAGCTGGCTGTGTCTGAATCGGGTGAGACTTCTTTTCCAGGAGCTGGCTGTGTCTGAATCGGATGAGACCCCTCCTTCGAGAGCTGGCTGTGTCTAAATCGGGTAAGACTTCTCCTCCGGGTGCTGGCTGTGTCTCAATCGGGTGAGACTTCTCCTCCAGGAGCTGGCTGTGTCTGAATCTGATGAGACTTCTCCTCCTGGAGCTGGTTGTGTCTGAATCGAGTGAGACTTCTTCTCCAGGAGCTGGCTGTGTCTAGGTGAGACATTTTTAGGAGCTGGCTGTGTTTGAATCAGTTGAGACCTCTTCTTCTGGAGCAAGTTGTGTCGAAATTGGATGAGACCTCAACTCCAGGAGCAGGCTGTGTCTGAATCAGGTGAGACCTCTCCTCCAGGAGCAGGCTGTGTCTGAATCAGGTGAGACCTCTCCTCCAGGAGCTGGCTGTGTCTGAATTGAGTGAGATTTTCTAAGTATGCCTGAGTCAGGATATAATCCGAATAAGGTTTGCATTTCTTACAGGAGCAGAGATCTCTTCTTCATGCTATCTTTAGGTTTATTTTGGCCTCTCTCTCTGCTCAGTGTTGCTTATCCAGTAATGTGAATTTCTGGATTATCAGGCAATTCTAGAGAAAGTGTACGGCTATGTGCGCACTTTGCGTTTCTTCATGCGTTTCCGCAGCTTTTTGAACTGCAGCGTTTTAATGCCAAAATGCCTGCGTTTTGATTTTCAAGCAAAGTCTATGGGAAATTGTGATTTCTTGTGCGCACAATGCTGTTAAAAATGCAGCGTTTCAGTTGCAGAAAATTTGACAAAAACTCAGCGTTCAAAGAAGCAACATGTCAATTGTTTTTGCCATTTTGGCTGCGTTTTGCTAACATTAGAGTCAATGAGAAATTTCAAAATGCATCCTAAATCAAAATCCCAGCGTTTAATATGCTTTTTTGACAAAATAAACGCATGCGTTTTTGACTTTATAATAAGGGCATGCTATGTCCCTTTACACACACATAGTCCGACAATTCAATTATTGAAAATCCATAATTTAACGTTATTTTATGCATAAATGTTATAACACATTTATAATTTTAATAAAATTAGCTATTTTGTGCATGATTTAAATCATATTTGTAAACATTTTTCCTGTTTTTTTCATAGTGTTTGAATGTTTAAACTTTATTTAGTAGTGTATTTGTATTCAAAACGCATCTGACTTTAAGCAATGAAAAAGCATGTAAATCGCGGTAAAAACGCGGCTAAAACGTGGTAAAAACGCAAGCGTATTTTTAGTATTTTTGTGGTCAAAACCAAATTTGACAAAGACAATTTCTGCCGGAGGATGCGTTTAGAACTGCAACTAGCTCAACGCAAAGTGCGCACATAGCCTAAGAATTTTTCCTGGATCCACCTGTCTCACTGTGTACATTAAAGCACTTAGTTCAGTTTTTAAAAAATAAATGGCATCATTATATATAATATTCAGGATTGATTCAGAGGTAGACCCTATTGATCCTGGAGATGATGGATGTCAGCATGGTATTTCCTGTGCCAGGGGCCAAAGAGAGAAAGGCTGACCATTCAAAAACGGCAGAGGGCAGTCAGTTGGCACCAGATCAGGCTCCACTTGAAACAGAAGCTACTTCTTTGTGAAAATGAAAACTGATCTAGAAGAAGAGAAGAGGAGGACAATCCAAAGCAAGGTCCCAGGGGTGTGGATTCTTCAAAAATTACAGTCTCAGGCAAAATACAGTTAATCACTATGAAAACACAGCAGGCACAGAACAATTGTCAGTGGCTTCTTGTCACAAGATGGTAGGGGATAACAGGGGAGGAGGACTCCTAAACTGGCCCTCAGCTGAGGGGGAGTCCAAGTTGTCCCTGATCCAACTATAATGTCACAGTGATCGAGGGAGATCAGGGACCAGGGTTTCTAGACTGGCCCTCAGACTAGAGGGGCCCTGGCTATCATTTATTTCAAAGTTACCTCTGATGGTGAGGATGTCTGAACTGCCTGCCTGATCCTGATCCTGACCAGCCCTAATCTAACACCCTCTCTCTCACTACCCAAGGAAATGGGGGCCAGGACAGGAGCGTGTTAACACCAGTGATAGTGTGACGCCCCTGCGGTAACCAGGAGTTACAAAACAAGGTAACATCACTGTAACAGTTCTGGTCCTACATCACTGTGCCAGTCAGTACACACAATAGCACACCAGGACACTTACATGCAAAACCAGGGTGGGAGACCCCCTTAGAACCAGATGACAGGGCTGGACAGTGTGAGCTAACAGGCAGCCAACTGGGGAGGGAGGGACTAGACCTGGGGGAGGAGCAAGGGGCCTGGGAAGTGTGGCTAGACAGCGGAAGATGGACGGATGACCACAGGTAACTCCTTGACAATGTGTAGCGCCCCTGAACCGGTCAGGGAACTACAAGGTACTGCATCCTGTCAAAGATGGAGTGCCTACCCCCAGGGATCTGGAAGACCAGTGCCTTTAACATCAAAACACATAAACATCCCCAGTTTCCCTCCCTCAATCATTGGTGACTGACTAGTTTGGGACCCAATGGATGGCCACCCGGGGGTGGAGCCGATCCAGTCAACTAGACGTCAACCAGGGGGGAGGAGGAAGACAGTGGTTCAGTCTGTAGTGACAGTAGTAAGAGATGGACGTGTCTCCAGATGGGGTCGTGTAGCAGTGACCTAGTGAAGGGGAGTGGTTGCCAGGGAGGGTATGATGAGGTACCCCTGGAACCATAGCACCGACGGGGCACAGGGCCGTAGGTCAGGCGAATACTTCAGGCTAGCTGTCAAATACCTGCACATTGAGGGGACCATCCAGGACGTCACTGACCCAAGAATCCAGGGGGCACCAGCAGTAACAAGAGAGCCAGGGACCAGAACAGAACACCGACATAACAGAGTTCACACTGCTCGCCGTACGGACCAAAGACTGAACGACAAACAGGAGGGCATCCCCAGATGCTCCAAGCCACGGGGTTCCTCCAACCAGTGAGAGGTGCAGGGGAAAGAAGTCACCGGGTCACCACATCGGCACTGGGACTAAAGGGACCAGGGGTCGAAACCAGGCATCCTCAGTGACCCAGCATTACCACCGCTGTGAGTAAACACCAGTTGCACTGCATTCCCATCGTGTGCTCTCCCTTCTTTCCACGCCGAACTCCATCATTTACCCCTGGCGTTCGGCCCTACTTGCGGAGGGCCTAACATCCAAGCTGCCATCACCACCAGCCCCAGTGGCAATAGACTGTGCAGCGGCGGCTCCATCTACCTAGCCGCAACCTGCAAGTGGCGTCACCACATAAACTCTCTGATCTCCCCTGTATATAACCCCTTTTCAAGCGACCCCCAGGGTCATGGAACCGGGCATCACCCATGACACACCCATGACACAGCATCCCCGTACATATACGGCCCAGGACCGAGTACCCCATAGCCCTGGGGCAGGTCAAATGCATCAGCCATAGTGTTTATAGACCCTGGACAATAAGCTACAAAAAAGTTAAACCAGTTGAAAAATAATGACCACCGAGCTTGTCTCGGTGTAAGACGTTTAGCCGACTCGAGGTACTGGAGATTTTTATGATCAATAATAACAGTATCAGGATGAATAGATTCTTCCAAAAAGTGTCACCACCCCTCGAACGCTAATTTGATAGCGAGTAGTTCCCATTAGCAATGTCCTAATTGGGTTCAAAAGGAGATTACTTCTTGGAAAAGTTTGCCAACAAACGGATATTGAGACAACAACTTCCAACGTGAAGGGTAAAGACACATCAGGTTGTATTAATAAGGGTGCTGACGCAAAGCATTTTTAAAGACAGTCAAATCCATTTAAAGCACTCTCAGACGAGTTAGAATAGTCTATAGTTTTTCCTCATGTCAGTCAGAGGTCTTGCTACGGCAGAATGTTTTTTAATAACCTTCTTGTAAAAATCTGCAAACCCCAAGAAACATTGCAACACTTTAAGATTCTCAGGACAGTCTCATTTTAATATAGCCAGTAACTTAGAGGGATCCATCCTAAAATCAGAGGTGGAAATTATGTAACCCAAAAACGGACGTTCCTGAACAGCGAATACACACTTTTCTAATTTAGCATACAACTTGTTCTCTCTGAGAATTTGCAAAACCTGTCTAACATATTTCATAAGAGACCCAACTCCTGTGAATAAATGAGAATGTCGTCAAAGTAAATGATAACAAATTTCCTCAACAGGTGAGGAAATACATAATTAACATGGTCCTGAAAAATCGCAGGCGCATTGGTCAGACCAAATGGCATCACTATATTTTCAAAGTGACCCTCTGGAGTGTTGAATGCCGTCATCTACTTATCCCTATGTCGGACTCAAATCAAATATAGAGATAGAGTTTAGAGAACCATTTGCCACCTGTAATTTGATTGACTAGGTCCGGAGTGAGTGGCATAGGATATACGTCCCGAACCGTAATCTGGTTAAGCTTGCAGAAATTCAGGCATGGACGCAATCCACCATCCTTCTTTTTGACAAAGAAGAAAGCTGCAGCCACAGGGGATGAAGACGACCTAATGTGACCATAGCCAAACTCTCCTTATGTATTCCTTGAGAGCTTGTCTCTCAGGACTGGACAGATTAAATAGTCTGCACTTGGCCAACATGGATCCCAGAGGAACCTCAAGACCCACCTCTTCCACCAAGCCTACAACCTACAATAGCCCTCAATCCAGTAGACCACTGCGCAACCAGCTCTGTTCTCATCTATTGTACCATCACCCATTCCCTGTAGACTGTGAGCCCTCGCGGGCAGGGTCCTCTCTCCTCCTATACCAGTCTGTTTTGTACTGTTAATGATTGTTGTACGTATACCCTATTTCACTTGTAAAGCGCCATGCAATAAATGGCGCTATAATAATAAATAATAATAATAATAATCCCGGCTTTAGTGTTATGGGGCAGTCATAAGGTCTGTGCTGCAGCAGCTCCTGACAACCCTTCTCAGAAAATACATCACCAAACTCGAAGAAAAAATCCTGAATACTGGTGGTTATCACTGAGATACAGGTCCCTAGACAGTGTTTGTCTTCCAGTCAACAACAGGCTTATGTAATGTAAACAAAAGAAAGCCTGACACAATTTGTGCAGGAAGTTCTTTGAGCATATAGCATGAAATGCGCTCCGAAAGTAGTACCCGCATGCGGAGTTCCAATCCGTGTACACAATCCACAAGGACCCCTTGGCAGAGAGGTGTCGAGTCAATGGCAAAAATCCGGACTGGATTAGATAACTCATTCACCCTTAAACAGGAGGAGGGAGAAAACTGCCCAGAATATCTAGAAATACGTTAATTGGGACGCCCTGGACCCTTATTTTAACCCTAGCAGGTATAAGACACTGGGACACCATGGTGGAGGAAATACGTAGACCCAAAGTGGAATCTCCCAACCACCAGAGGCTAAAGGCCGCTTTACACGCTACAACATATCTAATGATGTGTTGGCGGAGTCATGTCGTAAGTGACGCACATCCGGCATCGTTAGTGGTGTTTTAGCGTCTGACAGCACCGTGCGACTGCGATTAAACGTAAAACCGTTCTTCGCATACACATCGTTCATTTCCTAAAAATTGCACGTCGGGTTGTTCAATGTTCCCGAGGCAGTACACATCGCAGTGTGTGACACACCGGGAACGATGAACAGATCTTACCTGCGTCCCGCCGGCAATGAGGAAGGAAGGAGGTGGGCAGGATGTTTACGTCCCGCTCATCTCCGCCCCTCCGCTTCTATTGGCCGGTTGCCACGTGACGTCGCTGTGACGCCGAATGTCCTTCCCACTCCAGGAAGTGGATGTTCGCCGCCCACATCAAGGTCGTATGGAAGGGTAAGTACGTGTGAAGAGAAATAATCGTTTGTGCGACACGGTCAACAAATTGAACGTGCCGCACATACGATGGGGGCGGGTACGATCGCATACGATATCGTATGTGATATCGTAAGGTGTAAAGCAGGCTTAAAGGTTTTTACGACTGCTGATTACGACTGCTAATAAAGTGTCCGCTTTGAACAGCTTCTGATCCCGCCATGACACTCGGGGAGTTTAGAGCCAAACACCGATAATAAGGTAGAAGAAAAGCATTAATGCAGCAGCGAACAGTTACCAAACAAAGCCGATCTTTCCCGATTTTTGAGAAAAGTAGTCTTGAACCCAATCCCTATCCGAGCAAGCCAAGGCTGTTGCTAAATTTGAGATTGGCGAACCTCTTTCGAACAAGTTCGCTCATCTCTAGTGACTAATTCCCCTACTTACATCATCTGCCCCTTGGCAGCATATTTCGATGGACTTTATCACCGACCTGCTGAAGTCCTCTGGTTGCACAGTCATTTGGGTAGTTGTGTACAGGATTATGTCTCGGTTCTGGAGGACCACCTCTAAACTGCTGAATTTCACCTTGAACTTCTCGTCGGCCTACCATCAGCAGTACAACGGCCAAGTTGAACAGGTGAATCAGGTTCTGGTAAACTTCATTAATAAGCACCATAGCGACTGGGTCAAGTTCCGTCCATGGGTAGAGTTATTGTATAATAATCACATGAGCGAATCCTCCGCTGAGTCTCCATTTCACATAGTTTAGACAGTGACCCAAAATCCCGTTCCCATTGGCGATCCCGGACAATGCCCTTATTAAGATTTTCTCCAAGATCTGAGCAGAGACCAAATCCTCCCTGGAGCAGTCCTCTGTCCAAATGAAGTGTACAGTCATGGCCAAAAGTTTTGAGAATGCTACAAATATTAATTTTTACAAAGTCTACTGCTTAGGTTTTTCTAATGGCAATTTGCATATACTCCAGAATGTCATAAAGAGTGATCAGCTGTTACGTCACCGCCGGAGTCTGCTCCAGCGACTTCTGCTCTGATCGCCAGGCGACGCCGTGTTCCTGCCGTGGATGGTGCTGGTGATGGGAGAGAAGTCGATGCCAGCGGCACCAGTGGGCGCAGGCTCCGATCATCCACTGGGCTGGGTTAGCTTGGGATCTGCAGTACCGCTGGCTGACTGTGGGTGGCATGTGTCTTCCAGCTGAAGTTGCCAGCGTTCAGCTACAGCCAATGGGAAGACACCACACCCTTCTTATTTCCCCTTCTGTCACATGATTACTGCCAGATATAGTTCTGATTTTCCTGGCTCCTGTTACGTCCTATTCTGTTGGTGATTCCTGTGTGTTGACTTCTGCGTGTTTTTGACTACCCTTCTGCCTACTGTTTTTGTACCTTGCTGCCCGACCCGGATCTGACCTCTGCTACGTTTGCTGACTACGTCACTGCCTGCCGATTCTGTCCCTGTTCCGCAATTCCTGGTTTGACCCTGCCTGACTACTACTCTCATCGGACTGCAGCCTTCCACAGGTAGTGATCTCCAGTTCCCTGTGTAATTCCAAATCCCTGTATAGGGGTGTAGCGGGGTGGGGGTCCCCCAGGACGACAAAGAGGCAGTGACCCAAAAAGTCCAATCAACATAAGTTTATTTACCGCTGCTGCACAGGAATATACGTCCTTCGGGATACATCCAAGCTATATGCAGTCCATAGGTCACCACGTCACACCAGTACCCTCTGCTGTAGAAGACAGTCTTACTGTACCCCGTACTGTTTTTTCAGGGAGCTCCCACAGACCTGTGTTATCACACCACACGGGTCTGAACTCCTCTCAGCTTCGTGCTCTGCAGCTTACAAAGCAACTCTGCCCCACCCAGGCCTTTGCAAAGAGCTTTTAAACGAGAACTGTGGCCATGAGCCACCTGTATAATCCGGCCTGGAGGTTACTGGACTGACCACTATGTAGGGCTCTAATATGTTTTTGTACGCATTCTGGGAGATACGTACCGTCCGTCACATATCAATGGACCCACTATCTCACATACCCCCCCCCCTCCGTTCAAACCCGAGGGGATGAACGGACGCTCCCAAACAGGTCGCCCGAGACAGGGCATCGGCATTGCCCTGGGACGAACCGGCCCGATGTTCCACCGTAAAACTGAAATTCTGAAGGGACAGGAACCAGCGGGTGACCCGGGCATTCTGTTCCTTCGCATTTCTCATCCAGACGAGGGCTGCGTGTCCGTTACCAACCGAAACTGTCGCCCGAGCAAATAATAGGGCAGGGACTCCAAGGCCCATTTAATAGCCAAGCACTCCTTCTCCACTACGCTATAATTCCTTTCCGCCGGGGTAAGATTCCGGCTCAAATAGGTAACCGGATGCTCAGTTCCGTTCACCTCTTGCGAGAGTACGGCACCCAGACCCACCTTGGAGGCTGTCACGCTTCCCGGGTCCTCTGCTCCGCTCCCCGGCTCACCTGCCACGCTCCCCGCTGTCCAGCCTCCATTGCCCGCGCTTCCCAGGCCTCCTGGTCCCCGCTCCCGGCGCCCGTCGGCTTCCCAGCCCCAGCCCGGCTCTGCTGCTTCCTCCTCTCAGCTTCCTGCCCTGGCTTCTGGCACCCGGGCCGCGCGCATGCGCATTAGGGCGCGCGCGCGGTCACTGACCCTTTCTTAAAGGGCCAGTGTCCACTGACAGGAAATGAAGCACACAGGTACAGGGTATAAAGGGGTTTAATGTCCAAGGGGGCGGGGCCTGTTCTTCGTGTTTCCCAAGCTAGGAGTCAGGTCTCCTTGTGTTCCTGTGAGATACTTACCTCTCTCTCTTCTAGAGCCGATCCTGCATTGCCATCCGGTCCTGCCGTATCCCGAACGCCGAACGCTGCCTATCTGCCATCCTGACAGTCCGTACCATCTCTGTTCCCTGCGGTGACCCGTCATCTCGCTCCAACGGTTCCGGACCCCGCCTGACATCATCCCGGCTTCCGAACCTGAGCTCCGTCACCCGGACCACCATCAGTGACCCCGTGGTCCCAGGGACTTCTCCATTGTGCTCTTGTGCACGGACTGTCCTGCTACCTATAGTGCTCCGGCTACCGGACTCCTTTCCCTCATCGGGGAGTTCGGCCCAGTGGATCCACCTCCCGGGTCTGCCCATCCACCTGGCCCTAACAGTAAGAACAGGCCATGGATCCCGCCGAAGCACTAGCGGCCTTGCATGAGGAACTCCAACGCCAGCGTGAAGTCCAGACCCGCATGCTGAACTTTATGACTTCCGTGGACGCCCGCTTGAACACGCTACAAGCATCGGTCACATCTTCAGCGCCTCAGGCCTCCACTAGTCAATCCACGGCCCCCGCTCCCGTGGCAGCCTCCTCGGATGCTTCCAGACTTCGTTTGGCCTCACCACCCCGGTACGCCGGAGATCCCAAGACCTGCAGGGGGTTTATAAACCAATGCTCCCTCCATTTCACGCAGCTGCCGCATTTGTTTGCCTCCGACCAAGCCAAGGTCGCCTTCATAATGTCTCACCTAGAGGGCGAGGCACTGGCGTGGATGAACCCCTTGTGGGAGAAGGAGGACCCTATGACCAAGAACCTCCAGGAGTTCCTGCAGGCCTTTCGCGGCACCTTTGACGAGCCCGGACGCGCCTCCGCGTCTGCTTCATCTCTTCTCCGGTTACGTCAGGGAACTCTGACGGTGGGTCAATACGCCATCCGTTTCCGCACCTTGGCTTCGGAACTCGGGTGGAATAACGAGGTCCTAACCGCCACCTTCTGGGAAGGACTCTCGGGTCGAATCAAAGATGAGCTGGCTGGTCGTGACGTACCGTCCACCCTGGACGCCCTGATTACCCTAGCGACTCGAGTGGACATTCGCTTTCAGGAGCGGTCCAAAGAGGTGTCCCGTGAGAGACGTCCGGTACGGCATTCCTCTCCTCCGCAGAAGCCCGCCGTACTCCAGTCAACGGCATCTGGTGTCTCCGTCCATGAGCCCATGCAGATCGACCGTGTGCGACAGTCTGAACAACGTCGAGCAGAGCGGCTCGCCAAGGGTCTCTGCTTCTACTGTGGAGAGGGCACAGACCTGCTACGCTCCTGTCCAGAGAGGCCGGGAAACTCCAAAGCCTAGGGTTGGTAGGAGAGGCCACCCTAGGTGCTGGGATTCTCTCAGACCCGGTTACATGGACTGTGCAAGTGACAACGGGAGAGACGCGGTTCACGGCTGAGGCGTACCTCGATTCTGGGGCAGCAGGCAATTTCATCCAGCAGGCCACGGTGGACAAGTACCAGGTGCCTGTTACTCCACTCGCCAAACCCCTAGTGATTGCCTCTGTGGATGGGAGACCCCTCTCTGACACCATCTCCTGGATCACCAGGCCAGTTGAACTGCGTATCGGTGCTCTGCACACCGAGAACATCGCTCTCTACGTCCTCCCACACATGTCACATCAAATCCTGCTGGGCCTTCCTTGGTTACGGACACACGAACCTTCAGTCAGCTGGGGCACTGGTGAAATCACTCGATGGGGCTCTTCTTGCCATGAGAACTGTCTGAAGACCATACAACCCATCCGGCGACCTCCGGTTCCAGAGTCCCTACCGGGACTGCCCTCAGCCTATTGGTCCTTCGCGGACGTCTTTGATAAGAAGGAGTCAGAGGTACTTCCGCCACATCGTCCTTACGATTGTGCCATTGACCTGCTCCCGGGAACTACACCACCTCGAGGACGGATATATCCACTGTCTCCAGCCGAAACAAGGGCCATGTCTACTTACATCACAGAGAGCCTGGCAAGGGGATTCATTCGGAGATCCTCCTCTCCTGCTGGAGCAGGCTTCTTCTTCGTAAAGAAGAAAGAGGGCGACTTACGCCCATGCATAGACTACCGGGGATTGAACCAAATCACCATAAAAAACAAGTACCCCCTGCCGCTCATCCCCGAATTGTTTGATCGGCTCAGAGGAGCTCGTGTGTTCACCAAGTTGGATCTTCGGGGTGCCTACAACCTGGTCCGTATCCGCTCGGGGGACGAATGGAAGACCGCGTTCAACACTGCGATGGGCACTATGAATACTGCGTGATGCCCTTCGGCCTGTGTAACGCACCAGCAGTCTTCCAAGAATTAGTGAACGACGTGTTCCGGGACCTTCTCTACGTCTGTGTGGTGGTATATCTGGATGACATCCTTGTCTTCTCTCCGGACCTCCAGACCCACCGAGAGAACGTGCAACTGGTTCTACAAAGACTGAGAGAGAATCGTCTGTACGCCAAGTACGAGAAGTGTGTCTTCGAACAGTCTTCTCTCCCCTTCCTGGGTTACCTCATCACCGATACCGGACTGCAGATGGATCCAAAGAAGGTCTCTTCCATTCTCAACTGGCCTCCTCCTTCTGGACTGAAGGCAATCCAACGCTTTCTGGGATTCGCCAACTATTACCGCCAGTTCATCCCTCACTTCTCTGCTCTGACTGCTCCTCTCTCCGCCTTGACCAAGAAGGGGGCTAATCCAAAGGACTGGTCACCTGCGGCCGACGCCGCGTTTGGCTCTCTAAAGCGGGCCTTTGCCTCCTCTCCTGTACTCCACCGTCCGGAGTTAAACCGCCAGTTCACCTTGGAGGTGGATGCCTCCTCCTCGGGAGCCGGAGCAGTGCTCATGCAGAAGTCCTCCTCCGGGAAGATGGTGACTTGCGGTTTCTTCTCCAAGAGCTTCTCAGCGCCTGAACGCAATTACACCATCGGTGACCGAGAGCTATTGGCAGTCAAACTGGCTCTGGAGGAATGGCGCTATCTTCTGGAAGGAGCAGTGTACCCCGTTATTATTTACACGGACCACAAAAACCTGGAATACCTGCGGTCTGCTCAGCGACTGAACCCACGGCAAGCCAGGTGGTCCTTGTTCTTTGCCCGGTTCGATTTCCAGCTCCATTTCCGACCCGCGAACAAGAATGTACGCGCTGATGCCTTGTCTAGGTCTTTCATGCCCATGGAGCAGGAGGAGGAGACATCCCAACCCATCATCTGTCCAAGTAAGATTATTCCGGTGGCTCCTGTCACCCTGGCCCAGATACTGCCCGGGAAGACCTATGTCTCTGAGACTGACAGGCAAAAAGTGTTACACTGGGGCCATGCCTCGAAAACAGCCGGTCATGCTGGTCAGAAGAGAACTTGGAGTGCGATTGTACGTCATTACTGGTGGCCATCCCTTCGCACGGACGTTGCCTCTTTTGTCTCTGCCTGCTCCTCTTGTGCCAGGAACAAGACGCCCAAACACCTGCCATATGGCCGTCTTCTGCCTCTGCCTATACCCTCAGTTCCCTGGCAACACATTGCGATGGACTTTATTACGGACTTGCCATTGTCCTCCGGACACACAGTCATATGGGTCGTGGTGGATCGGTTCTCTAAAATGGCCCATTTCGTCCCTATGGCTGGACTGCCCTCTGCCCAGGAACTCGCGGACGCCTATATACATCATATCTTCCGCTTGCATGGCTTTCCATCACACATTGTGTCCGACAGAGGAACTCAGTTCACCTCCCGCTTCTGGAGGGCTCTCTGTAAACATCTGGGAGTAACTCTGGACTTTTCTTCTGCCTACCATCCTCAGTCGAACGGCCAAGTGGAACGGGTCAATCAGATATTGACCTCTTTCTTACGTCACTACGTCAACGCCCATCATGACGATTGGTCCACGCTTCTTCCTTGGGCTGAATTCTCCCATAATCACCACGTCAGTGAGTCCTCCTCCAGTTCTCCCTTCCATGTCGTCTACGGACTTCAGCCTTCTGTCCCGTTGCCTGTATCCTCTTCCTCGGATATCTCTGCTGCTGATGCGGTAGTCCGTGACTTTACAACCATTTGGGACTCAGTTAAGGCGTCCCTTGCACGTGCATCCCTGCGGATGAAGAGACACGCAGACAAGAGACGTCTGGATCCTCCGTGTTTCTCCCCCGGAGATCTCGTCTGGCTTGCTTCCAAGTACGTCCGATTGAAGTTACCATCCTACAAGCTGGGACCTCGCTACATCGGACCGTTTAAAGTCCTCGGCAAGATCAATGAGGTCTCCTACAAACTGCAGCTCCCGGCCACGATGAGGATACCCAACTCCTTCCACGTCTCTCTGCTCAAGCCGGTTGTCCTTGGTCCCTTCTCCGCTGCTGCCAGTCCGGCTCCTCCTCCTATTGCTGATGACGACATCTATGCAGTAAGGGATATCGTGGCCATGAAGACCGTACGGGGTCGACAGTTCTTTCTGGTGGACTGGGCAGGGTATGGTCCTGAGGATAGGTCCTGGGAGCCCAGGGAGAATGTGGGCACTCCTCTGATCCGTGCCTTCCTGTCCCGGTTGCGGGGAGGGGGGCGTGGGGGGGGGTGCTGTCACGCTCCCCGGGTCCTCTGCTCCGCTCCCCGGCTCACCTGCCACGCTCCCCGCTCTCCAGCCTCCATTGCCCGCGCTTCCCAGGCCTCCTGGTCCCCGCTCCCGGCGCCCGTCGGCTTCCCAGCCCCAGCCCGGCTCTGCTGCTTCCTCCTCTCAGCTTCCTGCCCTGGCTTCTGGCACCCGGGCCGCGCTCATGGCATTAGGGCGCGCGCGCGGTCACTGACCCTTTCTTAAAGGGCCAGTGTCCACTGACAGGAAATGAAGCACACAGGTACAGGGTATAAAGGGGTTTAATGTCCAAGGGGGCGGGGCCTGTTCTTCGTGTTTCCCAAGCTAGGAGTCAGGTCTCCTTGTGTTCCTGTGAGATACTTACCTCTCTCTCTTCTAGAGCCGATCCTGCATTGCCATCCGGTCCTGCCGTATCCCGAACCCCGAACGCTGCCTATCTGCCATCCTGACAGTCCGTACCATCTCTGTTCCCTGCGGTGACCCGTCATCTCGCTCCAACGGTTCCGGACCCCGCCTGACATCATCCCGGCTTCCGAACCTGAGCTCCGTCACCCGGACCACCATCAGTGACCCCGTGGTCCCAGGGACTTCTCCATTGTGCTCTTGTGCACGGACTGTCCTGCTACCTATAGTGCTCCGGCTACCGGACTCCTTTCCCTCATCGGGGAGTTCGGCCCAGTGGATCCACCTCCCGGGTCTGCCCATCCACCTGGCCCTAACAGAGGCATCTGTTTGCACCAGGAAGGTGTTACCGAAATCGGGGCTAATGAGGACCGGTTGACCACACAAGGCAGTCTTCATGGACTGAAACGCTTCCTCAGCCTGAGGGGTCCAGAGTACCATAGCCGCCTTCTTACCCTTCAACAGCTCGGTCAAAGCCGCTGTTCTCCCGGCAAAGTCTGGTATAAACCGCCGGTAATACCCGACAATGCCGAGGAACGCTCTCACCTGTTTAGTGGACACTGGTCTGGGCCACTTTTGGATGGCCTCTATTTTATTTACTTGAGGTTTGATCACCCCGCGGCCAATCACGTACCCCAAATAGCGGGCTTCCTCCTGACCAATTGCACTTTTTTTGGGTTTGCGGTCAATCCTGCCGCCCGCAGGGAGTTAACGACGGCCTGGACCTGGGACAAGTGTGTCTGCCAATCGGTACTGAAGATGATGATGTCATCTAGATAGGCGGATGCGTACTTCTGATGGGGTTCCAACACTATGTCCATCAGTCTTTGGAAAGTAGCCGGGGCTCCATGTAAACCGAAAGGCAAGACAACATAGTGGTAGAGCCCCTCTGGTGTAATAAAGGCCGTTTTTTCCTTGGCTGACTCTGTCAGCGGCACCTGCCAATAGCCTTTGGTAAGGTCAAGCGTCGTGAAATATTGAGCCTTTCCCAACCGTTCAATAAGTTCGTCCACCCGGGGCATAGGGTAAAGGTCGAACTTGGAAACCTCATTCAATCTCCTGAAGTCATTGCAGAAACGTAGCGACCCGTCGGGTTTTGGAATCAGCACAATGGGACTAGCCCAGTCACTCTTTGACTCCTCGATCACCCCTAGAGTAAGCATCTGTTTCACCTCTGCTGCAATGGCTTGTCTCCGGGCCTCGGGCACCCGGTACGGTTTCATACGCACCTTTACCCGAGGCTCGGTGACAATGTCATGTTGGATAACCGAAGTACGGCCGGGTAACTCGGAAAACACATCCGAGTTCTGCTGTACTAACTTCCGGACTTCACGACGCTGCGGTTTAGTGAGGGTGTCGCCTAAGTGTACTCCCCCTTCGGGTCCCAGGATGAGCGGCACTACAGGATCCCCACAGGGCCCCACCGGTGTTACTCCCGTCACCATACAGTCACGGTCTTTCCAGGCTTTAAGCAAGTTAACATGATACAATTGTTCCAGCTTCCTCCTCCCCGGCTGATATATTCGGTAGTTCACCTCCCCCACTTTTTCCCGAACCTCATACGGCCCCTGCCATTTGGCCAACAGTTTACTCTCGGCAGTGGGCACCAAAACCAAGACCCGATCCCCTACATTAAAGGATCTGAGGGTGGCTCGTGTGTTATAAGTGCGCCTTTGTGCCCCTTGTGCCCTTGTTAAATGTTCTTTTACGATAGGCAAAACCGCTGCAATGCGGTCCTGCATTAGAGCCACATGTTCAATCACACTTTTATATGGGGTGGGCTCCTGTTCCCATGTTTCCTTGGCTACGTCCAGCAAGCCCCTAGGGTGTCTGCCATAAAGCAACTCGAATGGTGAAAACCCCGTGGACGCCTGCGGTACTTCTCGGAGCGCAAACATGAGATAGGGCAACAGCATGTCCCAGTCCCTCCCATCTTTGGCAACCACCTTTTTAAGCATGGACTTAAGGGTTTTGTTACACCGCTCGACCAGCCCATCGGTTTGCGGATGATACACCGATGTGCGCAGGTGCTTTATTTTCAACAATTTACATAATTCCTTTGTCACCTTGGACATAAACGGGGTCCCCTGGTCAGTAAGGATCTCCTTTGGTAGCCCAAGACGACAAAACATGGAAAACAACTCCCGGGCAATAAGCTTAGCAGAGGTATGGCGCAGCGGAATGGCCTGTGGATAGCGAGTGGCGTAATCTACAACCACCAAAATGTGTTGGTGACCGCGCGCGGATTTTACCAGGGGTCCTACCAGATCCATTGCAATTCGTTCAAAAGGTTCCTCTAAAATAGGGAGAGGCACCAATGGACTCCGGAAACTTGCAATGGGCGAGGTCAGCTGGCAGTCCGGGCAAGATTCACAGAATTTCCGTACTTCTGCGTATACTCCCGGCCAGAAAAACCTCTGTAAAATGCGCTCTTGTGTCTTGGTAACCCCTAAGTGCCCCCCCAGGGGGTGTGTGTGAGCCATGTTAAGCACTGCCCGACGGTGGGATTGGGGCACTACCAATTGTTCTACTATCTCTTCCCTGATTTTGTCTATTCGGTAGAGTAAATCATAAACCGCCATACGGGGAAAGACAGCTTCTGTCTTACATCAGCGTTACATCAGCTTAACAGCAATTACTTGCAAAGTCAATATTTGCTAAGAAAATGAACTTCAACCCCCAAAACACATTTCAACAGCATTGCATTCCTGCCTTAAAAGGAGCAGCTAACATTGTTTTAGTGATTGTTCCATTAACACAGGTGTGGGTATTGATGAGGACACGGCTGGCGATCAGTCATGATTAAGTAAGAATGACACCACTGGACACTTTAAAAGGAGGCTGGTGCTTGGTATCATTGTTTCTCTTCAGTTAGCCATGGTTATCTCTAAAGAAACACGTGCAGCCATCATTGCTCTGCACAAAAATGGCCTAACAGGGAAGAGTATCGCAGCTACAAAGATTGCACCTCAGTCAACAATCTATCGCATCATCAAGAACTTCAAGGAGAGAGCTTCCATTGTTGCCAAAAAGGCTCCAGGGCGCCCAAGAAGGACCAGCAAACGCCAGGACCGTATCTTAAAACTGTTTCAGCTGCGGGATGGGACTACCAGCAGTGGCGAGCTAGCTCAGCAATGGCAGCAGGCTGGTGTGAGGGCTTCTGCTCGCACTGTGAGGCGGAGACTGCTTGAGCAAGGCCTGGTTTCAAGGAGGGCAGCAAAGAAGCCACTTCTCTCCAGAAAAAACATCAGGGACCGACTGATATTCTGCAAAAGGTACAGGGAGTGGACTGCTGAGGACTGGGGTAAAGTCATTTTTTTCAGATGAATCCCCTTTTCGATTGTTTGGGACATCTGGAAAACAGCTTATTAGGAGAAGAAGAGGTGAGCGCTACCACCAGTCTTGTCTCATGCCAACTGTTAAGCATCCTGAAACGATTCATGTGTGGGGTTGCTTCTCAGCCAAGGGAATCGGCTCACTCACAGTTTTGCCTAAAAACATAGCCATGAATAAAGAATGGTACCAGAATGTCCTCCAAGAGCAACTTCTCCCAACTGTGCAAGAGCAGTTTGGCGCCCAAGGGTCAACACTGCAAATATTGACTTGCTGCATTAACTCATTCTAACTGTCAATAGAACCTTTTGGTCTCATAATATGATTGCAATTATATTTCTGTATGTGATGTAAACATCAGACAAACACAATTAAAAACCAGAGGGCAACAGATCATGTGAAAATATAATTTTGGTGTCATTCTCAAAACTTTTGGCCATGACTGTACAGACAAAAGATGCCTTGATTCCATTCCGGCCTGGATCTCTTCTAGATACATCCGCCTCAAGGTCACATCATACAAGTTGGGTCTCTGTCTCTGCAACCCGACCTCCACATGTCTGCCTCTGCCTCTGCAGCCTGGCCTCCACACCTCTGCCTCTGCAGCCTGGCCTCCACACCTCTGCCTCTGCAGCCTAGCCTCCACACCTCTGCCTCTGCAGCCTAGCCTCCACACCTCTGCCTCTGCAGCCTGACCTCCACACCTCTGCAGCCTGACCTCTACACTTCTGCTTCTGCAGCCTGACCCCTACACCTCTGCCTCTGTAGCCTGACCTCTACACCTCTGCAACTCTGCAGCCTGACCTCCACACCTCTGCAGCCTGACCTCTACACTTCTGCCTCTGCAATGAGACAAAAGAGGGCCACTTAACAATTATAATAGCAACAACTCAAATAATCATGAAACCAGAAGAAAAGAGTCTTTAAACTTGCCAAATAACAAATATACCCAAACAAGCCATAATTATGAATATACAAAATTTTATTTATGCTGCAGGGAAATCAATTTACAGGCAATACATAACATAGGACCAAGGGAATTAGTGCTAGAGGGGAAAACCCCACGTGTCCTAGGCACTTATTCAGGAGACCAAGTCTCTACTGAGTTACGGCAGACTTATCAGGATTATAATAGCCCACAGGTGGGAAAAAGCTCAGAGGTATAGGTATGGCCAAAGAGACCAAGGTAATACAAGGTATAGCCAAAAAGGCAGAGCACCTACCAGGAAGATGAGTCGCCGGGGGCCGGTATAGCACGTGGGGACCAGCGTCCCAACACGTGTTTCGCTCCGTGTGCTTCGTCGGGGGACAGATAAAATAGTGAAAAATGTGGATCTTATAAAGGGGGTCCAATCCCAATGAAAACCGCCCCTCATTGTTGCGTCCAGATGGGTAGAGTGCAGGACCGCGCCGCAGTGGAGCCTCAGCAGCGGAAGCCGGGGGGAAGAAAACTTCATGTGACGTCACAGCACTTCCGGTACTCCGCTGCTAAGGATGCCTGCCGCGCCAAGTAGGCGGGAACCTCCCTCTGGTACGTCATCGAGCAAACCCGCCCAGGTAAGAGACAGGAACCCGTCCATTAATAAACTGGGCGGCGATGCCTACACTTGTAACAAGAACGGAGGATATATTACAGGGACGTGCCGCAAAATACCCATGGACAACCAGTGAAGAAGTTTACAAACGGGGCATAAGGAGAAGAGGGAAGAAGATATAATGAGGAGAAAGGAGAAAATAATATCGGCTGATTTGGAGCCACATATTCATAATAAGAATGCATATAGTATATAACATACACATATGTACATAAATACAGGTCTATCAATTACATAGTTATAGTAAAGATGCATATGGTTAATAGATCCGACATCAAGAACTCCATATCCCAAGTGGCTTGTGAAAAGAGAAGTAGCCATCTTCCATGATATATGTCCCAATGGTGTGAGGGCTAAAGCGTAATAGGGGTAGAACCCAAACTAAAAAGAACAAAAACACTGTTAAAATTGAGAACCAGAACCACTCAATAGAGACAAAACAGCCTACTGAAAATTAATAATAAATAGTCAAAACTAATAAAACGAACTGCCAGATGGACAGTAGGTACTTCATGTTAAAAGGTAAAGTAACTTATTTAAGCCCGAAAAAGCGGGCGTACAAGGGACAAGGAATTGTCATGGTTACAACTAGCCTAAGTAACCACAAGGACTACAGAAAAGGAGCAAAAGTAAGTCGTTCATTAAGTCCCCGTGGGGACATAGTACCGAGGGTGAAAATCCACCGGCACTCGACCTGTGCCAGGCGTTTTTTCAGATCCCCCTCACGGATACCAAGATGCACTCGGTCGATCCCACGGACCCTCAGGGAGGTTGGATCACAATTGTGAACCTCCCTGAAGTGACGGGGAATCGTCTTAAGAGCATCTGGATTGGTAGCTTCCTTGGCGGCAAGAATGTCACGTACATGTTCCCTTGTACGGATGCGGAGTTCCCGAGAGGTCAATCCGATGTATATTTTGTCACAACCACATGTGGCGTAATAAATTACGCCAGATGTGTTGAAAGAAACATATACCCGGATCGAAAATTCTCTCAGGCCATCAGCAGAGCAGAAAGTAGTAGCCCTAATGATATTTTTACATCCACGACAACTACCGCATGGATAGCAACCAACTCGCTGTGGGCCACAACCAAAGAGAGGAGGTGTCTTCACAACATGGTGGCTATGCACCAACATGTCTTTGAGACTCCTGCCTCTCCTTGCTGTCATCATTGGGCGATCGGGCAAATATCCCTCAAGAGAGGGCTCCGTTTGAAGGATTGCCCAATATTTATTTAACACACCCCTTATCTGTTCCCACTGGCGACAGTAGGTGGAGATAAACCTGGCCACAAAACCAGTTGGCTTCACTGTCACATCTCTCCCAGACAGTAGATGGTCACAATTCGAGGATTTAGCCCGCTGGTATCCACGTTTGATGGATCTATTGCTGTAGCCCCTATTTATGAATCTCTCCCTCATGTCACCTGATTCGGCCTCAAACGCGTGATTCGAAGAGCATAGTCTGCGTAACCGCAGAAATTGGCCCGTAGGGATAGCATTCACCATTGACCTAGGGTGTCCCGAGGTGGCGTGGAGGAGGGAATTAACCGCGGTGGACTTACGAAAGATGGTGGTGGAAACAGCCCCGCCCAGCTCTATAGAAATCCTGATGTCTAAAAAATCAATGGACCTCTGTCCGATCTGATGAGTCAAATAGATGTTCCGGTCGTTGGAGTTGAGTCGATGCACAAAATCCTCAAGTTCAGGGCCGGTTCCCCCCCAGACGACAAAGATGTCGTCTATATAGCGGAGCCAGCACTGCGCATGGGAGCTCACCGGCACGCCGTCCCCGAAAACCTCCCTCTCCCAATAACCGAGAAAGAGGTTTGCGTAGGATGGCGCGCAAGCCGCCCCCATCGCAGTGCCGCGCCGCTGGAGGAAGAACCGGTCCCGAAAAATGAAGAAATTGTGCGTCAACACAAACTCCAACAACTCCATGATCAGACCGGACAGGGATTCGTCCAAGCTACTTGCATCCAGAAAGAACTGAGCGGCCATAAGTCCATCGCGGTGATCAATACTAGAATAGAGGGCCTCAACATCCATTGTCACCAGTGATACCTCCTCTTCCAAAATCAAACCCTCTAATCTCCTAAGGACGTCCGAAGTGTCTCTGACATGGGAGGGCAACGTCTCCACTAGTGGGTGCAAGTAGTGTTCAATAAATTTGCAAGTAACGTCGCACAGCCCCCCCATGCCAGAAACAATGGGACGTCCAGGAGGCACTTTCGGGTTTTTATGGATCTTGGGGAGGAGGTAAAACGTTGGAACCACTGGCGATTTGACTAAGAGGCCCTCATAGATCTTCTTAGGAATAATTCCCCCCTCAAAAGCCCGTGATAGTATCACCTCTAGGTCATTGGCGTATCCATGTACAGGATTATGATGGAGAGATTCATAGGCATCCCGGTCTCAGAGTTGGCGCCACGCCTCCCTTTCATATAATTCCACCGGCCATATCACCACATTCCCGCCTTTATCGGCGAGTTTAACAACCACATCCTCTAGGGACTGTAGTTCTCTAAGTGCAGATTGTTGCTGTCTTGTCAGGTTGTTATTGCCGCCCTTGAACGAGAGACGTCATATGTCTCTCGTCACCAGCTCCCCAAAAATTTGAATAGGGGGACATAGTGACAAAGGCGGGAATGTGGTAGATCTTGGCATAGTGTGTTGTGGAAAATTACCTGGTAGGTGGTAGGTGGACTCCGCCTCCAGTTCTTCAAGGGTGGCAATGGCCTCCTCTTCCAGGATGGACAGGGAAGGTTCGCCTGGTGTTTTTCTATGGTGCAATTTATGTAGCACCAATTTCCGTAGAAATAAGTGAAGATCTTTAATCACTAAAAATAGATTGAAATTAGCCTCTGGCACAAATGATAGCCCCAATTTAAGGACCTCAATCTGAGGGGGGGTAAGCACATGTTTAGATAAGTTGATTACCTCTAAGTGCGAATCCACCCCTTTCCTCTGAACTGGAGGGAGAGTACCACGTCCACCACCCGGGCCAGTGCCTTGTCTGTTCTGAACATTCGTGGCTCTGGTATTGGGTCTCATACTCCGAGTTTTGTCAGATGTGGATTCCTCATCCAGTGAGGAGATTGATGATGCCGAGATTGACGTCATTGAGACATGATGTTTTTTCCTAAGTTGTGACACACCTCTCCACCGATATACTTGGCCATTCTTGTCGTCCATGACATCCCGTTGGTACTTTTTTGTTTTGGTGTTCAGGATTTCTTTCTCCCATTTGGAGAACTCCTTGTCCAGTGATTCATGGTATTTAGACAGTTCGTCAGGGGTCAGCTCCGAGGAAAGGAGGGTCTGGGTCTCCCCAATCTCCGTCTCCAGTTCACTAATGGATTTCTCATTCAGCTCTATCAGGAGCTGCATAAAGGTCTTAGAGCAGCCTGCCGCGGCTTCCTCCCATTTAGTTTTTATAGTTTCATCGGAGACGGTGAAAGAGGGAAAGACCCTGGCCCTCAGTCCCCTCGGAACCAACCCTCTGTCCAAATACCTCTTCATGAAGGCCACGTTCCACCAAAGGCGTGTTTCTTTTACCTTTTAACATGAAGTACCTACTGTCCATCTGGCAGTTCGTTTTATTAGTTTTGACTATTTATTATTAATTTTCAGTAGGCTGTTTTGTCTCTATTGAGTGGTTCTGGTTCTCAATTTTAACAGTGTTTTTGTTCTTTTTAGTTTGGGTCCTACCCATATTACGCTTTAGCCCTCACACCATTGGGACATATATCATGGAAGATGGCTACTTCTCTTTTCACAAGCCACTTGGGATATGGAGTTCTTGATGTCGGATCTATTAACCATATGCATCTTTACTATAACTATGTAATTGATAGACCTGTATTTATGTACATATGTGTATGTTATATACTATATGCATTCTTATTATGAATATGTGGCTCCAAATCAGCCGATATTATTTTCTCCTTTCTCCTCATTATATCTTCTTCCCTCTTCTCCTTATGCCCCGTTTGTAAACTTCCTCACTGGTTGTCCATGGGTATTTTGCGGCACGTCCCTGTAATATATCCTCCGTTCTTGTTACAAGTGTGGGCATCGCCGCCCAGTTTATTAATGGACGGGTTCTTGTCTCTTACCTGGGCGGGTTTGCTTGATGACGTACCAGAGGGAGGTTCCCGCCTACTTGGCGCGGCCGCGGCAGGCGTCCTTAGCAGCGGAGTACCGGAAGTGCTGTGACGTCACAGGAAGTTTTCTTCCCCCCGGCTTCCGCTGCTGAGGCTCCACTGTGGCGCGGTCCTGCACTTTACCCATCTGGACGCATCAATGAGGGGGCGGTTTTCATTGGGATTGGACCCCCTTTATAAGATCCACATTTTTCACTATTTTATCTGTCCCCCGACGAAGCACACGGAGCGAAAGACGTGTTGGGACGCTGGTCCCCACGTGCTGTCCCGGTCCCCGGTGACTCATCTTCCTGGTAGGTGCTCTGCCTTTTTGGCTATACCTTGTATTACCTTGGTCTCTTTGGCCATACCTATACCTCTGAGCTTTTTCCCACCTGTGGGCTATTATAATCCTGATAAGTCTGCCGTAACTCAGTAGAGACTTGGTCTCCTGAATAAGTGCCTGGGACACGTGGGGTTTTCCCCTCTAGCACTAATTCCCTTGGTCCTATGTTATGTATTGCCAGTAAATTGATTTCCCTGCAGCATAAATAAAATTTTGTATATTCATAATTATGGCTTGTTTGGGTATATTTGTTATTTGGCAAGTTTAAAGACTCTTTTCTTCTGGTTTCACTTCTGCCTCTGCAGCCTGGCCTCTACATTTCTGCCTCTGCAGCCTGACCGCCACACCTCTGCCTCTGCAGCCTGACCTCTACACCTCTGTCTCTGTAGCCTGACCTCTACACCTCTGCCTCTGTAGCATGACCTCTATATCTCTGCCTCTGTAGCCTGACCTCTACACCTCTACTTCTGTATCCTGACCTCTACTTCTGTAGCCTGACCTCTACACCTCTGCCTCTGCAGCCTGACCTCTACACCTGTGCCTCTGTAGCCTGACCTCTACACCTCTGCTTCTGTAGCCTGACCTCCACACTTCTGAGTCTACAGCCAGACCTCTACAGTTCTGCCTCTGCAGCCTGACCTCCACACTTCTGCCACTGTCTCTGCAGCCTGACCTCCACACTTCTGCCTCTGCAGCCTGACCTCCACACTTCTGCCTCTGCAGCCTGACCTCCACACTTCTGCCTCTGTCTCTGCAGCCTGACCTCCACACTTCTGCCTCTGCAGCCTGACCTCCCCACTTCTGCCTCTGCAGCCTGACCTCCACACTTCTGCCTCTGCAGCCTGACCTCCACACTTCTGCCTCTGCAGCCTGACCTCCACACTTCTGCCTCTGCAGCCTGACCTCCACACTTCTGCCTCTGCAGCCTGACCTCCACACTTCTGCCTCTGCAGCCTGACCTCCCCACTTCTGCCTCTGTCTCTGCAGCCTGACCTCCACACTTCTGCGTCTGCACTACAAACGGTTCCGGACACCTTAGTTTCTAGGTAGTGTTAAAGGACAACAGATAGCGGTGAAGCTCCCAGTTGGCGCTGAGGACGGCATCATTCAGTGCGCTCAGTTCTTCAGCTCTCTATAGGTTCTACCACTTGTGAGGCTTTTCATGAAGATGGGAATGATACTTATGATGTAACTGGTGACACTGGGAAGCATGATGTCAGCACAGGAGCCATACAAAGTTCAGTAGCTCCCAGAAATGTAGCACCATTATATCAGCACATTAAAGAGGCTCTGTTTTTCCTTTGTTTCCTAGATTTCACACGATAGCGCAGCATAATGATGGGTTCCCCTGACGCCCTGCCCAACCCTTCTCCTTTTCTATGTCCGATGCTGTTTGATCACATTGAGCGGATGAGTGATTTGTGCCCCGGTAACACGAGTCATAGGAATTCTACTCCACCTGGACATGAATGCCCAATACTGCGAGCATCAACAAAACTACACTGACCCCACACCCCAAAAATGTATACATAAATCCCCAAGGAACAAAGACATGCCATAATCCACAGAACACCCCCAAAATTATACACTGCACCCTAACGACATAAAATCCTAGGAAAAGACTGATATATCTAAATCTAAGTAACACTCCAAAAATTATGAGCGACACCTCACAGGACAAAAAAAGAGAAATTACACAATACATCCCAAAAGCCAAATAACATGTGCTAATGACTACATGAGCCCAGGAGTATTTTCATCTTTCCTAAAACTTTTATTTTACTAGACAATTAAAAACTCAATATAATGTAATCACTAGTGTTGAGCGGACCCGGATCTGAAAAATCCGGATCCGCATGGTTCGAGGTTCCGATCCGAGTCCGAGCAGTACCCGGGATCCGGGGTGCACAATCCAGATCCGTTTCTTTTTTTTTTCTCTCTCTCTCTCTTTCTCTCTCTTTCTCTCTCTCTCTCTCTCTCTCCCTCTCTCTCTCTCTCCCTCTCTCTCTCGTCCCGGATCCGACCCGGACTTCAGCAGCAACCCGATCCAGATCCGTCGGACCCAGATTATAGCCGATCCGCTCAACTCTAGTAATCACTGTTCTGGAAAAAAAGTACATTATTGATTTTTGTTCCTGAAGGAGTCATACGGCTCCGAAACGCGTCGAACAATAAAATCAAATATCTTAATCTCCATTGATTGTCAGTGATCTTCTTCTGGCAGCACGGATTAACCCTTTTCTTCCATATCCCCCAACGCTTCTCATGAACCAAGATGATATGACCCATACAAGCCCAGTGCAAGCATGGTCACACAGTATATAGCTTCATATGTATGCTGTCATTAGTTGTTATCATATAACAGTATTTATCTGCTGTTTTATGCTTGCAGTGTGTACGTTATGCATTTGCACTTTAGATTCAAGCTCTAAGGGATGGTAGTGATAGGATTCAATGGAATTACACTCCTCATAAACCTCTTACTCCGAGGGGAAACGCGTCAAGTGTTTCAATTTTCATGTACTTGAGTATTTTTCATTTTTCATGTTTAGGAGTATTTCATCTATTGTGGTCCACAGCTTTGATTTGACAGTGTTCTTTTATGATCACTCCATTCGTCCCAAAAAACATGTTGGGTGAGTGAGGGTGACCTTTCCATGTGCACTATTGGTCCCCCATTATGTTTACATATGGGGCTCTTTAGGGCCAGTAGGGGAAGCAGATGGTGAGTGGGGGCGCCAACTGCGCAGGCCTTGGGTGCCGACCTCCATGGTAAGGTAGGGAAAGAAGAGGGCTCTTGAGGGAAAGCGCCCCTTCCCTCCTCCCACATTATTATTTCTGTATTAGAGGTGTAATCTTTGTGCACACAGGACTTGTCTTCTTTGCCTTTCGTGTCTCTTTGAGAACAGTGATTATATTATATTGAGTTTTTAATTGTCTAATAATATGTAAATTTTAGGAGTTTTTCTTTTGATTTTTCTGGTTTGAGTACTCTTTTTTTTTTTTTTTTAACTATATTTTTATTCAAATTTTTCAATAACATAACACTGGCATAAGCGAATTCAGCATTGTAAATTCAACATTACATTGTCATATTTGATCATCCCAAATTCCATACCAATTTTTAAAATCAATAACCGTAACATGGCAAGATAAAGCAAAGGAAAGCAGCGACCCCTTAACCCATCATTCTTATCATTCCCCCCATTGAACCCTTGTGAACATGGTAATGACATATAATAAAGAAGTCCCACTCAAATCGGTTATTTCCCCCTCTCCTTTTAGTCAGCTTTCGGCCTTTCCTCCCCCACCTCCAAGCCATCCAATGTATCCTTCAATTTTTCAGTATGATACCAGACTGTGTCTTTGAAAGGTGACATAATCCTGACTATCTCCTCCCGAGTACAATAGGCCAGTATGAATTTCTTCCATTTGTTAAAGTGCTGTCGTATTCTATCCGCCCTCCTTTCTGCATCCAATCCTTCTATTTCAAGAAGATGCATGAGCTGACCCAAGATCTCTTCAATCGCGGGGACCCTAGACTCCAACCAATTTTTTAGTATCGCTCTCTTGGCTGCCAGAAGTATCACATGTATAAGTCTGGGTGGGTTAGTCATCTTCCCTTTGGTATCGTTCCCCTCCTCCCAATGGTGAAAAATAGCGAACCCAGGTGAGAGCCGAACTTCAAGACCCCACACCTTTTGTATACAACTTTTGATCTGTGACCATAATGGACTCAAATGGGGGCAGGACCACAACCCGTGAAGGAGATCAGTTCCACTACTCTTACACTTAGGGCAATACGTAATCCTGTCTGGCTTTGTTGCTGATGGAGGGAGATTAAAACCATAAATTGCCTTGTGCATAATTCTAAATTGGGTTTCTCGCCAATTCTCATTTAAAATTGATTTACGAAGAGCATTCCACCCTCCCCTAATTTTTACCCCCATAGACTGGTCCTCAAATTGTTTCTCCCAAGATTTAAATAAACCTTCCGGGTGCTGTCCTATTAATAGATCACGCATGGCTCCATAAAGAAAAGAGATAGATGATGAAGTTATTGAGTTCTTTACCAGACAATCAAAAGAGTTAAATACTACCTCCTGGGTCACATCATGCAACTGAGTCATAATACTATATCTCACTTGGTCATATTGGATTACTTGGTTAGGCCCCAGGCCATACTGCGCTATAATTTCATCTCTACTCAACCATCTAGGTTCTGAGGTGTGCAAGAGATGAGCAACAGTCCTTATACCCCTCACCTTCCACTCTTCAAACAGCTTATTGCTTGTCCCCTGCACAAACTCTGGATTCCCCCATATAGGCAAGTATTTGGATATTTTATGGGGAAGTTTGTAGTTTTTCCTCAACGCCTTCCACGCTGCAATCGTGTCTTTAAATAAGGAAGAGTGCTTGATTTTCACTGGGAGATTAGCCTGCCTAGTATGAAGCAATGCCACCAGATCCCAAGGTTGTGCATAGTCTCTCTCTCAAGCTCCAACGCTGAATAATGCCTAGAGCCTTTAATCCAATCCAGTATATATCTAGTCAAACAGGCTATATTGTAACCCCGAATGTTTGGCAAACTCAGACCTCCATGAACCTTAGATGCCATCAACTTCTTAAGCCCTATACGAGGGCGTTTCCCCCTCCAAATGAAGTGTGAAAAAGCTCTATTTAGCTGGACAATATCTTTATGCTTGAGAAGCAGGGGAAGTGTTTGAAGATGATACATTAATTTTGATATCGACATCATCTTAATTAGGTGGACTCTACCAATTATGTTCAATGGAAGGTCGTGCCATCTTTTAAGATCTTGCTCTATTTGGCTCAGAAGGGGTGGATAGTTTAGACTATAAAGGGTTGCCGGAACCTTACCTATTTTAACTCCCAGGTATGTGATATATGACTTAGCCACTGTAATTCCTTCAAAAGGGTTCTGCTCCCGTGTTTGAACATTTGTCCCTCCCAGGTATAGGAGCTCGCACTTTGACGCATTAATCTTGAAGCCTGAATACGCTCCAAACTCTCGCAAAATTTGTAAAATCTCGGGGACCTGCTGAGCTGGATTCGAAAGGAAAAGCAAAATGTCATCTGCAAAAAAAGCTGACTGAATTTGTCTATTATTTACAGAAATACCCTGGAAGGTGCTATGTGTAGATAACAATCGTACCAATGGTTCCAGAGCCAGATTAAAAAGTAATGGGGAAAGGGGGCAACCCTGTCTGGTTCCTTTCAGTAACGGAAAAGGGGCTGACAGATATCCTGGAATGTAAACTTGAGCCTTCGGATTTGTGTAAATTTCTCTAATGTAGGTATAAAATGACCCCGAAAAACGCATTTCATCTAGAACTCTATAAAGCCATGACCACTCAATATTGTCAAAGGCTTTCTCGGCATCTATTGTAAGCAAAGCGGGAGATTCTCCTTTCAGAGGCCGAAGGTTAACCCTATCCAGGACAAGAAGAACTTTTCTAATATTTAGTGTCCCTGATCTTTTCTGAATGAAACCGGCCTGTGCTGGGGAAATCAGTTGGGGAAGAATTATAGCTAGACGATTCGCCATAATCTTTGACATTATCTTCATATCTAGGTTGATAAGTGATATGGGCCTATACGAACCCGGATCCTTCGGGTCCTTCCCCTGTTTAGGGATCAATTTTATATATGCCCGGTTATTATTTTGGAAAGACGCATTACCGTCTAGTATGCTATTATACAGTTCTAGTAATGTAGGTAAGATCTCTTCCTTTACTGTTTTATAGAATTCTCCCGTAAATCCGTCAGGGCCAGGGGCTTTATAATTATGCATGGAGTTGATTGTCCCCAATACTTCTTCCCCCGTAATTTTAGCATTCAGAAAAGTGCGATGCTCTTCTGTGAGTCGAGGTAGTGTCACTTTAGATAAAAGATTATTATCAGGAAATTTGTCTCCCTTTTCCGACGAATAAAGGTTTCTATAATACGTGCCTAAAGTCTCAATTATTGTCTTAGGGTTTTTGTGTATCTCCCCCTTTTGATTTTTTATTTGCATGGGTCCCTGAGTTATAGTCCTATTTTTCGCTAAGTTGGCCAGTATTTTCCCTGCTTTATTTCCAAAGCGATGTAATGTAGCTTCTTGCATTGACCTAGCCATTTGTTCCCGTTTTTCCACCCACTCATTAAAAGCTCTTTGGGCTATTACCCATCTATCTCTATGGTCCCTATCAGGATGCTTTTGAAAAGAAGTATATGCTTCCCTCAATTTATGGGAGGTTTCAGTAAATTTAAGATGAGCCTTTTTCTTCAAATAGGAAACATGTGCTATCGTTCTGCCCCGTAATACTGCCTTCGCCGTATCCCATAATAACATAGGTGTGTCTTTATGTTGATCATTATGTACCATAAATTCCGTCCACCATCCCTTTAATTTCAAGGAAAAATCTTCGTTATCTTTAAGGAAGGAAGGATATCGCCACAGATAGTCCGTTCCTCTGGGATAGATGTTTGCTAGGTCTAGCACCACCGGGGCATGGTCAGAAATCACCAAATCCTGGATAGTAGCTGAGTGGAGCGCACGTACTAGGTTCCCTGAAATAAGGAAGTAGTCAATGCGAGACCAGGAGCTATTAGCATGTGAATAGTGCGTAAATTCCCTATCCTGAGGGTGCAGTAGTCTCCACGCATCCCATAAGGCCGTGGCATTTAACATAGGACGCATAACTTTATCATGGCCGCGCGGTACATTTGGGGGGCCTTTAGCATTTTTCCTGTCCTCTAGCACAGATACCACCGAGTTGAAATCCCCCCCAATTATTAGATTAAAATGGGCACGTTCTAAAATTTTGGCCTCAAGTCGTTGAAAGAATGATTTGTTGTTTTCGTTCGGGGCATAAATATTAAAGATTTTATAAATTCCTCCAGGTATCTCCACTGAGACCATCTGAACCCTACCTTCCGTGTCCGCATATGTTTCCAGGACTTGATGTTGTAATCTCCTACTTACTAATGTAATAACCCCTGCTTTCCTTTTAACTGAAGATGACCCATAGACTCCTCCAACCCACAATTTCCCCATCCTCTGCATGTCTGAACCTTCCAGATGAGTTTCCTGAAGGAGCGCAATGTCCGGTTTGAGGCGATTAAGGTGGCGTAATATCTTAATTCTTTTTTGGGGGGAACGTAACCCCTTAACATTCCAGGTGACTATTCTCATAAAGTGCATGTAATAAATGGAAATCCTGCCTTTCGTTTACCATGTTTTTGCTGCCCTCCTTTGCCAAAAAAAAATTCAACCAATTAGACAATTGAACATAGTGCTCACTTGCAATAACGAGAGTAGTAGTAATAATAATAACTCTGTGTAAAATCTCTGCTACTTCACTTGAATCCAAAATCCCCAAACATTTCAAACATCTCCCTCCCCTCCCCCCCCCAACTATACCATAATACTCAGACTTCACTTTTTTCTGATCATCTTCCAAGCTCAGTCAACCTTATACTTGTATAGCATTTCACCAATATAAAGCAGTGTCCCACCTACAAAGAAAGAGAGAAGGAAGAAAAAAAAAAAAAAAAAAAAAAAAAAAGGTTCTCTTTCCTTTCCTCCGCCTCAGATTTCTTGAACTTTTTCCACTGCGGCTTCTCCAGCCTAAATCAAAAACAGGTGTCCCACCTTGAACTTCATACATCCGACATTTGTCTATTTGTCTCAGGTTCCCTTAAGTTCCTTGTTTTGTTGTCTCCGGTCCTTCGGGGAAGCTGTAGCGAGCTTCACAGAGCTCCCTTTGGTCACTCTCTGGTTCGGTGAGTCGTTGCGCCCTTGTCCTGGAGAATTCCTGAGGTCACGAGGACTGTTGATCCGCTCAATAAAGGCCTCTGCCTCCTTTGGACTTGAGAAAGAATTGTAGGATCCATCCTGATGTCTGATAATCAACGTTGCCGGGTACTTTAACTGGAAGCGTATATTTCTCTTAAATAAGGCAGAGCATATGTATGAGAATGCCCTCCGCTGCCGTGTGACCTCCGCAGAAAAATCCTCGAAGAGCAAGATGCGCGAGCCTTTCACCTCCAAGGGATGTTTCAATTTCTTGTATGCCTGTAATATTTCCTGTTTATCGGAGAAGTCCAAGTATTTCATTATGACTTGTCTTGGGCGTCTGTTATTTTCACTCTCATCACCTCTCCTTGGCGGACCAATGCGGTGCACCCTTTCCACTTTTCTCCTTCCTGCTACTCCCAGGGTTGTAGGAATAGTGGATTCACACAATGTACGTAGCTCACCAACCGGGTATGTTTCAGGCAGGCCGACAATGCGCAAATTGCTTCTTCTGGAGCGGTTCTCCAGATCGTCCACACGGTCCCTCAGGATCAGATTCTCCTTGGCCAGACGCATGACTGTAGTGTGGTCAGAGCTGAAGTCGACATTTTGGTTTCCATAGCCGCAACCTGTTCCACCGTCTCATCAAGTTGGTTCTGTATGGCACTGAGAGCTTTTGCTATTGATGCTTTAATTGTAGCGGAGATGTCAGGTAGCAAACGATTGGCGACTTCATCAGCCAGACGCTTATAATCCATACCCTCCACTGTTTTGAATACATCCGGGGTCCCCGTGGAATCCTCCATCTCCATCTGATGAGTATTCTCAGGTGACCGAGGGACACTTAATTCTGTATGGGCAGTCACAATCTTTTTTTCACACTGTACGCTGGATGTATGAGGATTTTGTGTTTTGGAGCTGCTACGCAGCAGGTATCTTTCCATCAAATAGTGAATGAAGGGACGCAAGTTTTGACACTGATTTAGTGTGGGTTGTCAGACAAATCTTGATTCTGCTCCCCCTTTTGTTTATTCTCACTTTCACCCCTTTCTCCCCCCTGCCAGAGTTATATGAATTCTCACTGTCCTGAAACTTTGCAGGGATGTATGTTTAAACTTCCCTCCTTCAGCTTCTTTCACTTTCTCCAAAGCTTTGCACTGATTCTGTATGCCTAGAGATTCAGCACCTGCTTGTTAAGCACAGGTCTGGACAAGATGGGGGAAGGGCCCAGGGATTCCCGGCGTTTTAACTCTGCTCTTTGCAGAACTTGTCAGTAGCGTTGTTTGCAGCTGATATCTTATCAGGACTCCAGGAGATTTATTATTCTGCTGCCGGTTAACTGTTTAGTGCTGGGGGAGTGAGTGCAAGGTAAGCTGTGTCCTGCTCTCTGTGTACAGATCTGATGTTAGTGCAGGGCAGGCTCCGGCGCCATCTTTATCACGCTGCCAGATCTTGAGAGGGAGGGGGAGAGCGAAGTTCACCGCGCTGTTTCAAGTGATTATCTCCACGGCTCCCCATGAACATCCCTGCATTCAGCAACTTCACTCACCGGTGGTATGGAGCGGGGGAGGCTGGTGGGATGTCCGGTATATATGTCAGAGCTGCAGGGAATGACAGAGCTCAGGCGTCCTGTGTCCTACATGATCAGCGCAGGAGCCGGAAGTCTTGAGTACTCTTTACTAATATCGCAATAAGTTTGTTGTGTATTTTCATTTTTCCCAGTATAACCAAGATCACTGTCAGGGCACTACAACCATGACTGGTGTATAGGGCCCGGTGAAGAGGGGGGCCCGGCTGGGCCCAGGGTAATTACTTAGCTTTATGAAGTCCCAGCCCGGCCCCCTCTTCATCAGGCCCCAATCACAGCCGCAGAAGAGGGGCCCGGCAGTGTTGCTTCAGCCACTGCAAATGACTAAGGTGCAGGCAAAGCCTTTCTAGGGCATCACATTCAAATTATCCATGTGGCGGAGGCAAGGTGAGTGGAGCAGAGCAGGGCGCCGACGCATCATCCTGCAGCCCAGCGTAATGAGGTCATCACTCTGCAACCTCATCACACTGCTGCGGTCAACACAGAGGTGGCGAGAACGCAACATCCGTCAGGGAAAGGTAAGCGCTCCATGAGCTAAAGATCGTCGGAGATGGTGAGGGGGCCTGCTGACCCCAGCCCCTGCCTTGATTCAGCTGGATGTGAGTCAGAGGGTGCACATCTAGCTGAAATGCATCGCGGTTTAGAAACGATGCCACGCAACGTGGGAGCTGGAGAGGATGAGTAAAATGTTTTTTTCATTTTGCAGCAGACAAATATATGAGGAGAGGCCCAGAAAAGAGATTATATATAATTAACATTAAAGAAGGAGGACATATAAAATGAAGGGGACAAAAACTCAGATGGGGACATATATGTCAAAATGTGCCCAGGTGTGCCCAGGAGAGGGATATTATACACCACGAGAAGCCCAGGATGGGGACATATACAGTAAGCTGGTAAAGAGACAAATAAACCAGGATGGGAACATATATATCAGGAGGAAGACATATATGCCAGGAAGGGGACAGAAACCAGGATGGGGACATATCTACCAGAATTTGCCCAGAAGGGGCATATAAATACCAGGAGGTGCCCAGGGTGTGACATATATACCAGGATGGGGAGATATATACCAGGAGGGTCCCAGGATGGGGACATATATACTAGGAGGAGGATATATATGCTAGGAAGGGGACAATAAACCAGGATGGAAACATACATATCAGGATGGTGACATATATAGCAGAATGGGGACATATATAACAAGAGGATATTATACAGAAGACAGTGTGGGTGTGTGTGGGGATATAGTATACAGAGGGGTAGTGTGTGTGGGGAAATATACAGAGGGGCAGTGTGTGTGTGAGGACATATATAAAGAGGGGCAGCTCGTGTGGGTGGATAGTATACAAGGGACAGCATACTTGAGGGATATTATACAGAGGGGCAGTGTGTGGGGAGGATATTATACAGAGGGGCAGTGTGGGTGGAGGGTATACAGAGGAGCAGTGTGTGGGGGGCATATTTATACAGCGGAGCAGTGTGTGTGGGGAGGATATTATACAGAGGAGAAGTGTGTGTGAGGATATTATACAGAGGAGCAGTGTGTGGGGATATTAAACAGAGGAGCAGTGTGTGTGTGTGTGTGTGTGGGTATTAAACAGAGGAGCAGTGTGTGTGTGGGAGGATATTATACAGAGGAGCAGTGTGTGTGTGTGTGAGGATATTATACAGAGGGGCAGTGTGTGTGTGTGGGAGGATATTATACAGAGGAGCAGTGTGTGGGAGGATATTATACAGAGGGCAGTGTGTGTGGTAGAAATATTATACAGAAGGGAAGTGTGTGTGGGAGAGATATAACAAAGAGGGGCAATGTGTGTGGGGATATTTTACACAGTGGCATTGTGTAGGGGTATATATTATACTGTGGAGCAGTGTGTGTGGGAGGGATATTATACAAAGGGGCAGTGTGGAAGAGATATTATGGAGAGGGGTGGTGTATGTGGTGTATTATTAATTTTCTGAGAGAAATACTTCATTTTTGGAACAACTTCAAGGGTGCTAACACTTTTAACCATGACTGTGTTTGTTTTTTTAAATATATACGGTATATGTTTTTCCAAGAATGTTGGTGAGAGTGGGGAAGGTTTGAGAGGTGGAGGTGGAGTTGGAGTGGAGCATCAAGGGGGCCCAAAAAATTACCAGTTTGGAACCCTGAAATTTCTAGTGGTGACCCTGAGTATAATGCACAAAAAACAAATCTTCCCTGATAAGTGAAAAGATAAATTATAAAACCCTGAAAATCATGAACCAGTCCACAATACACTCCCCAACAACTCAAGACATAAGTGTACACTATTATACCACTCCTTATCATATCACCTCTATCACCACACAAAATACACCTGTCACCCACACATCACCTGTATATTACATGTGTACCTCCACATATCATGTACCTGTGACCCACAAATCATCTGTATGTTACACCTGTACCTCCACATATCATGTACCTGTCACTCACACATCACCTGTATATTACACCTGTACCTTCACGTATAATGTATCTGTCACACTCATATCACATGTCCAGCCATCATACCGCTCAGGAAATAGACAGGTTCTGTGTACCAGAGATGAATGTGCTTTGGTCAGACATGTGCATATCAACCCAAGAACAAAAGCAAAAGACCTTGTGAAGATGCTGGAGGAAGCTGGTAATAAGATTGTGTCATTAACCACAGTGAAACGAGTCCTGTATCAACATGGGCTGAAAGACCACTCTGCCAGGAAGAAGCCATTACTCCAAAAGAAACAGTAAAGACCAGATTAATGTCTGTAAATGCACACAGGAACAAAGACCTTCATTTTTGCAGACGTCCTGTGGTCTGATGAAAATTAAATTGAGCTGTTTGGCCATAATGACCATCATTATGTTTGGAGGAAAAAGGGAGAAGCTTTGAAGCCTAAGAACACCATCCCAACTGTGACACACCGGTGCGGCAGCATCATGTTGTGGGGTTGTTTTGCTGCAGGAGGGACTGATGACTTCAAAAAATAGATGGCGTCATGAGGAAAGAAGAGTATGTGGCAATACTGAAGAACATCTCAAGACATCAACCAGGAACTTAAAGCTTGAGCGGAAATGGGTCTTCCAAATGGACAATGACCCGAAGCTACTGCCAAACTGGTTACAAAGTGGCTTAAGGATAACAGTCAATGTTTTGGAGTGGCCATCACAAAGCCCTGATCTCAATCCTATGGAAAATGTATGGGCAAAGCTGAAAAGGCTGGTGCGAGCCGCGACCTCCAAACATGGCTCAGTTACACCAGTTCTGTCAGGAGGAACCGGCCCAAATTCCACCAACTATTGTGAGAAGCTTGTGGAAGGATCCAAAACGTTTTCCCCAAGTCACACAGTGTAAGGGCAATGCCACCAAATACTAATGATGTGGTTTAGGAAACTTCACTGTGCAGAAAGGAAAAAAAATCCTGAAAACATTCTCTCTCTCTCATTATTCTGGAGAGCTGAGGGAAAAACCTGCAGATGTGTCTTTATAGAAAGCGGAGAGAAAAACCTGCAGTTGTGTCTTTATAGAGAGTGGAGGGAAAAATCTGCAGATGTGTCTGTATAGAGAGTGGAAGGAAAAACCTGCAGATGTGTCTGTATAGAGAGCAGAGGGAAAAACCTGCAGATGTGTCTTTATAGAGAGCGGAGGGGAAATACCTGCAGATGTGTCTGTATAGAGAGCGGAGGGGAAATACCTGCAGATGTGTCTGTATAGAGAGTGGAGGGAAAACCTTCAGATGTGTCTGTATAGACAGCGGAGGGGAAAACCTGCAGATGTGTCTGTATAGAGAGCGGAGAGAAAAACCTGCAGATGTGTCTGTATAGAGAGTGGAGGGAAAAAAATGCAGATGTGTCTGTATAGAGTGTGGAGGGAAAAACCTGCAGATGTGTCTGTATAGAGAGCAGAGGGAAAAACCTGCAGATGTGTCTGTATAGAGAGCGGAGGGGAAATACCTGCAGATGTGTCTGTATAGAGAGTGGAGGGAAAAACCTGCAGAGGTGTCTGTATAGACAGCGGAGGGAAAAACCTGCAGATGTGTCTGTATAGAATGCGGAGAAAAAACATTCAGCTTTATATATTAGATGTGTCTGTATAGAGAGTGGAGGGAAAAACCTGCAGATGTGTCTGTATAGACAGCGGAGGGAAAAACCTGCAGATGTGTCTGTATAGAGAGCGGAGGAAAAACATTCAGCTTTATATATTAGACTAGCTGTACTACCCGGCTTCGCCCGGGTTAATAACTGTTGTTAACAAAATAGAATTTATTAACATTCCCGGGATAGAATGTATAAATAGAATGTATTAACGCCCGGGATAGTAACTGTCTCTCTGTTTCTCTCCCATTCTCTGTCTGTCTCCCCCTCTGTATATATCTCTCTGTCTCTCTCTCTCTATCTCTGTCTGTCTGTCTTTTTCCCTGTCTGTCTCTTTCCCTCTCTTTCCCTGTCTGTCTCTTTCCCTCTCTTTCCCTGTCTGTCTATTTCCCTCTGTCTCTTTCCCTGTGTCTGTCTCTTTACCTGTCTTTGTCTGTCTCTTACCCTGTCTGTCTCTTTCCCTCTCTTTCCTTGTCTGTCTGTTTCCCTGTGTCTGTATCTTTGTCTGTGTCTCTTTACCTGTCTGTGTCTGTCTCTTAACCTGTCTCTCTCTTTCCGTCTCTTTCCCGGTCTCTTTCCCTGTCAGTCTGTCTTTGTCTGTGTCTGTCTCTTTGTGTCTGTCTCTTACCCTGTGTATGTCTGTTTCTTACCCTGTCTGTGTCTGTCTCTTTCCCTGGCTGTGTCTGTCTCTTTCCCTGGCTGCATTGTGACACGCCAACATTCCATATAAGGGCATGGCTGCGTATTCTTCTGAAGTTCTGGCTGCACTGTGGCTCCAAGCTCCATTCGCTTTAATGGAGGCAGATTTTTTGGCGAATAACTGTAAAGCGCAGGGTTAAAATTTCCCCTCAAAACATAGCCTATGATGCTCTCGGGGTCCAGAAGTGTGAGTGTGCAAAATTTTGTGGCTGTAGCTGCGACGGTGCAGATGCCAATCCCGGACATACACAAACACACACACACACCTAGACACATACAGCTTTATATATTAGATGTACAGCTATCAAACCTGAGTGAGGTCACCTACTGTATATATATAAAATATTACACCTGGACACCTATAGAAAATGAGTGAGAACACTTGTATTTATTACACCTGTACACCTATGGAAGCTGGGTGAGGTCACCTATATATACAGTATATATTACATCTGTACACCTATAGAAGCAAGGTGAGGTTATCTGTGACACCTGTTGAAGTCTTATTTACTGGAGATTGGTCACAGGTGGGGGCTCGGGGTGCACACAGGCCATGCGGTGGGAGAACAGCGTGGCACTTGGTGAATACAGCTATGGTGTCACATTTATGAGAAGAAACCAGAGCAGTGGAATGCGGTGACATCTGCGCTGCGCGTACTGCGCCAGGCACGTGTGAAAGATATGGCAGCAGTGCAGCCTTAGGGGCGCAGCAAACTTGTGTATATATATATAAATATATATATATATATATATATATATATATATATATATATAGACTCACACACACACACACACACACACACACATATGTGTCATCTTACCGTGTCTCCTTGGGACGTGGGATCCACTTTCGGAAGGCTCACACGACTGTTGTTCCTGTGGAGGAGAGAACAAGGCTGAGTCTGTTCTGTCTCTGCTCATGTAGAACATTCTGCTGCACACAAGACAGACCCCCCCCAAATCAGTCCGAACCCACCGCCTCACAAATCCCCCCAAATCAGTCCGAACCCACCGCCTCACAAATCCCCCCAAATTAGTCCAAACCCACCACCTCACAGACCCCCCAAATCACTCCAAACTCACTGCCTCACAGAGCCCCCCAAATCACTCCGAACCCACCACCTCACAGACCCCCAATCACTCCAAACCCACCGCCTAACAGTTCCCCCCAAATCACTCCGAACCCACCGTCTCACAGGCTGCCACCAAATCACTCCGAACCCATCGCCTTACAAACCCCCCCAAATCACTCCGGACCCACCGCCTTACAGACCCCCCAAATCACTCCGTACCCACCATCTTACAGGCCACCACCAAATCATATCACTCATCTTCCATATTTCCTGCCACCTTTCATTCCGTGACATGGAGGGTCCTGACCTTGACGTGATTATTGGTCCCCACGTCAGGGCTGCGTGTGATACACAGGACACACCAGGGCTGCGCGTGATACACAGGACATGTCAGGGCTGCGCCCGGTACATAAGACATGTGTTCCGCCCTATGGGGTACTCGGTCCCGGGTGGTATATTGCTGGGAGATGTCACTGGGTGGCTGTTGCCCAGTTCCGTGACCCTGGGGGTCGATTTTAAAAGGGGGAATATTTACAGGGGAGATGAAAGAAAAGTTTTTGTCGTGACGCCACTTGCGGGTTGCAGCTATTTAGTGGAGCCGCCGCTGCACAGTTCTCACTACTGGGGCTGGTGTTGGTGGCAGCTTGGATGTTGGGCCCTCCGCAAGTAGGGCCTGGCCCCAGGGGATAGATGATGTTGTTGGACGCGGAAAGAAGGTAGACCACACAAGGGGTTGCAGTGTAACTGGTTTCTTTTACTCATTCACTTGTTGTGCTGGGAACCTGAGGAAGGCTGGTCCTCACCACTGGTCCTCTTAGTCCCAGTGCTGGTTTGGTAACCTGGTGGCTTCTTGCCCCTGCACCTTTCTCTAGTTGGTGGGTCCCAGTGGCTTGGAGCGTCTGGTGGTCCCCTCCTGGTTCTTGTTCAGTCTTAGTCCGTATAACAGGTAGCTTGAACCCTGCGGGGACGGTTTCTCTGGTCCTGTTCCCCAGTTCTCCCGTTGCTACTGTATCCCGAACTTTACGATCAGTGAGGTCCTGGATGGTCCCCTCACTGTGTGGATTTTATCAGGTCTGCCTGGAGCGTTTTCCTGACCTAGGATTCTGTACCCCTTTGGTGCTATGGTTCCGGCAGTACTCCACTGGCAACCACACGCCTGGGCCCTCAGGTCACCGTTACACTCTCCAGTCAGTGCGGTCACCTCTCACTTCCCCTTCCTGACTCCTACTGACTGTCTACCGACTGTCGGTCTGGCCCCTCCTCCCCTGGTTGTTGTCTAGTGGAATGGATCGGCTCCACCCCTAGGTGGCCATCCATTGGGTCCTACCCTAGTCTGTCACCAGTCTATGGGAAGGGAAAAACAGGGATTAAATTGTGTTTTGCTGTTACCGACACTGGTCTTCTGGGTAACTGGGATTAGGCCCTGCATCTTTGACAGGATGCAGTACCTTGTAGCTCCTGATGGCTTCAGGGGCGCTACACATGTCAGGGCTGCGCGCGGTACACAGGACACGTCAGGGCTGTGCGCGGTACACAGGACATGTCAGGGCTGCTCGCAGTGCACATGGTATACAGGACATGTTGGCATTTTACCAGTGTCTTTTTGGCATTGTGAAGATATAGCCCTGTAGAATGTCTGTCAGGGGTGAATGTTCTTAATTGCTCAGACCTGGGTCCCTTTTGTGTGGTAACTCGTGTTTATTGAGTCATTGTTTTCCCCAGGACTATCGGAGCCTCCCATTGTCTGAGAATGTGGATTGCTAAGTTAATGTAACTTCCCCCGGCCTCTCTGTCTACCTCACTCAGGTGAGAATTACCTATGCGGAACGAAATTCCACCCAATCAGAGCACAGCCTTATTCCACCAATCCGCTGAGACCACATTTCCTGGTATGAGTGCCTGGGAGATAAAAAAAAAAAAAGGACTGTTGGGCTTTGTGCCCACGCTGCGGATTTTGACGTGGATTTAGATGCAGATTTTCAGAAATCTGCAGCAAAATCTGCTTGTCCATTGTGAAGCCAGCAAAGACTATGAGAATTCAGAAGTGCTGTGCCCACGTTGAGTGCAGATTTCTGAAAATATGAGTCAAAACTACACAGCGTGGGCATTGGGCCTTGGAGTCACCAGGGTGTTCTTCGCTGCATGGTTGCAATCTAGGGGTTTTAGTCCCGGTTGGAAGTCCATTACCTGGCCTAGGCACTTCAGCGCCAGTTAGGGGATAAGAAACTGGATTACATTGTGCAGGAGCACCACCAAGCATCCTAGGATTCGGCTGGAAGAAAGCCAGGTTGGGACGATTCAGTTACCTGGCAACGGACCTTGCTGTGCTCGCGTCAAGCTTCCTACACTTGTCACTATCCTATTCTCGGTGGGGCTGCTGGTTCAGATTATGTGGCCCTGGAAGCTCCGAAGGCCCAAATATTCTATTCCCTGGTGAGCCAGCGGAAGAGTAAGACTGTTACATCATGTGGTTTGCAGGGTTTTGTGTTATTTGACTTTGACTGTTGGGATCCAATAAAGTCTAATTATTGGGGTTCCTGCACCCTGTGTTGTCTGAGTAGTGTTCTGCCCACGGGTACGGAGTTTGGTCATTCAGTGGGGATGAGCCCTGGTCCATGCGGTCTTTCTAAAAGGCGTCCGGGCCAGCGGACAAAAGCACCCATTGACCCCCATGTCTCCACAGGAGAGCACCCACGAACTCCCGTGTCTCCACAGGAAAGCACCCACCAACCCCGTGTCTCCACAGGAGAGCACCCGACCCCCGTGTCTCCACAGGAGAGCACCTGACCCCCGTGTCTCCACAGGAGAGCACCCACCGACTCCAGTGTCTCCACAGGAGAGAACCCACCGACCCCCGTGTCTCCACAGGAGAGCACCCACCGACCCCCGTGTCTCCACAAGAGAGCACCCGACCCCCGTGTCTCCACAGGAGAGCACCCACCGACCCCAGTGTCTCCACAGGAGAGAACCCACCGACCCCCGTGTCTCCACAGGAGAGCACCCACCGACCCCCGTGTCTCCACAAGAGAGCACCCGACCCCCGTGTCTCCACAGGAGAGCACCCACCGGCCCCCGTGTCTCCACAGGAGAGAACCCACCGACCCCCGTGTCTCCACAGGAGAGAACCCACCGACCCCCGTGTCTCCACAGGAGAGCACCCACCGACCCCAGTGTCTCCACAGGAGAGAACCCACCGACCCCCGTGTCTCCACAGGAGAGCACCCACCGACCCCCGTGTCTCCACAAGAGAGCACCCGACCCCCGTGTCTCCACAGGAGAGCACCCACCGGCCCCCGTGTCTCCACAGGAAAGCACCCGACCCCCGTGTCTCCAAAGGAGAGCACCCACCGACCCCCGTGTCTCCACAGGAGAGCACCCGACCCCCGTGTCTCCATAGGAGAGCACCCACCGACTCTAGTGTCTCCACAGGAGAGAACCCACCAACCCCCGTGTCTCCACAAGAGAGCACCCACCGACCCCCGTGTCTCCACAGGAGAGAACCCACCGACCCCCATGTCTCCACAGGAGAGCACCCGACCCCCGTGTCTCCACAGGAGAGCACCCACCGACTCCAGTGTCTCCACAAGAGAGTACCCACCGACCCCCGTGTCTCCACAGGAGAGCACCCACCGACTCCAGTGTCTCCACAAGAGAGCACCCGACCCCCGTGTCTCCACAGGAGAGCACCCACCGACCCCCGTGTCTCCACAGGAGAGCACCTGACCCCCGTGTCTCCACAGGAGAGCACCCGACCCCCGTGTCTCCACAGGAGAGCACCCACCGACCCCCGTGTCTCCACAGGAGAGCACCCGACCCCCGTGTCTCCACAGAAGAGCACCCACCGACTCCAGTGTCTCCACAAGAGAGTACCCACCGACCCCCGTGTCTCCACAGGAGAGAACCCACCGACCCCCGTGTCTCTACAGGAGAGCACCCACCGACCCCCGTGTCTCCACAGGAGAGCACCCACCGACTCCAGTGTCTCCACAGGAGAGAACCCACCGACCCCCGTGTCTCCACAAGAGAGCACCCACCGACCCCCATGTCTCCACAGGAGAGCACCCACCGACCCCCGTGTCTCCACAGGAGAGCACCCACCGACCCCTGTGTCTCCACAGGAGAGCACCCACCGACCCCCGTGTCTCCACAGGAGAGAACCCACCGACCCCCATGTCTCCACAGGAGAGCACCTACCGACCCCAGTGTCTCCATAGGAGAGAACCCACCGACCCCCGTGTCTCCATAAGAAAGCACCCACCGACCCCCGTGTCTCCACAAGAGAGCACCCACCGACTCCTGTGTCTCTACAGGAGAGCACCCACCGACCCCCGTGTCTCTACAGGAGAGAACCCACCGACCCCCGTGTCTCTACAGGAGAGAACCCACCGACCCCCGTGTCTCTACAGGAGAGAACCCACCGACCCCCGTGTCTCTACAGGAGAGAACCCACCGACCCCCGTGTCTCTACAGGAGAGAACCCACCGACCCCCGTGTCTCTACAGGAGAGAACCCACCGACCCCCGTGTCTCTACAGGAGAGAACCCACCGACCCCGTGTCTCTACAGGAGAGAACCCACCGACCCCGTGTCTCTACAGGAGAGAACCCACCGACCCCGTGTCTCTACAGGAGAGAACCCACCGACCCCCGTGTCTCTACAGGAGAGAACCCACCGACCCCCGTGTCTCTACAGGAGAGAACCCACCGACCCCCGTGTCTCTACAGGAGGGAACCCACCGACCCCCGTGTCTCTACAGGAGAGAATCCACCGACCCCCGTGTCTCTACAGGAGAGAACCCACCGACCCCCGTGTCTCTACAGGAGAGAACCCACCGACCCCCGTGTCTCTACAGGAGAGAACCCACCGACCCCCGTGTCTCTACAGGAGAGAACCCACCGACCCCCGTGTCTCTACAGGAGGGAACCCACCGACCCCCGTGTCTCTACAGGAGAGAACCCAATGACCCCCGTGTCTCCACAGCATTTTTTACCAGTGTCTTTTTGGTCTTAATCTGGCGTGTTTTGATCTCAGTAAAAAAATAAAAAAAACTGAAGAAACACAAAAACGTAAAAAGAAAGGTCCAGGTGCCTTCTGGGTTAGGGTTTTAGGGTGTGTTTTATGCCCTTTTTTGAGGCATGTTGTAGGGTATTGCACTTATTCTGGGCAACAGAAGCAGCAAAGAAGTGAAATCTGGTAAAAGTCACATTTTACAAATCTGAAAAGTTGTAGAGGAAAAATTAATCCACGCATTCACCTCTATGGGTCATGGACGCTGATATCCATCTATAGGCCATGGCCACATCCGCGCATTCACCTCTATGGGTCATGGACGCTGATATCCATCTATAGGCCATGGCCACATCCGCGCATTCACCTCTATGGGTCATGGACGCTGATATCCATCTATAGGCCATGGCCACATCCGCGCATTCACCTCTATGGGTCATGGAGGCTGATATCCATCTATAGGCCATGGCCACATCCGCACATTCACCTCTATGGGTCATGGACGCTGATATCCATCTATAGGCCATGGCCACATCCGCACATTCACCTCTATGGGTCATGGACGCTGATATCCATCTATAGGCCATGGCCACATCCGCACATTCACCTCTATGGGTCATGGACGCTGATATCCATCTATAGGCCATGGCCACATCCGCGCATTCACCTCTATGGGTCATGGACGCTGATATCCATCTATAGGCCATGGCCACATCCGCACATTCACCTCTATGGGTCATGGACGCTGATATCCATCTATAGGCCATGGCCACATCCGCACATTCACCTCTATGGGTCATGGACGCTGATATCCATCTATAGGCCATGGCCACATCCGCACATTCACCTCTATGGGTCATGGACGCTGATATCCATCTATAGGCCATGTCCACATCCGCACATTCACCTCTATGACTCATGGACGCTGATATCCATCTATAGGCCATGGCCACATCTGCACATTCACCTCTATGGGTCATGGACGCTGATATCCATCTATAGGCCATGGCCACATCCGCACATTCACCTCTATGGGTCATGGACGCTGATATCCATCTATAGGCCATGGCCACATCCGCACATTCACCTCTATGGGTCATGGACGCTGATATCCATCTATAGGCCATGGCCACATCCGCACATTCACCTCTATGGGTCATGGACGCTGATATCCATCTATAGGCCATGGCCACATCCGCGCATTCACCTCTATGGGTCATGGACGCTGATATCCATCTATAGGCCATGGCCACATCCGCACATTCACCTCTATGGGTCATGGACGCTGATATCCATCTATAGGCCATGTCCACATCCGCACATTCACCTCTATGACTCATGGACGCTGATATCCATCTATAGGCCATGGCCACATCCGCGCATTCACCTCTATGGGTCATGGACGCTGATATCCATCTATAGGCCATGGCCACATCCGCGCATTCACCTCTATGGGTCATGGACGCTGATATCCATCTATAGGCCATGGCCACATCCGCACATTCACCTCTATGGGTCATGGACGCTGATATCCATCTATAGGCCATGTCCACATCCGCACATTCACCTCTATGACTCATGGACGCTGATATCCATCTATAGGCCATGGCCACATCCGCACATTCACCTCTATGGGTCATGGACGCTGATATCCATCTATAGGCCATGGCCACATCCGCACATTTGCCACTACTCTCTGAGTACAGATAATGTAGTAGATGTCACCTGCAGTCCTATGTAGCACCACAGATAACACAGTGATATCTCTCTGAGTACAGATAATGTAGTAGATGTCACCTGCAGTCCTATGTAACACCACAGATAACACAGTGATATCTCTGAGTACAGATAATGTAGTAGATGTCACCTGCAGTCCTATGTAACACCACAGCTAACACAGTGATATCTCTGAGTACAGATAATGTAGTAGATGTCACCTGCAGTCCTATGTAACACCACAGATAACACAGTGATATCTCTCTGAGTACAGATAATGTAGTAGATGTCACCTGCAGTCCTATGTAACACCACAGATAACACAGTGATATCTCTGAGTACAGATAATGTAGTAGATGTCACCTGCAGTCCTATGTAACACCACAGATAACACAGTGATATCTCTGAGTACAGATAATGTAGTAGATGTCACCTGCAGTCCTATGTAACACCACAGATAACACAGTGATATCTCTCTGGGTACAGATAATGTAGTAGATGTCACCTGCAGTCCTATGTAACACCACAGATAACACAGTGATATCTCTGAGTACAGATAATGCAGTAGATGTCACATGCAGTCCTATGTAACAGCACAGATAACACAGTGATATCTCTCTGAGTACAGATAATGTAGTAGATGTCACTTGCAGTCCTATGTAACACCACAGATAACACAGTGATATCTCTCTGAGTACAGATAATGTAGTAGATGTCACCTGCAGTCCTATGTAACACCACAGATAACACAGTGATATCTCTGAGTACAGATAATGTAGTAGATGTCTCCTGCAGTCCTATGTAACACCACAGATAACAGTGATATCTCTGAGTACAGATAATGTAGTAGATGTCTCCTGCAGTCCTATGTAACACCACAGATAACACAGTGATATCTCTCTGAGTACAGATAATATAGTAGATGTCACCTGCAGTCCTATGTAACACCACAGACAACACAGTGATATCTCTGAGTACAGATAATGTAGTAGATGTCACCTGCAGTCCTATGTAACACCACAGATAACACAGTGATATCTCTGAGTACAGATAATGTAGTAGATGTCACCTGCAGTCCTATGTAACACCACAGATAACACAGTGATATCTCTGAGTACAGATAATGTAGTAGATGTCACCTGCAGTCCTATGTAACACCACAGATAACACAGTGATATCTCTGAGTACAGATAATGTAGTAGATGTCACCTGCAGTCCTATGTAACACCACAGATAACACAGTGATATCTCTGAGTACAGATAATGTAGTAGATGTCACCTGCAGTCCTATGTAACACCACAGATAACACAGTGATATCTCTCTGAGTACAGATAATGTAGTAGATGTCACCTGCAGTCCTATGTAACACCACAGATAACACAGTGATATCTCTGAGTACAGATAATGTAGTAGATGTCACCTGCAGTCCTATGTAACACCACAGATAACACAGTGATATATCTCTGGGTACAGATAATGTAGTAGATGTCACCTGCAGTCCTATGTAACACCACAGATAACACAGTGATATCTCTGAGTACAGATAATGTAGTAGATGTCACCTGCAGTCCTATGTAACACCACAGATAACACAGTGATATCTCTGAGTACAGATAATGTAGCAGATGTCACCTGCAGTCCTATGTAACACCACAGATAACAGTGATATCTGAGTACAGATAATGTAGTAGATGTCACCTGCAGTCCTATGTAACTCCACAGATAACACAGTGATATCTCTCTGGGCACAGATAATGTAGTAGATGTCACCTGCAGTCCTATGTAACACCACCGATAACGCAGTGATATCTCTGAGTACAGATAATGTAGTAGATGTCACCTGCAGTCCTATGTAACACCACAGATAACACAGTGATATCTCTGAGTACAGATAATGTAGTAGATGTCTCCTGCAGTCCTATGTAACACCACAGATAACACAGTGATATCTCTGAGTACAGATAATGTAGTAGATGTCTCCTGCAGTCCTATGTAACAGCACAGATAACACAGTGATATCTCTGAGTACAGATAATGTAGTAGATGTCTCCTGCAGTCCTATGTAACAGCACAGATAACACAGTGATATCTCTGAGTACAGATAATGTAGTAGATGTCTCCTGCAGTCCTATGTAACACCACAGATAACACAGTGATAGCTCTGAGTACAGATAATGTAGTAGATGTCACCTGCAGTCCTATGTAACACCACAGATAACACAGTGATATCTCTGAGTACAGATAATGTAGTGGATGTCACCTGCAGTCCTATGTAACACCACAGATAACACAGTGATATCTCTGAGTACAGATAATGTAGTAGATGTCACCTGCAGTCCTATGTAACACCACAGATAACACAGTGATATCTCTGAGTACAGATAATGTAGCAGATGTCACCTGCAGTCCTATGTAACACCACAGATAACACAGTGATATCTCTGGGTACAGATAATGTAGTAGATGTCACCTGCAGTCCTATGTAACACCACAGATAACACAGTGATATCTCTGAGTACAGATAATGTAGTAGATGTCACCTGCAGTCCTATGTAACACCACAGATAACACAGTGATATCTCTCCGAGTACAGATAATGCAGTAGATGTCACCTGCAGTCCTATGTAACACCACAGATAACACAGTGATATCTCTCTGAGTACAGATAATGTAGTAGATGTCACCTGCAGTCCTATGTAACACCACAGATAACACAGTGAAATCTCTGAGTACAGATAATGTAGCAGATGTCACCTGCAGTCCTATGTAACACCACAGATAACAGTGATATCTGAGTACAGATAATGTAGTAGATGTCACCTGCAGTCCTATGTAACTCCACAGATAACACAGTGATATCTCTCTGGGCACAGATAATGTAGTAGATGTCACCTGCAGTCCTATGTAACACCACCGATAACGCAGTGATATCTCTGAGTACAGATAATGTAGTAGATGTCACCTGCAGTCCTATGTAACACCACAGATAACACAGTGATATCTCTGAGTACAGATAATGTAGTAGATGTCTCCTGCAGTCCTATGTAACACCACAGATAACACAGTGATATCTCTGAGTACAGATAATGTAGCAGATGTCACCTGCAGTCCTATGTAACACCACAGATAACACAGTGATATCTCTGAGTACAGATAATGTAGTAGATGTCTCCTGCAGTCCTATGTAACACCACAGATAACACAGTGATATCTCTGAGTACAGATAATGTAGTAGATGTCTCCTGCAGTCCTATGTAACACCACAGATAACACAGTGATATATCTGAGTACAGATAATGTAGTAGATGTCTCCTGCAGTCCTATGTAACAGCACAGATAACACAGTGATATCTCTGAGTACAGATAATGTAGTAGATGTCTCCTGCAGTCCTATGTAACAGCACAGATAACACAGTGATATCTCTGAGTACAGATAATGTAGTAGATGTCTCCTGCAGTCCTATGTAACACCACAGATAACACAGTGATAGCTCTGAGTACAGATAATGTAGTAGATGTCACCTGCAGTCCTATGTAACACCACAGATAACACAGTGATATCTCTGAGCACAGATAATGTAGTAGATGTCACCTGCAGTCCTATGTAACACCACAGATAACACAGTGATATCTCTGAGTACAGATAATGTAGTGGATGTCACCTGCAGTCCTATGTAACACCACAGATAACAGTGATATCTCTGAGTACAGATAATGTAGTAGATGTCACCTGCAGTCCTATGTAACACCACAGATAACACAGTGATATCTCTGAGTACAGATAATGTAGTAGATGTCACCTGCAGTCCTATGTAACACCACAGATAACACAGTGATATCTCTGAGTACAGATAATGTAGCAGATGTCACCTGCAGTCCTATGTAACACCACAGATAACACAGTGATATCTCTGGGTACAGATAATGTAGTAGATGTCACCTGCAGTCCTATGTAACACCACAGATAACACAGTGATATCTCTGAGTACAGATAATGTAGTAGATGTCACCTGCAGTCCTATGTAACACCACAGATAACACAGTGATATCTCTCCGAGTACAGATAATGCAGTAGATGTCACCTGCAGTCCTATGTAACACCACAGATAACACAGTGATATCTCTCTGAGTACAGATAATGTAGTAGATGTCACCTGCAGTCCTATGTAACACCACAGATAACACAGTGAAATCTCTGAGTACAGATAATGTAGTTGATGTCACCTGCAGTCCTATGTAACACCACAGATAACACAGTGATATCTCTGGGTACAGATAATGTAGTAGATGTCACCTGCAGTCCTATGTAACACCACAGATAACACAGTGATATCTCTGAGTACAGATAAAGTAGTAGATGTCACCTGCAGTCCTATGTAACACCACAGATAACACAGTGATATCTCTCTGAGTACAGATAATGTGGTAGATGTCACCTGCAGTCCTATGTAACACCACAGATAACACAGTGATATCTCTCTGAGTACAGATAATGTAGTAGATGTCACCTGCAGTCCTATGTAACACCACAGATAACACAGTGATATCTCTGAGTACAGATAATGTAGTAGATGTCACCTGCAGTCCTATGTAACACCACAGAATACACAGTGATATCTCTCTGGGTACAGATAATGTAGTAGATGTCACCTGCAGTCCTATGTAACACCACAGATAACACAGTGATATCTCCCTGAGTACAGATAATGTAGTAGATGTCTCCTGCAGTCCTATGTAACACCACATATAACACAGTGATATCTCTCTGAGTACAGATAATGTAGTAGATGTCACCTGCAGTCCTATGTAACACCACAGATAACACAGTGATATCTCTCTGAGTACAGATAATGCAGTAGATGTCACCTGCAGTCCTATGTAACACCACAGATAACAGTGATATCTCTCTGAGTACAGATAATGTAGTAGATGTCACCTGCAGTCCTATGTAACACCACAGATAACACAGTGATATCTCTCTGAGTACAGATAATGTAGTAGATGTCACCTGCAGTCCTATGTAACACTACAGATAACACAGTGATATCTCTCTGGGTACAGATAATGTAGTAGATGTCACCTGCAGTCCTATGTAACACCACAGATAACACAGTGATATCTCTCTGAGTACAGATAATGTAGTAGATGTCACCTGCAGTCCTATGTAACACCACAGATAACACAGTGATATCTCTCTGAGTACAGATAATGTAGTAGATGTCACCTGCAGTCCTATGTAACACCACAGATAACACAGTGATATCTCTCTGGGTACAGATAATGTAGTAGATGTCACCTGCAGTCCTATGTAACACCACAGATAACACAGTGATATCTCTCTGGGTACAGATAATGTAGTAGATGTCACCTGCAGTCCTATGTAACACCACAGATAACACAGTGATATCTCTCGGAGTACAGAGCATGCAGTAGATGTCACCGGCAGTCCCATGTAACACCTCTCTGTAGACCTTGCGTATGCTTCCACCACACACCTGTGCTGAGGGTCTTCGGCTGTTGATCGAGCGTCTGGGGTCCATGAGGAGGTGACACCTATAATTGACAGAAAAGGAGAAGAGGCTTGATGGGGACGGCTGGAGAGGCGGCTGATCGGCTGAATGATAATAGTGGTGAGGATGATGAGGGTATTCCTCGTTTTCTGTTGGTATTTACCATGCGTGTACTCCCAGGATCCACTCACCTGTTCTGACCCAGGCAGAAGTCAGCAAACAGATCAGCACCAGAATCGGGTCCATCGCTCCTCAGTGCTGGGAACCGTGTGCGGAGCATGAGGCTCTTACAGGAGACCTCATCTCTGAGCAGGTGGACACTGGCGCTCGCCTCATATTACACCCAGCGTCTACAGTTACTGATCCAGCCCCGAAAAGGGGGGAATTCACAGAAAAGACCATTCTCCCAGGACCTCACAATCACTGTGTGTGATCACTACTCCGCAGTGTGTAGTCACAATCTGTGTGATCACTAATCCTGTGTGTAGTCACAATCTGTGTGATCACTAATCCTGTGTATAGTCACAATCTGTGTGATCACTAATCCTGTGTATAGTCACAATCTGTGTGATCACTAATCCTGTGTATAGTCACAATCTGTGTGATCACTAATCCTGTGTATAGTCACAATGACTGTGTGTGATCACTAATCCTGTGTGTAGTCACAATCACTGTGTGTCATCACTAATCCTGTGTATAGTCACAATGACTGTGTGTAATCACTAATCCTGTGTGTAGTCACAATCACTGTGTGTGGTCACTAATCCTGTGTGTAGTCACAATCATTATGTGTGATCACTAATCCTGTGTGTAGTCACAATCATTGTGTGTGATCACTAATCCTGTGTGTAGTCACAATGACTGTGTGTGATCACTAATCCTGTGTGTAGTCACAATCCCTGTGTGTCATCACAAATCCTGTGTGTAGTCACAATCACTGTGTGTGGTCACTAATCCTGTGTGTAGTCACAATCACTGTGTGTGGTCACTAATCCTGTGTGTAGTCACAATCACTGTGTGTGGTCACTAATCCTGTGTGTAGTCACAATCACTGTGTGTGATCCCTAATCCTGTGTGTAGTCACAATCACTGTGTGTGATCACTAATCCTGTGTGTAGTTACAATCACTGTGTGGTCATTAATCCTGTGTGTAGTCACAATCACTGTGTGTGATCACTACTCCGCAGTGTGTAGTCACAATCACTGTGTGGTCACTAATTCTGTGTGTAGTCACAATCACTGTGTGTGATCACTACTCCGCAGTGTGTAGTCACAATCACTGTGTGTGATCACTAATGCTGTATGTAGTCACAATCACTGTGTGTGATCACTTATACTGTGTGTAGTCACAATCACTGTGTGTGATCACTAATCCTGTGTGTAGTCACAATTACTGTCTGTGGTCACTAATACTGTGTGTAGTCACAATCACTGTGTGTAATCACTAATCCTGAGTGTAGTCACAATCACTGAGTGTGGTCACTAATCCTGTGTGTAGTCACAATTACTGTGTGTGGTCACTAATCCTGTGTGTAGTCACAATCACTGTGTGTGGTCACTAATCCTGTGTGTAGTCACAATCACTGTGTGTGGTCACTAATCCTGTGTGTAGTCACAATCACTGTGTGATCACTAATCCTGTGTGTAGTCACAATCACTGTGTGTGAGATCACTAATCCTGTGTGTAGTCACAATCACTGTGTGATCACTAATCCTGTGTGTAGTCACAATCACTGTGTATGGTCACTAATCCTGTGTGTAGTCACAATCACTGTGTGTGGTCACTAATCCTGTGTGTAGTCACAATCACTGTGTGATCACTAATCCTGTGTGTAGTCACAATCACTGTGTGTGAGATCACTAATCTTGTGTGTAGTCACAATCACTGTGTGTGATCACTAATCCTGTGTGTAGTCACAATCACTGTGGGTCATCACTAATCCTGTATGTAGTCGCAATCACTGTGTGGTCACTAATCCTGAGTGCAGTCACAATCACTGTGTGTGATGACTACTCCGCAATGTGTAGTCACAATCACTGTGTGTAATCACTAATCCTGTGTGTAGTCACAATCACTGTGTGTCATCACAAATCCTGTGTGTAGTCACAATCACTGTGTGTGGTCATTAATCCTGTGTGTAGTCACAATCACTGTGTGTGGTCACTAATCCTGTGTGTAGTCACAATCACTGTGTGTGGTCACTAATCCTGTGTGTAGTCACAATTCCTGTGTGATCACTAACCCTGTGTGTAGTCACAATCACTGTATGTGATCACTAATCCTGAGTGTAGTCCCAATAACTGTGTGTGGTCACTAATTATGTGTGTAGTCACAATCACTGTGTGTTATCACTAATCCTGAGTTTAGTCAGAATCACTGTGTGTGATCACTAATCCTGAGTGTAGTCACAATCACTGTGTGTGGTCACTAATCCTGAGTTTAATCACAATCACTGTGTGTGGTCACTAATCCTGTGTGTAGTCACAATCACTGTGTGTGGTCACTAATCCTGTGTGTAGTCACAATCATTGTGTGTGATCACTAATCCTGTGTGTAGTCAAAATCACTGTGTGTGATCACTAATCCTGTGTGTAGTCACAATCACAGTGTGTGGTCACTAATCCTGTGTGTAGTCACAATCACTGTGTGTGGTCACTAATCCTGTGTGTAGTCACAATCACTGTGTGATCACTAATCCTGTGTGTAGTCACAATCACTGTGTGTGAGATCACTAATCCTGTGTGTAGTCACAATCACTGTGTGATCACTAATCCTGTGTGTAGTCACAATCACTGTGTATGGTCACTAATCCTGTGTGTAGTCACAATCACTGTGTGTGGTCACTAATCCTGTGTGTAGTCACAATCACTGTGTGATCACTAATCCTGTGTGTAGTCACAATCACTGTGTGTGAGATCACTAATCTTGTGTGTAGTCACAATCACTGTGTGTGATCACTAATCCTGTGTGTAGTCACAATCACTGTGGGTCATCACTAATCCTGTATGTAGTCGCAATCACTGTGTGGTCACTAATCCTGAGTGCAGTCACAATCACTGTGTGTGATGACTACTCCGCAATGTGTAGTCACAATCACTGTGTGTAATCACTAATCCTGTGTGTAGTCACAATCACTGTGTGTCATCACAAATCCTGTGTGTAGTCACAATCACTGTGTGTGGTCATTAATCCTGTGTGTAGTCACAATCACTGTGTGTGGTCACTAATCCTGTGTGTAGTCACAATCACTGTGTGTGGTCACTAATCCTGTGTGTAGTCACAATTCCTGTGTGATCACTAACCCTGTGTGTAGTCACAATCACTGTATGTGATCACTAATCCTGAGTGTAGTCCCAATAACTGTGTGTGGTCACTAATTATGTGTGTAGTCACAATCACTGTGTGTTATCACTAATCCTGAGTTTAGTCAGAATCACTGTGTGTGATCACTAATCCTGAGTGTAGTCACAATCACTGTGTGTGGTCACTAATCCTGAGTTTAATCACAATCACTGTGTGTGGTCACTAATCCTGTGTGTAGTCACAATCACTGTGTGTGGTCACTAATCCTGTGTGTAGTCACAATCATTGTGTGTGATCACTAATCCTGTGTGTAGTCAAAATCACTGTGTGTGATCACTAATCCTGTGTGTAGTCACAATCACAGTGTGTGATCACTAATCCTGTGTGTAGTCACAATCACTGTGTGGTCATTAATCCTGTGTGTAGTCACAATCACTGTGTGGTCATTAATCCTGTGTGTAGTCACAATCACTGTGTGTGGTCACTAATCCTGTGTGTAGTCACAATCACTGTGTGTAATTACTAATCCTGTGTGTAGTCACAATCACTGTGTGTAATCACTAAACCTGTGTGTAGTGTGAGGCAGTGACAGGGGTAATATTTGAAGACCGCTATGTGTCCCCCAGAATGTGTCTGGATACCCTCTGAGTTTGCTATAGCTATTACTGGGAGTATAGCACAAAGGGTAACAGGGAGACAGATCCCTCCTCCCAGTCCAGGTTTTGTAGCAATTCTCATGTCCAGCATTTTCATTTAAACTCATGCAGAGCACATCAGGGTGTGTCTCAGTTGAGAGCCAGGCTTGGTGAAGCTAACACATGCCGTGTGAGCTGGGCTGGCTCTGTGTGGAGTGAACACAGGCCAAGAGTGTGAGCCTAGGAGAACCTTACACAGATCCCTGCGGTTAACGGGGTCCTAAGGTAACAAGACTTTTTGATGCAAAGGATTTGTCTATATGCACCGGCTGTGATCCGGAAGAAACTTTGACTGTGGGAAATTGGATCTATTTATGCTGCAACAATAAATAGACTGTTGGTGTGAACACGCTGCTGCCTCACTGCCTCACGTTTTTGCCCAAACAACGCTGCTACCTCACATTATGGTGGAGAATGCGGGCATGGCAGCCTGGTTGCTAAGGGCAATGGCCTAAGAGGTACTTACCCGGAAGAAAAAAAAAAAAAAATTTCTACTGACTGTTTGCGGTGGATCGGCGGGTCCACGAAGCCTGCAGGCGTTGCAGCCTGGTTGCTAGGGGCAACAACCCAGTTTTCACATGTTTATGATCAAGCCTGCAAAGTTACAGTTTACCTCAGCAGCCACCATGGAGGATCTTGTAAAGCAGCTGGCCCAGGCTAATGCTCAACTACAGCAGGCTTTTGCACAAACCAGTGCACAGCAGCAACAGGCTAATGCTCAGCAGCAACAAGCTAATGCTCAGCACCAGCGGGCGTTAGCTCAGCAACAGGAGACAAACAGCTTGTTGACTAAGCAGCTTTCTGCTCTGCGAGAAGCGCTCCCAACAGTAACTCCAGGTCATCCAGTCCTTCCTGTGGCCCAGGACAGAGTAAGGGCAGCACTTACAAAGATGAGTGCAGAGGACGACCCAGAAGCCTTTCTCTCTGTGTTTGAGAGGACCGCTGAGCGAGAGAAATTGTCTACCGACCGTTGGACTGATGTCGTGGCCCCGTTCCTGGTAGGTGAACCCCAAAAAGCCTACCTGGATCTCAGCACGGAGGATGCCAAGGACTATGGCATACTAAAAGGTGAGATCCTTGCACGGATGGGGGTTAACACTTATCTCCGGGCCCAACGAGTGAATCAGTGGTCCTTTGAGGAGGGAAAACCTGCACGCTCACAGGCCCATGTCTTACTGGACCTTGTAAAAAAATGGCTGCAGTCGGAGACCTTGAACCCCGGACAGATGATTGAGCGGGTGGTGATTGAACGGTTTGTGCGGACTTTGCCAGCCCCCATTCAACGGTGGGTGGGACAGGGGGACCCCGGTACCCTAGACCAGCTAGTGAATTTGGTGGAACGCTACACAGCTACCCAGGAGTTGGTCCGGGACTCTGCTTCACGGCGGGCACTCCGTAGGGATACGCCCCCTTCACAGTTGGTAAAAGACTCCCGTCCCTCCTCGGGTGCTACCCCGTCTTCAGCCCTGGCAGAGAGTAAACCCCAGACTAAGGTCAGCAGGAGTCCCGGTTCCCCAAAGTCAGACACCCGAAACAGGGACACCTCTGCTGTTATGTGCTGGCGGTGCCATCAGCTCGGGCATGTGATGGCACAGTGCCCACTCACATCAGAACCCATGGACTGCTGGTACGCTCGCCGGGTATCAATGTATGCCCATACTGTTTGTACCGTAAGCACTGTTACTATGGGGGAGGAGCCCCATCTCTGCAAAGTACGTGTTAATGGCTATACAGCAGAGGCTTTGTTGGACTCAGGAAGTTTAGTGACTCTTGTACATGCCTCCTTGGTCTCCGGGGAAAACCCTACGGGACATAAAGTAGGGGTACTTTGTATTCATGGAGACCTACGTGAATACCCTATGGAAAGGGTCACCATTGCTACCTCGTGTGGAGAGGTTCAACATGAAGTGGGGGTGATGAAAAGACTTCCATATGCTGTTATTTTGGGAAGAGACTTGCCCCTGTTCTGGACATTATGTGGGAGGCGACCTAACCCTCCGAGGTGTATGATTGAACCAGGCTCTGAGCCGGACGATCCCGACTCAGGGATACCTGCCGTAGGGGTCACCAGTATAGGGACAGAGTGTAACCCTGCCAGGTTCCCCCTAGAGGTAATGGCAGGAGAGGTTGAGCCACCCGAGGCAATCCCAGAGTTGAACGTGTCTCCAGATAATTTTGGAACAGCACAGCTCCGGGACCCCACATTGGCTCCTGGACGTGGAAATGTACAGGTAATTGATGGGGTGCCCCAGCGGCCTGGTGCCAGGCTGGAAACTCCCTACATGGCTCTAAAGCGAGAGTTGCTCTATCGGGTTGATACAATCCGGGGGGAAATAGTGGAACAGTTGGTGGTCCCTCAGCTGTACCGCCGTCAGACCTTGGAATTGGCTCATAACCACCTAATGAGTGGGCACCTAGGTGAAGAGAAAACGCGGGAACGCATGTTTCAGCGGTTTTACTGGCCAGGGATCGGCGCAGAAATTAAGAGGTTCTGTGAGTCCTGCCCAGTTTGTCCGTTGACCGCACCAACGCACCGTTTCCGTAGTCCTCTGATACATTTACCCATTATAGAGGTGCCTTTTGAGCAGATTGCTATGGATCTGATCGGACCCATTGTAAAATCAGCCCGTGGTCACCAGCACATCCTGGTAGTGATGGATTACGCAACACGTTATCCGGAGGCCATTCCACTACGTCACACCTCGGCGAGGCTTATTGCTCGGGAGTTGTTTGCTATGTTCTGTCGCGTGGGGTTACCCAAAGAAATCCTGACCGATCAGGGCACTCCCTTTATGTCTAAAATTACAAAGGAACTGTGCAAACTCCTCCAGATAAAGCAGCTGCGCACGTCAGTGTACCATCCCCAGACCGATGGTCTAGTGGAACGTTTTAATAAAACTCTGAAGGCTATGTTGAAAAAGGTGGTCTCCAAAGAGGGGAAAGATTGGGACATGTTATTGCCCTATTTAATGTTCGCTATCCGCGAGGTCCCACAATCTTCCACCGGGTTCTCGCCATTTGAGTTACTGTATGGCAGACATCCGCGGGGACTGCTGGATATAGTTAAGGAAACTTGGGAACAGGAGCCCACCCCTCACAAAAGCACGGTGGAATACGTTATGTGTATGCAGGATCGTATCACGGCAATAATGCCCATTGTTAAAGAGCATTTGCTGGATGCTCAGGCAGCCCAAAGTACTCAGTATAATAGAAAGGCCTCCATCAGGTCTTTTAAACCGGGAGATCGTGTCTTAGTCCTGATACCTACTGCAGAAAGTAAGTTCGTAGCCAAATGGCAAGGTCCCTATGAGATCCGGGAGAAAGTGAGGGAAGTAAACTATAAGGTGTATCAGCCAGGTAGAAGAAAACCAGAACAAATCTACCATGTAAACCTGCTGAAGGCGTGGAAAGACAGGGAATGTATGGTGGCTGACGTAACGTTGGACCTAACCTCTTCAGGTGCCTTGACAACAACAAAGGAGGAGTCCCCTGATGATGAATTGGGAGTAAGGATAGGGGATTCTCTCTCAAAACAGCAGAGACGGGAGTCTCGGAGATTAGTGCAGCGGAATACGGATGTGTTCTCAAGCCTACCAGGCCGAACAACCGTAATCCACCATGATACTGTCACCGAGCCTCAAGTAAGGGTACGCCTGAGGCCATACCGGGTACCAGAGGCTCGTAGGCAAGCCATTGCGGAGGAGGTAAAAAAGATGCTCCAACTAGGGGTTATTGAAAAATCCACGAGCGAATGGGCCAGTCCCATTGTGCTGATCCCGAAACCAGACGGTTCTTTAAGATTCTGTAATGACTTCCAAAAGTTAAATGAGGTATCGAAGTTTGATATGTATCCCATGCCCAGGGTCGACGAGCTGATAGAGAGACTGGGACGGGCCCAGTACTTCACGACTCTCGATCTCACTAAAGGTTACTGGCAGGTGCCGCTGACAGAGGCGGCAAAAGAAAAGACCGCTTTTGTCACGCCAGGGGGGCTCTATCACTATGTCGTCTTGCCATTTGGTTTACATGGGGCTCCGGCCACGTTTCAGAGATTAATGGACATAGTGTTAGAACCCCATCAACCATATGCCTCCGCATATTTGGATGACATCATCATCTATAGCAGTGACTGGAGCACCCACTTATCTCAGGTACAAGCGGTAGTGGATTCGCTCAGAGCGGCTGGTCTGACGGCGAATCCAAGCAAATGTGCTATGGGTCTCAAAGAAGCCCGTTACTTGGGGTATGTGATAGGCCAAGGGGTTATCAAGCCACAAGTAAACAAAATCGAAGCCATTCAAAACTGGCTTCGTCCCCTTACCACAAAACAGGTAAGAGCCTTTCTGGGTATAATGGGGTATTACCGACGATTCATACCCAATTTTGCTGGAAGGTCGGCGCCTTTGACCGATCTCTTAAAAGGGAAGAAGTCGGTCATGGTCCACTGGACTACACAAGCAGAGGAAGCCTTTCAGGCGCTAAAGGTAGTCCTATGTTGTCAGCCTGTCCTTGTCAACCCTGACTTTCAAAAGGAGTTTATAGTACAGGCAGATGCCTCTGAGGTGGGTCTGGGGGGAGTTTATAGTACAGGCAGATGCCTCTGAGGTGGGTCTGGGGGGAGTTTATAGTACAGGCAGATGCCTCTGAGGTGGGTCTGGGGGGAGTTTTTTGCACAGGCAGATGCCTCTGAGGTGGGTCTGGGGGGAGTTTATAGTACAGGCAGATGCCTCTGAGGTAGGTCTGGGTGCAGTTCTGTCCCAGGAGGTAGATGGAGAGGAGCACCCGGTCACCTATTTGAGTAGAAAACTCACCCCGGCAGAGAAGAACTATAGCATAGTGGAGAAGGAGTGCCTGGCCATAAAATGGGCTCTGGAATCCCTCCGCTACTACCTGCTGGGGCGACACTTTCGCCTGGTGACAGACCACTCCCCTTTGGTCTGGATGAGAAATGCTAAGGAGAGAAATGCTAGAGTCACCAGGTGGTTTCTCTCCTTGCAGAACTTTCACTTTTCTGTGGAACACCGGGCTGGTAGGTTGCAGGGCAATGCGGATGCCCTGTCCAGAGGTCCCTGTATGTTGGCAAAAGTTCAACCCCGCCCGTTTGAACTGAGGGGGGGGATATGTGAGGCAGTGACAGGGGTAATATTTGAAGACCGCTATGTGTCCCCCAGAATGTGTCTGGAAACCCTCTGAGTTTGCTATAGCTATTACTGGGAGTATAGCACAAAGGGTAACAGGGAAACAGATCCCTCCTCCCAGTCCAGGTTTTGTAGCAATTCTCATGTCCAGCATTTTCATTTAAACTCATGCAGAGCACAGCAGGGTGTGTCTCAGTTGAGAGCCAGGCTTGGTGAAGCTAACACATGCGGTGTGAGCTGGGCTGGCTCTGTGTGGAGTGAACACAGGCCAAGAGTGTCAGCCTAGGAGAACCTTATACAGATCCCTGCGGTTATCGGGGTCCTAAGGTAACAAGACTTTTTGATGCAAAGAATTTGTCTATATGCACCGGCTGTGATCCGGAAGAGACTTTGACAGTGGGAAATTGGATCTATTTATGCTGCAACAATAAATAGACTGTTGGTGTGAACACGCTGCTGCCTCACTGCCTCACGTTTTTGCCCAAACAACGCTGCTACCTCACAGTAGTCACAATCACTGTGTGTGGTCACTAATCCTGTGTGTAGTCACAATCATTGTGTGTGATCACTAATCCTGTGTGTAGTCACAATCACTGTGTGTGATCACTAATCCTGTGTGTAGTCACAATCACTGTGTGTGATCACTAATCCTGTGTGTAGTCACAATCACTGTGTGTAATCACTAATCCTGTGTGTAGTCACAATCACTGTTTGATCACTAATCCTGTGTGTAGTCACAATCACTGTGTGTGGTCACTAATCCTGTGTGTAGTCACAAGCACTGTGTGTGATCACTAATCCTGTGTGTAGTCACAATCACTGTGTGTGATCACTAATCCTGTGTGTAGTCACAATCACTGTGTGTGATTACTAATCCTGTGTGTAGTCACAATCACTGTGTGTGATTACTAATCCTGTGTGTAGTCACAATAACTGTGTGGTCACTAATCCATTGTGTAGTCACAATTACTGTGTGATCACTAATCCTGTGTGTAGTCACAATCACTGTGTGTGATCACTAATCCTGTGTGTAGTCACAAGCACTGTGTGTGATCACTAATCCTGTGTGTAGTCACAATCACTGTGTGTAATCACTAATCCTGTGTGTAGTCACAATCACTGTGTGATCACTAATCCTGTGTGTAGTCACAATCATTGTGTGTGATCACTAATCCTGTGTGTAGTCACAATCATTGTGTGTGATCACTAATCCTGTGTGTGGTCACAATCACTGTGTGTGATCACTAACCCTGTGTGTAGTGACAATCACTGTGTGTGATCACTAATCCTGTGTGTAGTCACAATCACTGTGTGTGATCACTAATCCTGTGTGTAGTCACAATCACTGTGTGTGATCACTAATCCTGTGTGTAGTCACAATCACTGTGTGTAATCACTAATCCTGTGTGTAGTCACAATCACTGTTTGATCACTAATCCTGTGTGTAGTCACAATCACTGTGTGACCACTAATCCTGTGTGTAGTCACAAGCACTGTGTGTGATCACTAATCCTGTGTGTAGTCACAATCACTGTGTGTGATCACTAATCCTGTGTGTAGTCACAATCACTGTGTGTGATTACTAATCCTGTGTGTAGTCACAATCACTGTGTGTGATTACTAATCCTGTGTGTAGTCACAATAACTGTGTGGTCACTAATCCATTGTGTAGTCACAATTACTGTGTGATCACTAATCCTGTGTGTAGTCACAATCACTGTGTGTGATCACTAATCCTGTGTGTAGTCACAAGCACTGTGTGTGATCACTAATCCTGTGTGTAGTCACAATCACTGTGTGATCACTAATCCTGTGTGTAGTCACAATCATTGTGTGTGGTCACTAATCCTGTGTGTAGACACAATCACTGTGTGTGATCACTAATCCTGTGTGTAGTCACAATCACTGAGTGATCACCAATCCTGTGTGTAGTCACAATCACTGTGTATGATCACTAATCCTTTGTGTAGTTACAATCACTGTGTGTGTGATCACTAACCCTGTGTGTAGTCACAATCACTGTGTGTGATCACTAATCCTGTGTGTACTCACAATCACTGTGTGTGATCACTAATCCTGTGTGCAGTAACAATCACTGTGTGTGGTCACTAATCCTGTGTGTAGTCACAATCACTGTGTGTAATCACTAATCCTATGTGCAGTAACAATCACTGTGTGTGGTCACTAATCCTGTGTGTAGTCACAATCACTGTGTGTGGTCACTAATCCTGTGTGTAGTCACAATCACTGTGTGATCACTAATCCTGTGTGCAGTAACAATCACTGTGTGTGATCACTAATCCTGAGTATAGTCACAATCACTATGTGATCACTAATCCTGTGTGTAGTCACAATCACTGTGTGTGGTCACTAATCCTGTGTGCAGTAACAATCACTGTGTGGTCACTAATCCTGTGTGTAGTTACAATCACTGTGTGTGATCACTAATCCTGTGTGTAGTCACAATCAGTTTGTGTGATCACTAATCCTGTGTAGTCACAATCACTGTGTGTAATCACTAATACCTTGTGTAGTCGCAATCACTGTGTGATCACTAATCCTGTGTGTAGTCACAATCACTGTGTGTGGTCACTAATCCTGTGTGTAGTCACAATCACTGTGTGTGATCACTAATCCTGTGTGTAGTCACAATCACTGTGTGGTCACTAATCCTGTGTGTAGTCACAATCACTGTGTGTGATCACTAATCCTGTGTGTAGTCACAATAACGTGTGTGATCACTAATCCTGTTTGTAGTCACAATCACTGTGTGTGGTCACTAATCCTGTGTGTAGTCACAATCACTGTGTGTGATCACTAATCCTGTGTGTAGTCACAATCACTGTGTGGTCACTAATCCTGTGTGTAGTCACAATCACTGTGTGTGATCACTAATCCTGTGTGTAGTCACAATTATGTGTGTGATCTCTAATCCTGTTTGTAGTCACAATCACTGTGTGTGGTCACTAATCCTGTGTGTAGTCACAATCACTGTGTGTGTGATCACTAACCCTGTGTGTAGTCACAATCACTGTGTGTCATCACTAATCCTGTGTGTAGTCACAATCACTGTGTGGTCACTAAGACTGTGGAGACCCGTATGTCTGAAGCGGTGCCCTCCCCTCTTCCCCCCCAGTCCCCAAATGAAAACACAGACGGCCTAGATGGGGTGAAACAGGTCGGTCACAGTTTATTAAGTTCATAGGTAGAGAAGGGGCCTTCCATGTCATTACGAGCTCGTCGCCGCAACCTTGTCTGCGACCGACCGGCGTGCAGCCAACGAGCTGTTACGACCTTGGCCCCCTCTCCGCCATTTTCCGCTGTGACGTAATTTCAAATACAAGGGTTGCATCTATATTCAGTTACACACAATTATTCTGGTAAGAAAACAATAAAACTAATAAGAGGGTGCTGAGACTATAAGGGAGGGAGGGTGGGACAAAAGCTTCTAGGGGGGCAGCCAGAGGGAAAGAGGAAGTCACTGACCCCGGGCACTGAATTTAACCCTTGTAGGTGTGGCTGGACCCCCCTTTCCCTTGTCATCCCGTTGGTCAGCTGGGCATCCCAATTAGTGGCTCACCTAGGGAATGGTGGAAAGAGGGGATATGGGCACGACCCTTGCTTCCTTTAGGATTGGTCAGGTGGGCTCCACAGTCAGAGGCACGTTCCTTAAGCAGTATCGTGCCTGCCAGACTGTGGAGACCCGTATGTCTGAAGCGGTGCCCTCCCCTCTTCCCCCCCAGTCCCCAAATGAAAACACAGACGGCCTAGATGGGGTGAAACAGGTCGGTCACAGTTTATTAAGTTCATAGGTAGAGAAGGGGCCTTCCATGTCATTACGAGCTCGTCGCCGCAACCTTGTCTGCGACCGACCGGCGTGCAGCCAACGAGCTGTTACGACCTTGGCCCCCTCTCCGCCATTTTCCGCCACGGAGGATCATGTGTACCGCCTACACAGGACTCCGACCCCACCCATCACCTTCAGGGCCTGATCCACTCCGTCCTGTATCCCGGACAACAAAATGTCTTGACCAATGTCCGTAAGGTGCACTCCGTCTGCCCTCAACAGTGCAGAGTTATCGCCTTCCAACTGGTGGTGACGCACCACGAAACCGCATCTTTCTCTCTTGAATTTTGCCATTCTCGCATTGATCTTTCTCCTTGACCGCTCTATGCCATTTGCATTTTTTGCTCCGTGCCATACCGCTCGTGGTACTATCTCTGACCACACCCATACTATATCCGGGAAGAGGTAGGTCAAACGTTCGATGTCCGTCTTCATCACTGTTAGTAGTTCGACCATACTGCGTTTCACCAAATCATTGCCACCAGCATGAATCACCATTACCAACGGCCCCGTGGCCGACCTGGAGATGTCCACCATCTCCGGCAAAACTTGTTGCCATCTTAGCCCTCTGATGCCTCTCCAATTGACCTCAACGTTTCTGAAGCCAAGGTTCTTTCCTCCTGGTCGAATCATGGCTCTTTTTTCTGCCCAGTAAATATAAGAGTGACCAACTACCCAGACTGCCGGTCTGCAGTCGCCTGTAATAGATAAACGTGTTATTTCAGCAAATCCAGTCTTATATATCTGGCAAAGCAAGCGGACTTCCATCGACCCATTCTCTGCACTTCAGCCTCCGTTACTCCTGCCCTCGCTGCCTCAGTGGCTGCCCCGATTCGGAAGGAATGGGTCCCGTATTCCTTCGGATTCTCCCCAGCTTTCGCTAAGCACTGCTTAAACATTGCTTGGAATTGATACTTGGTAAGCGGGGACCCGTCCGTATGGGAAAGAAAAAATCTGCTTGCGTGTCTGATCAGCGCGTAGTGTTTGACTGTTTTTAGTGGGCACGCTGGGCCATCTGCTGAGTTAACCAGGACCCACGTGCCCCTCCCGGTGGGGTCGCATTTGGATTTACGCACGCGAATGCGCAGGGCGTTGCTGCATATGACTACATCCTCTTTGAGTAACCCGCCTTCAGATGCTGTTTTTGAGCGTGGTAACAATTCACCAATGCGCAGCGCGCCGAAAAAAACGATAGCGAAGGCTGCTGATATGAGGGATGCCTCGTATGGAGACTTGCATATTGAGGGGGATATTGCAATCATGTCGTGTAGTAATTTCAATGACATGGGGCGACGACATTCCTGACTCGGTTGAAGCCTTTTCCAGCCTTTAATGGCTTGCTTAATGACAAAGAACTTCGTCACGTCCACCCACCCTGCTAATTGAAAAAAGAAGGCTATCCCCGATAAATGCCGTTGTGCCGACGTGCCCGACGCCCCTTGTTCTTTGAGCCGAAGCAAAAATTCCGTCGTCACTTCGCTTCTTGCGCGGTCGCAGTTATGAACGGGCCTACCCTGGATTAGTGAACACCACTCCTCCCAAGCCTTACCATAGACCTGCCAGGTAGCCGGTGTAACGGAGGCACGGATTAGAGGCATTAGTGATTGGCTACGGTGTCCCATAGCGATGGAGGACACGGGATACCCTCTGGATGCGCCATTGGGAGATGGTCTGTGAAGGCCTGCCAATCGGAACATAAAAGAGAGTTAACAAGGTTATCGTCTATGTCCGCCGTTATTTGAGCTCGGCACCAGATGTTGTGTCTCAGGCATAGAAGGGCGAGCCTGCGTAGCAGAGCCAGTAAGGGCAGCGACGCAGACGACATGTGATTTAAGCTCTTCGCCGTTATCAGATTTTTTGTTGGAAATCGAATGTTTGAGTTTTCCAGCTGGTGACCCCATAACTCCACGGACAATACTATTGTGAATATTTCTAGCAGGGCTGGATCACTCCCCCAGCTTGATGTGGCCCACAGATCCGGCCAGCTGCCGGTACACCACTGGTTCTTGTAGATTGCTGCAAAGCTCTTTTTATTACGTCCTCCTACAGTGAGCCCTAGGTCTGTGCTTGACGTCTCTTTAGCCATGACGCAGGTATGGCCATTGAAGGATTGAAGGAAAGTCTTCCAGACTAGTAAGTCTGCCTTCAGGGAGCGAGTGAGCCTGATTCTATGGCCTGGTTGGGAGATGCCCTTTGTTGCTAGTGATAATCTCCGAGAGAAGGCCCTGCCGACCGGCATTACGCGGCTGGCGAATGTCAGCAGACCCAGCAAGGACTGCATCTGTTGGAGGGTGACCTTTTTCACCTCGCAGAAACCCTCCAGCATATGCAGTGTTTTCTGAATTTTTTTTTTTTTTTTGCTGGCAGGCGAAAAACCATTGCGTTAGTGTCTATCTCGATGCCGAGGAAAGGCAAGACGTTACAGGGGCCGACTGTTTTTTCGGGTGATAGCGGGACTCCGAAGCGCTGAGCTATAAATTTAAATTTTGTGAGGAGGAGGGAGCAGAGTTTAGAGTTTACGGGGCCGACGAATAAAAAATCGTCGAGGTAATGGATCAGGGAATTGCTGCCTGTTTCGTAACGAACTACCCAGTCCAGGAAAGAACTGAACAGCTCAAAGTAGTGACATGAGATGGAACATCCCATTGGCAGACACATATCGTAATAATAGTGTTCGTTCACCTTGCAGCCTAGCAGGTGGAAGCAGTCGGGATGCACGGGTAATAGGCGGAATGCCGCCTCTATGTCAGATTTTGCTAGCAGGGCACCGGGCCCCGCTGCGCGGACCAATTCTACTGCTTTGTCAAAGGACGCGTATGTTACCGATGCTTCTTCTGGGGGGATTCCGTCGTTAACCGATGTGCCTTTTGGGTGGGACAGATGATGGATTAGACGAGACTTCCCGGGTTCCTTTTTTGGGATAATGCCTAGCGGGGATATCCTGATATTTTGGAAAGGGATTGATTCAAAGGGGCCCGCCATTCGGCCTAGGTTTACTTCATTTTGAATTTTTTGTTTCAAGATGTCGGGGAATTCGCGAGCGGATTTTAGGTTATGCGCCAGGGTTGGTGTTCTATTAGGTTTGAAGGGGATAATAAAACCGTGTGTAAAGCCGGAGTGCAATTGCCTTGCAGCTTCTTTATTGGGGTAGAGGTTTAACCAGGGGGCCATTGCGGTGACGCTCACTGGGGTTCTGCCTTGTAGGCACCCTGATTGCTGGACGGGTACACCTTGCCGCTGGGTGTCCTCCTCCACAAGCAGAGCAGTCGTGTCTGTATCTGCACGACGCATGGAAACGGCAATTTCCCTCATTAAATAGCCAGCAGGGCCCGTTTTTTCGCACGACCACTGAGTGTTGGGCTGCGGGGTAGCTAGTGGTCGTAGATGAAAAGGGGGGCTGCTTCTGTGACAGCATCAGTCGTAACCATACGTCTGTCGCTTTAACTCCCCAGCCTAGGCTGGGTTGCAGGGCCAGCCGCCTGCGGAACTCCTCGTCATACCGCCGCCAGGCTGACCCGCCATGGGCCTTGTATGAGTTATATATCAGATCCTGATATATATAGAGCTCGGAGCAGCGTTCCGGATGCTTCTGGCCCATAATACAGCCTAAGACTGCGAAAGCCTGTAGCCAATTATTCATCGTCTGCGCTATTTTCGGTCTATTTCTGTCGTATGAACGGTCGTTTGTTCTCCTTTCTTTATCTATAGTCAGTTGGTCGGGGGATAATAAGGACCATATGTCAATATAGTCATTAGTCCAGATTTTGTCTCTTGTCTCCTGATCTGTGTGTGCACCTAGGGGGCTAATACCGCAGAAGAACGCGTCCTTGTGAAGGCTCGCTAGCTGCGGTGTAGCTTTATCTTCTGGTGTAGCGCGAGAGCGCGTCAGCTGTTGAATTAATGCCTTAATGGTTGACGCTAGCTCATTCCCCACTGCGTTATGCCCGATATCATGTACAGTGTCGTGTGCATTGGCTTCGGAGAACTCACCGCTGTGTGATGCAGGAAGAGCGACTCCAGGTGATGGAGGGACCCCGGCTCCCACTCTATTGACGGACGGAGGAGCGACTCCAGGTGCTGGAGGGACTCCGGCTCCCGCTGGGATGATGGCTAGAGGAGCGACTCCGGGTGGTGGAGGGACTCCGGCTCCCGCTGGGATGATGGCTGGAGGAGCGACTCCAGGTGATGGAGGGACTCCGGCTCCCGCTGGGATGATGGCTGGAGGAGCGACTCCGGGTGCTGGAGGGACTCCTGCTTGGATGATGGTCTGGTTAATTTCGCCGGGCGCCCTGGGAGATGACCGGTCTCCCTGGCTGACAGCCATGGATGTGGCTCGTGACCGCTGGCGTCGGTCGAGAGGCCGGGCTAGTCTAGTGGGACTCTTGGATTTGTCGGACCATTGTGATGATGATGATGGGGAACGCCATCTGGAGGACTGCGATCTGTGGCGGCTCCTATGGGAGCTGCGTCTCCGGTGGTAATGTGCGGATCGCCTTTTAGAGGGATGTGGGGAATGGCGTCGGGACTCGTCGGAGGAGGTTGGGGAGGACCTGCCGCGCCTATGCCTGCGCCTGCTGTGGCTATGGGTGCGCTGGGGGGCGACCGAGGGGACATTATAACGTGTACTAATCATTTCGCAGGGCGGGTTATGTGCAGTAACTAAGTGGTTTCCGCTGGTTAATATTGGGGTGTGCACTGAATGTGGAGAGTTAGTGGGGATTACGTGGTTACTGGTGTGCTGAGCATTGCTGGGGGGCAGGAATGGGAGTATGGGGGGCATTGTATGTCTGGTGAGGGCTGTGTGAGGGGGGGGGCTGTTAGTGGGGATGTGGTGTGTGTGTCAGTGGTGATTGGTGCACTGTCACTCTGTGTAACGTTATAGCCCTGCTGCAGGGAGCGCTGATCAGTCAGGAGAGACCGAGCAGAGGAACCCGCAGCTGTGGACATTACACTGGTGATCTCCGCTTCCTGTGTAGGCATCACACCGGAGCCTGCTGGAGGGGCGGAGCCTGTAGGAGGGGAGGTGCTCGCCTGCTGGCATTGTAACAGGGGAGTGGGCGGTGCCCGGGAATGACGCTGCGTGGTGGGCGGAGCCAGGACGCTCGGCCTGGAAGAGGAGGCGGTGACTTGTCTCCTGGCTCTGGATCTCTGGAGGGGGCGGGGGGCTTCCACGTGGGGCACAGCTTGTGCTGTCCGGCGCCGGTGATGCAGGGGTTCACCGGTGACCCGGAGGCGCTGTGGGGGGCGAGAGCAGCGCTGGGAGCGTCTGTCTCCCTGGACCGGCAGCTCCCTGGGCTTGGTTTGGGCTGAGAGCTGCGTGTGCAGGGGGCTAGTGACCGGCTGGAAGGACGTAGGATATGTCGCTGGGATCCCGGGGGAGCTAGTGCTGGAGTGTGGGGCTGCGGGGGAGGCTAGCGAGCACTCGGGCTGATCTATGGGGAGGTCCGGAGGGGCTGCAATGGGGGCCAGTGAGGCTGAGGCCTGGGCATGCTGATCTATGGGGAGGTCCGGAGGGGCTGCGGTGGACGGAGTCCCAGGGATGGATAGTATTCCCTGAGAAGCCGGAGAGGGCGCAGGGAGGGGAGCGCTGAGGCCAGAAATAAGGGCTTGTAGCCAGTGCTCACCTTCCTGTGCCGCTCTCTGCCGCAGGGCCTCCATCAGGGGGTCAGCCATGACAATAGCCTCCATGGGGTCCTCAGGAACAAAAGCTTCTAGGGGGGCAGCCAGAGGGAAAGAGGAAGTCACTGACCCCGGGCACTGAATTTAACCCTTGTAGGTGTGGCTGGACCCCCCTTTCCCTTGTCATCCCGTTGGTCAGCTGGGCATCCCAATTAGTGGCTCACCTAGGGAATGGTGGAAAGAGGGGATATGGGCACGACCCTTGCTTCCTTTAGGATTGGTCAGGTGGGCTCCACAGTCAGAGGCACGTTCCTTAAGCAGTATCGTGCCTGCCATACTGTGTGTAGTCACAAATACTGTGTGTGATCACTAACCCTGTGTGTGATCAAAATCACTTAGTGTGATCACTAATCCTGTGTGTAGTCATAATCACTGTGTGTAATCACTAATCCTGTGTGTAGTCACAATCACTGTGTGTGAAAACTAATCCTGTGTGCAGTAACAATCACTGTGTGTGATCACTAATCCTGTGTGTAGTCACAATCACTGTGTTTAATCACTAATCCTGTGTGCAGTCACAATCGCTGTGTGTGATCACTAATCCTGTGTGTAGTCACAATCACTGTGTGTGATCACTAATCCTGTGTGTAGTCACAATTACGTGTGTGATCTCTAATCCTGTGTGTAGTCACAATCACTGTGTGTCATCACTAATCCTGTGTGTAGTCACAATCACTGTGTGGTCACTAATACTGTGTGTAGTCACAAATACTGTGTGTGATCACTAACCCTGTGTGTAATCAAAATCACTGTGTGTGATCACTAATCCTCTGTATAGTCACAATCACTGTGTGTAATCACTAATCCTGTGTGTAGTCACAATCACTGTGTGTGAAAACTAATCCTGTGTGCAGTAACCATCACTGTGTGTGAGATCACTAATCTTGTGTGTAGTCACAATCACTGTGTGTGATCACTAATCCTGTGTGTAGTCACAATCACTGTGTGATCACTAACCCTGTGTGTAGTCACAATCACTGTGTGATCACTAACCCTGTGTGTAGTCACAATCACGGTGTGTTATCACTAATCCTGAGTGTAGTCACAATCACTGTGTGTTGTAATCAATCCTGTGTGCAGTAACCATCACTGTGTGTGATCACTAATCCTGTGTAGTCACAATCACTGTGTGTGATCACTAATCCTGTGTAGTCACAATCACTGTGTGTGATCACTAATCCTGTTTGTAGTCACAATCACTGTGTGGTTACTAATCCTGAGTGTAGTCACATTCACTGTGTGTGGTCACTAATCCTGTGTGTAGTCACAATTGCTGTGTGTGATCACTAATCCTGTGTGCAGTAACAATCACTGTGTGTGGTCACTTATCCTGTGTGTAGTCACAATCGCTGTGTGATCACTTATCCTGTGTGTAGTCACAATCGCTGTGTGATCACTAATCCTGTGTGTAGTCATAATCATTGTGTGTAATCACTAATCCTGTGTGTAGTCACAATCACTGTGTGTGATCACTAATCCTGTGTGCAGTAACAATCACTGTGTGTGATCACTAATCCTGTGTGTAGTCACAATCACTGTGTTTAATCACTAATCCTGTGTGCAGTCACAATCGCTGTGTGTGATCACTAATCCTGTGTGTAGTCACAATCACTGTGTGTAATCACTAATCCTGTGTACAGTAACAATCACTGTGTGGTCACATTCCTGGGTGTAGTCACAATCACTGTGTGTGGTCACTAATCCTGTGTGTAGTCATAATCACTGTGTGTGATCACTAATCCTGTGTGTAGTCACAATCACTGTGTGTAGTCACAATCACTGTGTGTGGTCACTAATCCTGTGTGTAGTCACAATCACTGTGTGATCACTAATCCTGTGTGTAGTCACAATCACAGTGTGTGATCACTAATCCTGTGTGCAGTAACAATCACTGTGTGTGATCAGTAATCCTGAGTGTAGTCACAATCACTGTGTGATCACTAATCCTGTGTGTAGTTACAATCACTGTGTGTGATCACTAATTATGTGTGTAGTCACAATCACTGTGTGTGGTCACTAATCCTGTGTGTAGTCACAATCACTGTGTGTGGTCACTAATCCTGTGTCTTGTCACTAATCCGAGTGTAGTCACAATCACTGTGCGTGATCACTAATCCTGTGTGTAGTCACAATCACTGTGTTGGCACTAATCCTGTGTGTAGTCACAATAACTGTGTGTGATCACTAATCCTGTGTGTAGTCACAATCACTATGTGTTGTCACTAATCCTGTGTGTAGTCACAATCACTGTGTGTGATCACTAATCCTGAGTGTAGTCACAATCACTGTGTTTGGTCACTAATCCTGTGTGCATTAACAATCACTGTGTGTGATCACTAATCCTGTGTGTAGTCACAATCTGTGTGATCACTAATCCTGAGTGTAGTCACAATCACTGTGTATGGTCACTAATCCTGTGTGTAGTCACAATCACTGTGTGTGATCACTAATCCTGTGTGTAGTTACAATCACTATGTGTTGTCACTAATCCTGTGTGTAGTCACAATCACTGTGTATGGTCACTAATCCGGTGAGTAGTCACAATCACTGTGTGTGGTCACTAATCCTGTGTGTAGTCACTATCACTGTGTGATCACTAATCCTGTGTGTAGTCACAATCACTGTGTGTGAAAACTAATCCTGTTTGCAGTAACAATCACTGTGTGGTCACTAATCCTGAGTGTAGTCACAATCACTGTGTGTGGTCACTAATCCTGTGTGTAGTCACAATCACTGTGTGTAATCACTAATCCTGTGTGTAGTCACAATCACTGTGTGATCACTAATCCTGTGTGTTGTGTAGTCACAATCACTGTGTGTGATCACTAATCCTGTGTGTAGTCACAATCACTGTGTGGTCACTAATCCTGTGTGTAGTCACAATCACTCTGTATAATCACTAATCCTGTGTGCAGTAATAATCACTGTGCGTGATCACTAATTCTCTGTGTAGTCACAATCACTGTGTGTAATCACTAATCCTGTGTTTAGTCACAATCACTGTGTGTGGTCACAATCATTGTGTGTGATCACTAATCCTGTGTGTAGTCACAATCACTGTGTGTGATCACTAATCCTGTGTGCAGTCACAATCACTGTTTGATCACTAATCCTGTGTGCAGTCACAATCACTGTGATCACTAATCCTGTGTGTAGTCACAATCACTGTGTGTGATCACTAATCCTGTGTGTAGTCACAATCACTGTGTGTAATCACTAATCCTGTGTGTAGTCACAATCACTGTGTGATCACTAATCCTGTGTGTAGTCACAATCACTGTGTGATCACTAATCCTGTGTGTAGTCCCAATCACTGTGTGTGGTCACTAATCCTGTGTGTAGTCACAATCACTGTGTATAATCACTAATCCTGTGTGTAGTCACAATCACTGTGTATAATCACTAATCCTGTGTGTAGTCAAAATCACTGTGTGTAATCACTAATCCTGTGTTTAGTCACAATCACTGTGTGTGGTCACAATCATTGTGTGTGATCACTAATCCTGTGTGTAGTCACAATCACTGTGTGTGGTCACTAATCCTGTGTGTAGTCACAATCACTGTGTGTAATCACTAATCATTTGTGCAGTAACATTGTGTGTGATCACTAATTCTCTATGTAGTAACAATCACTGTGTGTAATCACTAACCCTGTGTGTAGTCACAATCACTGTGTGATCACTAATCCTGTGTGTAGTCACAATCACTGTGTGTGATCACTAATCCTGTGTGCAGTCACAATCACTGTGTGTAATCACTAATCCTGTGTGTAGTCACAATCACTGTGTGATCACTAATCCTGTGTGTAGTCACAATCACTGTGTATGATCACTAATCCTGTGTGTAGTCTCAATCACTGTGTGTGGTCACTAATCCTGTGTGCAGTCACAATCACTGTGATCACTAATACTGTGTGTAGTCACAATCACTGTGTGTGATCACTAATCCTGTGTGTAGTCACAATCACTGTGTGATCACTAATCCTGTGTGTAGTCCCAATCACTGTGTGTGGTCACTAATCCTGTGTGTAGTCACAATCACTGTGTATAATCACTAATCCTGTGTTTAGTCACAATCACTGTGTGTGGTCACTAATCCTGTGTGCAGTCACAATCACTGTGTGTAATCACTAATCCTGTGTGTAGTCACAATCACTGTTTGATCACTAATCCTGTGTGCAGTCACAATCACTGTGATCACTAATCCTGTGTGTAGTCACAATCACTGTGTGTGATCACTAATCCTGTGTGTAGTCACAATCACTGTGTGTAATCACTAATCCTGTGTGTAGTCACAATCACTGTGTGATCACTAATCCTGTGTGTAGTCCCAATCACTGTGTGTGGTCACTAATCCTGTGTGTAGTCACAATCACTGTGTATAATCACTAATCCTGTGTGTAGTCACAATCACTGTGTATGATCACTAATCCTGTGTGTAGTCTCAATCACTGTGTGTGGTCACTAATCCTGTGTGTAGTCACAATCACTGTTTGATCACTAATCCTGTGTGCAGTCACAATCACTGTGATCACTAATCCTGTGTGTAGTCACAATCACTGTGTGTGATCACTAATCCTGTGTGTAGTCACAATCACTGTGTGTAATCACTAATCCTGTGTGTAGTCACAATCGCTGTGTGATCACTAATCCTGTGTGTAGTCACAATCACTGTGTGATCACTAATCCTGTGTGTAGTCCCATTCACTGTGTGTGGTCACTAATCCTGTGTGTAGTCACAATCACTGTGTATAATCACTAATCCTGTGTGTAGTCACAATCACTGTGTATAATCACTAATCCTGTGTGTAGTCAAAATCACTGTGTGTAATCACTAATCCTGTGTTTAGTCACAATCACTGTGTGTGGTCACAATCATTGTGTGTGATCACTAATCCTGTGTGTAGTCACAATCACTGTGTGTGGTCACTAATCCTGTGTGTAGTCACAATCACTGTGTGTAATCACTAATCATTTGTGCAGTAACATTGTGTGTGATCACTAATTCTCTATGTAGTAACAATCACTGTGTGTAATCACTAACCCTGTGTGTAGTCACAATCACTGTGTGATCACTAATCCTGTGTGTAGTCACAATCACTGTGTGTGATCACTAATCCTGTGTGCAGTCACAATCACTGTGTGTAATCACTAATCCTGTGTGTAGTCACAATCACTGTTTGATCACTAATCCTGTGTGCAGTCACAATCACTGTGATCACTAATCCTGTGTGTAGTCACAATCACTGTGTGTGATCACTAATCCTGTGTGTAGTCACAATCACTGTGTGTAATCACTAATCCTGTGTGTAGTCACAATCACTGTGTGATCACTAATCCTGTGTGTAGTCACAATCACTGTGTGATCACTAATCCTGTGTGTAGTCCCAATCACTGTGTGTGGTCACTAATCCTGTGTGTAGTCACAATCACTGTGTATGATCACTAATCCTGTGTGTAGTCTCAATCACTGTGTGTGGTCACTAATCCTGTGTGTAGTCACAATCACTGTGTGTGGTCACTAATCCTGTGTGTAGTCACAATCACTGTGTGTGGTCACAATCATTGTGTGTGGTCACTAATCCTGTGTGTAGTCACAATCACGGTGTGTGATCACTAATTCTGAGTTTAGTCACAATCACTGTGTGTAATCACTAATCCTGTGTGTAGTCACAATCACTGTGTGATCACTAATCCTGTGTGTAGTCACAATCACTGTGTGAGATCACTAATCCTGTGTAGTCACAATCATTGTGTGTGATCACTAATCCTGTGTGTAGTCACAATCACTGTGTGTGATCACTAATCCTGTGTGTAGTCACAATCACTGTGTGTAATCACTAATCCTGTGTGTAGTCACAATCACTGTGTGATCACTAATCCTGTGTGTAGTCACAATCACTGTGTGTGGTCACTAATCCTGTGTGTAGTCACAATCACTGTGTGTGGTCACTAATCCTGTGTGTAGTCACAATCACTGTGTGTGATCACTAATCCTGTGTGTAGTCACAATCACAGAGTGATCACTAATCCTGTGTGTAGTCACAATCATTGTGTGTGTGATCACTAATCCTGTGTGTGGTCACAATCACTGTGTGTGATCACTAATCCTGTGTGTAGTCACAATCACTGTGTGTGATCACTAATCCTGTGAAGTCACAATCATTGTGTGTGATCACTAATCCTGTGTGTAGTCACAATCACTGTGTGTGATCACTAATCCTGTGTAGTCACAATCATTGTGTGTGATCACTAATCCTGTGTGTAGTCACAATCACTGTGTGTGATCACTAATCCTGTGTAGTCACAATCACTGTGTGTGGACACAAATCCTGTGTGTAGTCACAATCACTGTGTGTGATCACTAATCCTGTGTAGTCACAATCACTGTGTGTGGACACAAATCCTGTGTGTAGTCACAATCACTGTGTGTGATCACTAATACTGTGTGTGGTCACAATCACTGTGTGTGATCACTAATCCTGTGTGTAGTCACAATCACTGTGTGTGATCATTTATCCTGTGTGTAGTCACAATCACTGTGTGAGATCACTAATCCTGTGTAGTCACAATCATTGTGTGTGATCACTAATCCTGTTTGTAGTCACAATCACTGTGTGCAATTACTACTTCTTTGTGTAGTCACAATCACTGTGTGATCACTAATCCTGTGTGTAGTCACAATCACTGTGTATGATCACTAATCCTATGTGCAGTAACAATCACTGTGTGTGGTCACTAATTCTGTTTGTAGTCACAATCACTGTGTGTGGTCACTAATCCTGTGTGTAGTCACAATCACTGTGTGTGTGATCACTAATCCTTTGTGTAGTCACAATCACTGTGTGTGATCACTAATCCTGTGTGTAGTCACATTCACTGTGTGTGGTCACTAATCCTGTGTGTAGTCACAATTGCTGTGTGTAATCACTAATCCTTTGTGTAGTCACAATCACTTAGTGTGATCACTAATCCTGTGTGTAGTCATAATCACTGTGTGTAATCACTAATCCTGTGTGTAGTCACTCACAATAACTGTGTGTGGTCACTAATACTGTGTGTAGTCATAATCACTGTGTGTAATCACTAATCCTGTGTGTAGTCACAATCACTGTGTGTGATCACTAATCCTGTGTGCAGTCACAATCACTGTGTGATCACTAATCCTGTGTGTAGTCACAATCACTGTGTGATCACTAATCCTGTGTGTAGTCCCAATCACTGTGTGTGGTCACTAATCCTGTGTGTAGTCACAATCACTGTGTATAATCACTAATCCTGTGTGTAGTCACAATCACTGTGTATGATCACTAATCCTGTGTGTAGTCTCAATCACTGTGTGTGGTCACTAATCCTGTGTGTAGTCACGATCACTGTGTGTGGTCACTAATCCTGTGTGTAGTCACAATCACTGTGTGTGTCATCACTAATCCTGTGTGTAGTCACAATCACTGTGTGTGGTCACAATCATTGTGTGTGGTCACTAATCCTGTGTGTAGTCACAATCACTGTGTGGTCACTAATCCTGTGTGTAGTCACAATCACTGTGTGTAATCACTAATACTGTGTGCAGTAACAATCACTGTGTGGTCACTAATCCTGTGTGTAGTTACAATCACTGTGTGTGATCACTAATCCTGTGTGTAGTCACAATCAGTTTGTGTGATCACTAATCCTGTGTAGTCAAAATCACTGTGTGTAATCACTAATACCTTGTGTAGTCGCAATCACTGTGTGATCACTAATCCTGTGTGTAGTCACAATCACTGTGTGATCACTAATCCTGTGTGTAGTCACAATCACTGTGTGTGATCACTAATCCTGTGTGTAGTCACAATTACGTGTGTGATCACTAATCCTTTTTGTAGTCACAATCACTGTGTGTGGTCACTAATCCTGTGTGTAGTCACAATCACTGTGTGTGTGATCACTAACCCTGTGTGTAGTCACAATCACTGTGTGTGATCACTAATCCTGTGTGTAGTCACAATCACTGTGTGGTCCCTAATCCTGTGTGTAGTCACAATCACTGTGTGGTCACTAATCCTGTGTGTAGTCACAATCACTGTGTGATCACTAATCCTGTGTGTAGTCACAATCACTGTGTGTGGTCACTAATCCTATGTGTAGTCACAATCACTGTGTGTAATCACTAATCCTGTGTGCAGTAACAATCACTGTGTGGTCACTAATCCTGTGTGTAGTCACAATCACTGTGTGTGATCACTAATCCTGTATGTAGTCACAATCACTGTGTGTGATCACTTAACCTGTGTGTAGTCACAATCACTGTGTGTGATCACTAATCATGTGTGTAGTCACAATCACTGTGTGTGGTCACTAATCCTGTGTGTAGTCACAATCACTGTGTGTGTGATCACTAACCCTGTGTGTAGTCACAATCACTGTGTGTCATCACTAATCCTGTGTGTAGTCACAATCACTGTGTGGTCACTAATCCTGTGTGTTGTCACTAATCCTGAGTGTGGTCACAATCACTGTGTATGGTCACTAATCCTGTGTGCAGTAACAATCACTGTGTGTGATCACTAATCCTGAGTGTAGTCACTCACAATAACTGTGTGTGGTCACTAATCCTGTGTGTGGTCACAAACACTGTGTGATCACTAATCCTGTGTGTAGTCACAATCACTGTGTGTGATCACTAATCCTGTGTGTAGTCACAATCACTGTGTGTGATCACTAATCCTGTGTGCAGTAACAATCACTGTGTGTGGTCACTAATCATGTGTGTAGTAACCATCACTGTGTGGTTACTAATCCTGTGTGTAGTCACAATCACTGTGTGTGATCACTAATCATGTGTGTAGTCACTATCACTGTGTGATCACTAATCCTGTGTGTAGTCACAATCACTGTGTGTAGTCACATTCACTGTGTGTAATCACTAATCCTGTGTGTAGTCACAATCACTGTGTAATCACTAATCCTGTGTGTAGTCACAATCAGTGTGTAATCACTAATTCTTTGTGTAGTCACAATCACTGTGTGATCACTAATCCTGTGTGTAGTCACAATCACTGTGTGGTCACTAATACTGTGTGTAGTCACAAATACTGTGTGTGATCACTAACCCTGTGTGTAATCAAAATCACTGTGTGTGATCACTAATCCTGTGTGTAGTCACAATCACTGTGTGTTATCACTAATCCTGAGTGTAGTCACAATCACTGTGTGTGGTCACTAATCCTGTGTGTAGTCACAATCACTGTGTGTTATCACTAATCCTGTGTGCAGTAACCATCACTGTGTGTGATCACTAATCCTGTGTAGTCACAATCACTGTGTGTGAGCACTAATCCTGTGTGTAGTCATAATCACTGTGTGGTCACTAATCCTGTGTGTAGTCACAATCACTTTGTGTGATCACTAATCCTGTGTGTAGTCACAATCACTGTGTGTGATCACTAATCCTGTGTGTAGTCACAATCACTGTGTGTAGTCACAATCACTGTGTGGTCACTAATCCTGTGTGTAGTCACAATCACAGTGTGTGATCACTAATCCTGTGTGTAGTCACAATCACTGTGTGGTCTCTAATCCTGTGTGTAGTCACAATCACTGTGTGTGGTCACTAATCCTGTGTGCAGTCACAATCACTGTGTGTTGTAATCAATCCTGTGTGCAGTAACCATCACTGTGTGTGATCACTAATCCTGAGTGTAGTCACTCACAATAACTGTGTGTGGTCACTAATCCTGTGTGTGGTCACAATCACTGTGTGATCACTAATCCTGTGTGTAGTCACAATCACTGTGTGTGATCACTAATCCTGTGTGTAGTCACAATCATTGTGTGTGATCACTAATCCCGTGTGTAGTCACAATCACTGTGTGTGATCACTAACCCTGTGTGTAGTCACAATAACTGTGTGTGATCACTAATCCTGTGTGTAGTCACAATCACAGTGTGTGATCACTAATCCTGTGTGCAGTCACAATCACTGTGTGATCACTAATCCTGTGTGTAGTCACAATCAGTGTGTGATCACTAATCCTGTGTGCAGTAACAATCACTGTGTGTGATCACTAATCCTGAGTGTAGTCACTCACAATAACTGTGTGTGATCACTAATCCTGTGTGTAGTCACAATCACTGTGTGTGATCACTAATCCTGTGTGCAGTCACAATCACTGTGTGTGGTCACTAATTCTGTGTGTAGTCACAATCACTGTGTGTGATCACTAATCCTGTGTGTAGTCACAATCACTGTGTGGTCTCTAATCCTGTGTGTAGTCACAATCACTGTGTGTGGTCACTAATCCTGTGTGCAGTCACAATCACTGTGTGTTGTAATCAATCCTGTGTGCAGTAACCATCACGGTGTGTGATCACTAATCCTGTGTGTAGTCACATTAACTGTGTGTGGTCACTAATCCTGATTGTAGTCACAATCACTGTGTGTGGTCACTAATCCTGTGTGCAGTAACAATCACTGTGTGTGATCACTAATCCTGTGTGTAGTCACAATCACTATGTGTTGTCACTAATCCTGAGTGTAGTCACAATCACTGTGTGTGGTCACTAATCCTGTGTGCAGTAACAATCACAGTGTGTGATCACTAATCCTGTGTGTAGTCACAATCACTGTGTGTGATCACTAACCCTGTGTGTAGTCACAATCACTTTGTGTGATCACTAATCCTGTGTGTAGTCACAATCACTGTGTGTGATCACTAATCCTGTGTGTAGTCACAATCACTTTGTGTGATCACTAATCCTGTGTGTAGTCACAATCACTGTGTGTGATCACTAATCCTGTGTGTAGTCACAATCACTGTGTGATCACTAATCCTGTGTGTAGTCACAATCACAGTGTGTGATCACTAATCCTGTGTGCAGTCACAATCACTATGTGTTGTCACTAATCCTGTGTGTAGTCACAATCACTGTGTATGGTCACTAATCCTGTGTGTAGTCACAATCACTGTGTGTGGTCACTAATCCTGTGTGTAGTCACAATCACTGTGTGTTATCACTAATCCTGTGTGTTGTCACTAATCCTGAGTATGGTCACTAATCCTGTGTGTAGTCACATTCACTGTGTGTGATCACTAATTCTGTGTGTAGTCACAATCACTGTGTGTGATCACTAATCCTGTGTGTAGTTACAATCACTATGTGTTGTCACTAATCCTGTGTGTAGTCACAATCACTGTGTATGGTCACTAATCCTGTGTGTAGTCACAATCACTGTGTGTGGTCACTAATCCTGTGTGTAGTCACAATCACTGTGTTTGGTCACTAATCCTGTGTGCAGTAACAATCACTGTGTGGTCACTAATCCTGTGTGTAGTCACAATCACTGTGTGTGATCACTAATCCTGTGTGCAGTCACAATCACTGTGTGATCACTAATCCTGTGTGTAGTCACAATCACAGTGTGTGATCACTAATCCTGTGTGCAGTAACAATCACTGTGTGTGATCACTAATCCTGAGTGTAGTCACTCACAATAACTGTGTGTGATCACTAATCCTGTGTGTAGTCACAATCACTGTGTGTGATCACTAATCCTGTGTGCAGTCACAATCACTGTGTGTGGTCACTAATTCTGTGTGTAGTCACAATCACTGTGTGTGATCACTAATCCTGTGTGTAGTCACAATCACTGTGTGGTCTCTAATCCTGTGTGTAGTCACAATCACTGTGTGTGGTCACTAATCCTGTGTGCAGTCACAATCACTGTGTGTTGTAATCAATCCTGTGTGCAGTAACCATCACGGTGTGTGATCACTAATCCTGTGTGTAGTCACATTCACTGTGTGTGGTCACTAATCCTGTATGTAGTCACAATTGCTGTGTGTAATCACTAATCCTTTGTGTAGTCACAATCACTTAGTGTGATCACTAATCCTGTGTGTAGTCATAATCACTGTGTGTAATCACTAATCCTGTGTGTAGTCACTCACAATAACTGTGTGTGGTCACTAATACTGTGTGTAGTCATAATCACTGTGTGGTCACTAATCCTGTGTGTAGTCACAATCACTGTGTGGTCACTAATCCTGTGTGTAGTCACAATCACTGTGTGTGATCACTAATCCTGTGTGCAGTCACAATCACTGTGTGATCACTAATCCTGTGTGTAGTCACAATCACAGTGTGTGATCACTAATCCTGTGTGCAGTAACAATCACTGTGTGTGATCACTAATCCTGAGTGTAGTCACTCACAATAACTGTGTGTGATCACTAATCCTGTGTGTAGTCACAATCACTGTGTGTGATCACTAATCCTGTGTGTAGTTACAATCACTATGTGTTGTCACTAATCCTGTGTGTAGTCACAATCACTGTGTGTGATCACTAATCCTGTGTGTAGTCACAATCACTGTGTGATCACTAATCCTGTGTGTAGTCACAATCACAGTGTGTGATCACTAATCCTGTGTGCAGTAACAATCACTGTGTGTGATCACTAATCCTGTGTGCAGTAACAATCACTGTGTGTGGTCACTAATCATGTGTGTAGTAACCATCACTGTGTGGTTACTAATCCTGTGTGTAGTCACAATCACTATGTGTTGTCACTAATCCTGAGTGTAGTCACAATCACTGTGTGTGGTCACTAATCCTGAGTGTAGTCACAATCACTGTGTGTGGTCACTAATCCTGTGTGCAGTAACAATCACTGTGTGTGATCACTAATCCTGTGTGTAGTCACAATCACTATGTGTTGTCACTAATCCTGAGTGTAGTCACAATCACTGTGTGTGGTCACTAATCCTGTGTGCAGTAACAATCACAGTGTGTGATCACTAATCCTGTGTGTAGTCACAATCACTGTGTGTGATCACTAACCCTGTGTGTAGTCACAATCACTTTGTGTGATCACTAATCCTGTGTGTAGTCACAATCACTGTGTGTGATCACTAATCCTGTGTGTAGTCACAATCACTTTGTGTGATCACTAATCCTGTGTGTAGTCACAATCACTGTGTGTGATCACTAATCCTGTGTGTAGTCACAATCACTGTGTGATCACTAATCCTGTGTGTAGTCACAATCACTGTGTGTGATCACTAATCCTGTGTGCAGTCACAATCACTGTGTGTGATCACTAACCCTGTGTGTAGTCACAATCACTTTGTGTGATCACTAATCCTGTGTGTTGTCACTAATCCTGAGTATGGTCACTAATCCTGTGTGTAGTCACATTCACTGTGTGTGATCACTAATTCTGTGTGTAGTCACAATCACTGTGTGTGATCACTAATCCTGTGTGTAGTTACAATCACTATGTGTTGTCACTAATCCTGTGTGTAGTCACAATCACTGTGTATGGTCACTAATCCTGTGTGTAGTCACAATCACTGTGTGTGGTCACTAATCCTGTGTGTAGTCACAATCACTGTGTTTGGTCACTAATCCTGTGTGCAGTAACAATCACTGTGTGGTCACTAATCCTGTGTGTAGTCACAATCACTGTGTGTGATCACTAATCCTGTGTGTAGTCACAATCACTGTGTGTGAAAAACTAATCCTGTGTGCAGTAACCATCATTGTGTGTGAGATCACTAATCTTGTGTGTAGTCACAATCACTGTGTGGTCAGTAATCGTGAGTGTAGTCACAATCACTTTGTGTTATCACTAATCCTGAGTGTAGTCACAATCACTGTGTGATCACTAATCATGTGTGTAGTCACAATCACTGTGTGTGTGATCACTAACCCTGTGTGTAGTCACAATCTGTGTGTGTGATCACTAACCCTGTGTGTAGTCACAATCACTGTGTGTGATCACTAATCCTGTGTGTAGTCACAATCTCTGTGTGTGATCACTAATCCTGTGTGCAGTCACAATCACTGTGTGTGGTCACTAATCCTGTGTGTAGTCACAATCACTGTGTGTGATCACTAATCCTGTGTGTAGTCACAAACACTATGTGTGATCACTAACCCTGTGTGTAGTCACAATCACTGTGTGTGATCACTAATCCTGTGTGTAGTCACAATCACTGTGTGTAATCACTAATCCTGTGTGTAGTCACAATCACTGTGTGTGATCACTAATCCTGAGTGTAGTGACAATCACTGTGTGGTCACTAATCCTGTGTGTAGTCACAATCACTGTGTGTGGTCACTAATCCTGTGTGTAGTCACAATCACTGTGTGTAATCACTAATCCTGTGTGTAGTCACAATCACTGTGTGTGGTCACTAATCCTGTGTGTAGTCACAATCACTGTGTGTGATCACTAATCCTGTGTGTAGTCACAAACACTATGTGTGATCACTAACCCTGTGTGTAGTCACAATCACTGTGTGTGATCACTAATCCTGTGTGTAGTCACAATCACTGTGTGTAATCACTAATCCTGTGTGCAGTAACAATCACTGTGTGTGATCACTAATCCTGAGTGTAGTGACAATCACTGTGTGGTCACTAACCCTGTGTGTAGTCACAATCACTGTGTGTGATCACTAATCCTGAGTGTAGTGACAATCACTGTGTGGTCACTAATCCTGTGTGTAGTCACAATCACTGTGTGTAATCACTAATCCTCTGTGTAGTCACAATCACTGTGTGTGAAAACTAATCCTGTGTGCAGTAACCATCATTGTGTGTGAGATCACTAATCTTGTGTGTATTCACAATCACTGTGTGGTCACTAATCGTGAGTGTAGTCACAATCACTTTGTGTTATCACTAATCCTGTGTGTAGTCACAATCACTGTGTGTGGTCACTAATCCTGTGTGTAGTCACAATCACTGTGTGTGGTCACTAATCCTGTGTGTAGTCACAATCACTGTGTGTAATCACTAATCCTGTGTGTAGTCACAATCACTGTGTGTGGTCACTAATCCTGTGTGTAGTCACAATCACTGTGTGTGATCACTAATCCTGTGTGTAGTCACAAACACTATGTGTGATCACTAACCCTGTGTGTAGTCACAATCACTGTGTGTGATCACTAATCCTGTGTGTAGTCACAATCACTGTGTGTGATCACTAATCCTGAGTGTAGTGACAATCACTGTGTGGTCACTAATCCTGTGTGTAGTCACAATCACTGTGTGTGGTCACTAATCCTGTGTGTAGTCACAATCACTGTGTGTAATCACTAATCCTGTGTGTAGTCACAATCACTGTGTGTGGTCACTAATCCTGTGTGTAGTCACAATCACTGTGTGTGATCACTAATCCTGTGTGTAGTCACAAACACTATGTGTGATCACTAACCCTGTGTGTAGTCACAATCACTGTGTGTGATCACTAATCCTGTGTGTAGTCACAATCACTGTGTGTAATCACTAATCCTGTGTGCAGTAACAATCACTGTGTGTAATCACTAATCCTGTGTGTAGTCACAATCACTGTGTGTAATCACTAATCCTCTGTGTAGTCACAATCACTGTGTGTGAAAACTAATCCTGTGTGCAGTAACCATCATTGTGTGTGAGATCACTAATCTTGTGTGTATTCACAATCACTGTGTGGTCACTAATCGTGAGTGTAGTCACAATCACTTTGTGTTATCACTAATCCTGTGTGTTATTGGTTTAATTACTTGGACAGATCATGCGCCGATCTCTTTGTCTGTTCAGGGTAGCTTTAATGTTCAAAATTCCCCTAGGTGGAGACTGAATACCAGCTTGCTTGGTAGGCAGAAGGTACATGATGTAGTAGAGTCAGTGTTAACAGAATATTTTAAACTTAATAATAATGGGGAAATTTCTGACGAGACCCTGTGGGCTGCTCATAAAGCCGTAGTCAGAGGGCAGCTCATAAAAATAGCCTCCATCCAAAAACGGAAAAAAGGCGCAGATATTAAATATATATTAACCCGTATTCATCACCTTGAATCCCTGAATAAAGCCAAAGCATCCCCTAACTTGACTAAAGAAATTGTAACCCATAGATTCCAATTAAGATCCCTACTCCTGCAAAAATACGAACATAATCTTAAAAAAAATAGATCGACATTTTATGCTATGGGGGATAGAGCGGGGTCCTTATTGGCAAGAAGGACGAAAAAACGTGAGATCCAATCTAAAATAGAATTCCTCAGGGACCCAAACGGAACAATCAGTAGACATCCCATTGAAATAGCAGAAGCATTTGCGAAATACTATGAGGCCCTGTATAATCTAAAATATGATTCCAATACGTCACAGCCGACTCAAGTGGATATACAGGGTTTCCTAGACACCCTGGATCTTCCCCGGGTCTCAGATGAGTAATTAGAGAAACTTACTCTTCCCTTTACTACACATGAAATCCTAGGTGCCATCAAAATGACTAAGTCTAACTCTGCCCCGGGCCCCGATGGGCTGCCATACGAATATTACAAACAATTTACATCCACTCTGTCCCCCTTTATGTCAAAAACCTTCAACTTTTGGCAAAATAAAGGGTCAATTTCCCCAGACAACTTAGAAGCGATAATTATCACGCTACCAAAGCCAGGGAAACCTGCAGACACCCCGGGTAATTTTAGGCCCATTTCACTCCTAAATTGTGATGTTAAAATTTATGCCAAACTAGTGGCAGATAGACTTCATAAAGTGATCCCGACCTTAGTGGCTCCAGACCAAGTTGGGTTTGTGACAGGCAGGCAATCTAAGGATGGCACCAGACGGATGCTTGACTTGATTGGACTGGTGGAGATATCGGGTGAACCCAGTGCATTCCTGTCTCTTGATGCTGAAAAAGCCTTTGACAGGGTGCACTGGGGATACCTGGGGAGAGTTCTAACAAAATTCGGGTTCTTGGGGAAAATCAAGTCATCCATTCTAGCCCTCTACTCTTACCCAAATGCGTCAGTGTTGGCATCGGGGTTTCTGTCATCTAAATTTCAAATAAGTCATGGCACCCGCCAGGGGTGTCCATTGTCTCCCGCTATTTTTGCTTTAGTGGTAGAACCTCTGGCGGAAGCTATACGAAAAAACATAGCCATTTCTGGTATAAGAGATGGGGAATTTGAACATAAACTTGGTTTATACGCAGACGATGTGATAATTTCCTGTTCTAACCTTGCAGTGTCGATTCCAGCAGTGGTGAACACATTATCAAACTTTTCTAAAGTGTCGTATTATAAGTTTAATGCGGCAAAGTCTTTGATACTGCCGTTTAATGTACCGGCGGAGGCCAGGAGTGCGCTGGAGGGGGCCTTTCAATTCAAATGGTGCGACAGGGGGATACCTTATTTGGGTATTAAGCTGACACCATCGCAGATGTTAATTAAAGAAAATTTGGAACCTCTGATCCAAAATTTAGAAAAGGAATTGGGAAGGTATGAAAAAATATCATTGTCCTGGATGGCCAGGATACAGTCCTTTTAAAATGGTTTTCTTACCCAAAATATTGTATGTGCTCAGATGCCTTCCCATCAAAATTTCTCACAAAACCCTGATGAAACTTCAATCGTTGACGAACAAATTTGTCTGGGGTAATAAAAGGGCTAGGGTCGCAGGTAAAGTGTTATACCCCCCATATGACTTAGGGGGATTGGGCACCCCAAACATAACGGCATATTATAAAGCCTTACTAATTGAATCACTAAAGGAATGGTGGCGTCCAGGTAATTCACATAGATGGGGTCAGATTGAAAATTTCCTGTCCCGCCAGGGCTCGGTCAGAAGAATGATGGAAGCAGAATATTTGAGCCGTTCACGGTTCTCCCCGTGTGTTCCCACCATGTCAGCCTCCCTGGAGGTCTGGCGAAATGACTTGATTCATAAGATTCAGATTCCTCTTTCAGAGATTTCCCTCAAGTCGTTGGAATCTCAAATCCCCTTTTTGAATCTGGCCAGGTGGGAGGGATCGGGCATTACAGTGCTGGCGGATCTATACTCTGATTTGGGTGTTAACCCCTTTAATGAAATAGTATGGGAACACCCCTCTTTAAAGGGCTGTTTCTATCAACACATCCAAATTAGTCATTTTCTGGCCTCTAAATTTCCTCCAAAGTCAAAGCCTCTGTTACCTACAACAAAAGCTTTGGTATTTAAAAAGATAATTAAATCCAAAGGTATCTCCTCGACATACAAATGGCTCAATAACCCCCCGAAGAGCAAAAATCTCCTTATATGAATAAATGGGACGTGGAGTTGAGTGTCTCTACCTCTCCTTCAAACTGGCACTCGGCATCAGCAAATATCCAAAAATATTCCAAGTGTATAAATCATCTGGAGCAACTGAAAAAAGTACACCTGCGATGGTATCGGTCCCCAGCCAACTTAGCACAGTTCCTCCCAAATTATTCGCCACATTGTTGGAAGGGCTGCCTCCAAAGGGGCACTCTTGGTCACTGCTGGTGGGCTTGTCCCAAGGTTTTCTCGTTCTGGTTGGAGGTGTTTGGCCTGATGGGTGAGCTGACAGGCAATCCTATTAATCCGAATCCGGCTCTGGCAGTGCTAAACGTGGGTATAGAGGAGTTCTCTTGGGAATCCAGGGGTTTATTAGTTCACATTCTAGTAGCTGCCAGATATTGCATAAGTTTGCACTGGAAATCCCCAAAGACGCCTACATTAGTTGAACTATATAACCGAATTAATCTCCAATGCCAATACGAGTTCTGTCTGGCTCACTCCATCCGCGCCAAAAACAAAATACTTCACATTTGGGACACGTGGCTAAACTCTGTATATGCATCCCCTGTCAGGCATCTGTTTCCAGGGCAAACTGTTGATAATTAAAAACGGGTCAAATAGGGTCAAAGTGTGTGTTACGCAGGGAGTTCACCCATACCACGTCATTATTCAAGGTGTTTAAAACTCTGCTGTTGTTACTGCTCGGGCTACCCCGAAACGCCATCCAATTCCCTCCCTCCCCCCTCCCCCTCCCTGGTTGCTTGCAACCATCCATCTCCCCCACCTCTCTCTCCCCTCCCTTTTCTTATCTTCCTTTCTTACTCTCTGGTTCTGGTTGTTTGGATCCCTCATTTTGAGGATTAAAGAGTAAATTGGTAGGTTGACTCTATACGTATTGGGTATTGATTAACCTAAAAAAGTTGCAACTTGCATCAGACATGATTGGTGGTGGTGTGACAGGAAATGTGAATCATAATCAAAGGTGTTACTACCACATGTTACAGCGTTGTCCTGTTTGTGTATTATTGCCAATGATACCTGAATTTCTCCTTTTTTTTGGAATGTAACTTCCTACAATAAAAAATTGATTGGATTAAAAAAAAACCTAATCCTGTGTGTTGTCACTAATCCTGAGTGTAGTCACAATCACTATGTGTTGTCACTAATCCTGTGTGTAGTCACAATCACTATGTGTTGTCACTAATCCTGTGTGTAGTCACAATCACTATGTGTTGTCACTAATCCTGAGTGTAGTCACAATCACTGTGTGTGGTCACTAATTCTGTGTGTAGTCACAATCACTGTGTGGTCACTAATCCTGTGTGTAGTCACAAACACTGTGTGTGATCACTAATCCTGTGTGTAGTCACAATCACTTTGTGTTATCACTAATCCTGTGTGTAGTCACAATCACTGTGTGTGATCACTAATCCTGTGTGTAGTCACAATCACTGTGTGTGATCACTAATCCTGTGTGTAGTCACAATCACTGTGTGGTCACCAATCCTGTGTGTAGTCACAATCACTGTGTGTGATCACTAATCCTGTGTGTAGTTACAATCACTATGTGTTGTCACTAATCCTGTGTGTAGTCACAATCACTGTGTATGGTCACTAATCCTGTGTGTAGTCACAATCAGTGTGTGGTCACTAATCCTGTGTGTAGTCACAATCACTGTGTGTGATCACTAATCCTGTGTGTAGTCACAATCACTGTGTGTGATCACTAATCCTGTGTGTAGTCACAATCACTGTGTGTAATCACTAATCCTGTGTGTAGTCACAATCACTGTGTGTGAAAACTAATCCTGTGTGCAGTAACCATCATTGTGTGTGAGATCACTAATCTTGTGTGTAGTCACAATCACTGTGTGGTCACTAATCGTGAGCGTAGTCACAATCACTTTGTGTTATCACTAATCCTGAGTGTAGTCACAATCACTGTGTGGTCACTAATCCTGTGTGTAGTCACAATCACTGTGTGTGTGATCACTAACCCTGTGTGTAGTCACAATCACTGTGTGTGATCACTAATCCTGTGTGTAGTCACAATCACTGTGTGTGATCACTAATCCTGTGTGCAGTCACAATCACTGTGTGTGGTCACTGATCCTATGTGTAGTCATAATCACTTGATTCACGGACTAGTGGACTACCAGAACCAATGACATTTCAGTTGATGTAATATAGGCAAGGATTACAGTGCCTTGCGAAAGTATTGGGTCCCCTTTAATTTTTCAACCTTTTTCCACATTTCAGGCTTCAAACATAAAGATAAAATGTTAATGTTCTGGTGAAGAATCTACAACAAGTGACACAATTGTGAAGATGAAGGAAATTTATTGCTTATTTTAAACTTTTAAAATAAATAACTGAAAATTGGGGCGTGCAATATTATTCATCCCCTGTAAGTGAATACTTTGTAGCGCCCCTTTTTCTGCGATTACAGCACAAGTCTCTTGGGGTATGTGTCTATCAGTTTTGCACATGGAGAGACTGAAATTCTCGCGCATTCTTCCTTTGTAAACAGCTGGAGCTGAGTGAGGTTGGATGGAGGCGTTTGTGAACAGCAGTTTTCAGCTCTTTCCACAGGTTCTCGATTGGGTTCAGGTCTGGGCTGTGACTTGGCCATTCTAACACCTGGATATGGTTATTTGTGAACCATTCCATTGTAGATTTTGCTTTATGTTTGGGATCATTTTCTTGTTGGAAGACAAATCTCCGTCCCAGTCTCAGGTCTTTTGCAGACTCCAACAGGTTTTCTTCAAGAATGGTCCTGTATTTGGCTCCATCCATCTTCCCATCAATTTTAATCATCTTCCCTGTCCCTGCTAAAGAAAAGTAGGCCCAAACCATGATGCTGCCACCACGTTTGACAGTGGGGATGGTGAGTTCAGGGTGATGAGCTGTGTTGCTTTTATCGTTTGGCATTGTGCCCAAATAGTGTGATTTTGGTTTCCTCTGAGCAGAGCACCTTCTTTCACATGTTTGGTGTCTCCAGGTGGCTTGTGGCAAACTTTAAATGACACTTTTAATGAATATCTTTGAGAAATGGCTTTCTTCTTGCCACTCTTCCATAAAGGCCAGATTTGTGCAGTGTATGACTGATTGTTGTCCTATGGACAGACTCTCCCCCCTCAGCTGTAGATCTCTGCAGATCATCCAGAGGGATCATGGGCCTCTTGGCTGCATCTCTGATCAGTCTTCTCCTTGTGTGAGATGAAAGTTTGGATGGTCGGCCGGGTCTTGGTAGATTTGCAGTGGTATGATTCTCCTTCCATTTAAATATAATCACTTGCACAGTGCTTCTTGGGATGTTTAAAGTTTTGGAAATTTTTTTGTAACCAAATCCGGCTTTAATCTTCTCCACAACAGAATCACGGACCTGCCTGTTGTGTTCCTTGGTCTTCATGATGCTCTCTGCGCTTTATACAGAACACTGAGACTATCACAGAGCAGGTATATGGATAATTCTTTCGGTCTATATATAGCGCAATAAGGATATTTGCTGGTGATAGTTATTTAAACTTTATTAATTAGGCACTCCTATTATTACAACGCGTTTCAGCAGAATTGACCTGACCTGATGAAAGCAATTCTGCTGAAACGTGTTGTAATAATAGGAGTGCCTAATTAATAAAGTTTAAATAACTATCACCAGCAAATATCCTTATTGCGCTATATATAGACCGAAAGAATTATCCATATACCCCCTCCCTATTGGGAATCGGTAATAGCTGCAAAGGACCTGCTGACATATCAAAAAACCCAGCTGGTAAGCTGGAGGATTGAGGAACAAAAACCTGAATTCCATGGTGCCGGTGGAAATCAGTAGCCGACATTGATACCCTAAATCTGGACTCCTGAAGCCTGGACACAGGATCTGTTGGGAGGAACTCTAGTCTGATAAGCTTACTGTAATACTATTGTATGTTCTGAGGATTTCGATAGCGTTAGGGCAATGACCACCAGAGACGAGTTCTTGGTACAAGATGTTTATAACATGTAACCACGGTAGATACACAACGGAACAAACACAGTAGAACACACACGAAATACCTTCCCGAAACGGAGCGAAGGGGATTCCCGGGGCCACGCACCGGACTCCCCCAGGGAGACCACCAGAGCGAACCCCTATACAGGGACTGTCCGGCAATCACCCCGGAAGGCCTAAATGCGCAGCAGCCGGGACACAAGGGGCAAGTGGTAAAAGTCCAGGAGTGTCCGTACGGGATGATAGTCCGGAGTGGTTACGAACCAGAAGGAACCGGGCAGAAGTGCTGACCAAAGACGGCAGACGGAGTCCGGGCACAGCTTGAAGAAACCGGGTATGGTCCAGAGTCTGTCGGTAGTCTTTCAGAAGGATCCAAAAGGCAATCAGGAAGTAGAAGCAGCAAAGCAGGAGCACACAGCAAGCAGTATACTCAGGCACTGGACTAAGCTTAGAGGCGGCCTTTTAAGCAGCTGGACAGGAAGTAGGGCAACAGAACATTAAACTCCATGTTAACTGAGGGCAAGCTCTTTCAAAAGAGAACTGGAAAACCCGGAAACCTGACACTTACACTGAAGTTGTGCGGGGGCGCACAACCAACAAAGGTGAGCAATTCTAATATTATAAACGTTAAAAAGGATTCCACGGGTGCTTCTCATAGTGCGCTTGTTTTATTATCTATTTAAGTATCACAGAGCAGGGGCATTATACAGAGACTTGATTACACACAGGGGCTTATATTTATCATCATCAGTCATTTAGGACAACATTGCATCATTCAGAGACCCTCAATCACCTTCTGGAGTGAGTTTCTGCACTGAAAGTAAAGGGGATGAATAATATTGCACGCCACAATTTTCAGTTATTATTTTTTTTAAAGTTTAAAATAAGCAATACATTTCCTTCAACTTCACAATTGTGTCACTTGTTGTTGATTCTTCACCAGAACATTACATTTGATCTTTATGTTTGAAGCCTGAAATGTGGGAAAAGGTTGAAAAATTCAAGGGGCCGAATACTTTTGCAAGGCACTGTTCCTTTGGTGTATATTGGTTCATAGATAGAGGTTTACCTTACCTCTGTATTGTGAATACAATATTACCAGTGGTTTGGGGAATACTGGGATATAAGCTGCACAGGATAATTTATATATTTTGTGGTTAGTGATGTTTTGGGTGTTTTGTATCTTTTTGATATAAAGGAGGCTATTTCTCCAATTTTTAGGCTTTTTTCAATAAAAATTTGTGTTTTAGATTCTTCTGTGAGATTTACATTCAACAAAGCATGAATCAACATCTTTTACTGTGATTGACAAACACCCCTTCTATATATGGCAGTTTTAGGGATATTACAAGATGCCCTGGATAGGGATGTGCGAACCCCCCCGATGTTCAGTGTTCGGGAGCCTCGCCCGAACATTTTGTAAAGTTTACGTTCAGGTTCTGATATAACGTGAATTTGCGTCCGAACCCCGAACTTGGACTTTAGTTATATGATGGGGCGTGGGGACTGTAAAATAAAGAATACAGTTAATAATAAACATTATGATTATACTTACAGGTCCCGCGACACGTCCTGCAGACTCTGTCTCCCGCCGCTTCTCCTTCCTAGTACGATCATCGCTGTGCCGCCCGGGAACCAAAGGACCTTCCGTGACATCATAGCATGTGACCAGTCACGTGTGATGTTGTATTATCTCATTGGCTACAGACTGGTCACATGGCTATGACGTCATGCTAGGTCCTGTCAATGCATCTCGCTGGTACGCGGTGCTCGCCCGAGCATCTCAGTACTCAGTATACTCGGCGAGTGCTGTGTACCGGCGAGATGCTCGGGCACGTGCTCGGCTCACCGTGCCTGCATGTTGGCACTCTTTATAGAGTCTGCCCACAGGCAGGGATTGGCTGCAACAGCCGGTGATAAATAGTGGCACCGGGAATCAGGTGATCGGAGTTCACCGTTGCTATAGTAACCCGCCCATCAGGTTACTATGGCAACGGTGGAAGTGGTGACATCACCGCTTACCAACTCGCAGCCTCTGCTCACTCATTGAGTGATTACACAGCACAGGGCAGCAGAAGCATTCTTCCTCCCCTGTGCTGTCTGATATAGCAGAGCTGAATGGGTTGAAGGAGAAAGAAGACAGAAGACCAGGATTGTGGAGGGGTGAGAGGGAGTAATAAACATGGAGTCTCTAATGTGTCTGTGTATTTATTTCTAATAAAGTATTTTTTCTCTGTGTGGTGTCTTTTTTTAACCCTTTATTGGAGATTCTTAAAGGCCGGGTCAAACTTGTCTGACATTAAGAATCTCTGGCTTAATACTAGCTAGTAAAACAAAGCTGGTATTAACCCCTGATTACCCAGCGTGCTACCTGGCACCAGGGGCGCTGGAGAAGTTGGCTACAGCCCAGAAGATGGAGCTTCTATGAACGCGCCATTTTCTGGGGCGGCTGCGGACTGCAATTTGCAATGGGGGGGGCCCAGAAAGCTTGAAACAACCTGCACTGAGGATTCCAATCCCCAGCTGCTTAGTTGTACCTAGCTGGACAGAAAAATTGGGCGAAGCCGATGTTGTTTTTTTAATTATTTCATGAAATTCATGAAATTAAAAAAAGGGCTTCCCTGTATTTTTGATTCCCAGCCAGGTACAAACAGGCAGCTGGGTGTTGGGGGTAGCCCGTAGCTGCCTGCTGTACCTGGCTAGCATACAAAAATATGGCGAAGCCCACGTAATTTTTTTTTAGTTTTTTTGGCAAAAAACAAACAAAAAAAAGGCTTCCCTGGATTTTCCATTGCCAGTAAAGATAACACCAAGCAGTGAGGGTTAGCAGCCAGTAGCTGCTTGGATTTCCCTTAGCTAGCAATAGAAAATGCAGCGTGAGCCCACGCATTTTTTTTAAATAACTAAAAAAATGGGCTTCCCTGTATTTTGATTGCCTGACATCACAGTACTGTAAAAATAAATAAATCATTAAAAAAAAATGACGTAGCGGTCCGCGGTATTTTTGATTCTCAGCACAGATAAAGCAGACGGCTACGGGTATCCACCCCCATCTGCCTGATCTACCTTGGCTGGCAATCAAAATAAAAGGAAAGCCCATTAATTTTTTTTATTTTAAAAAAATAATTAAAAAAACAAATGTGTGGGATCCCGCTGTATTTTGATCGCCAGTCAGGTAAAGCCAGGCAGCTGGGGGCTGGGATTCTCGGCAGCCCACACCCCTTTGAAATGGCGCATTGTTTCTTAGCGCCATTTCCATGTTCTTTACCCGGCTTGTCCAGCAGCCCTGATGGCGGTGGCTCGCAGGGTAATAAAGGGGTTAATACCAGCTTTGTATTCTCAGATGGTACTAAGCCCAAAATTCATGGTGTCACACCAAATTAGACATGGCCACCATGAATTTCTAGGAAACAGTAAAAAAAAAAAAAACAACAACACAGAGAATTTTTTTTGTTAGTAATAAAACAAAAAAAAAACATTTAGAGACTCCATCTTTATTATAAAAAAAATCCTTAGTCCGACGTAATCCACTGGGTCAGCATTGTGAGCTTCATCACTGTGCACAGACACAGTATATACACAGTGAGAAGCAAAGCGCAATGTCAACTCTACTTCATCACTGTGCACAGACACAGTCTATACATAGTGAAAAGCACAGAGCCATGTCAGGTCTGCAAAATCACTCTGTACAGAGCAAGAAACAGGCTGACAGTCAGGGTATGACTCGTGGAGTCTCGCATTGCATCACCCCACTCTCCCGACAGCAGCGCCTCACCTGCATGGAAATAAATGCAGCTGACCTGCTGCCGTCAGGAGATTTTGCGCCGTGATGCGATGACATTCGCATCACGGCGCACCAAGACCAGCACTAGGACCTTTGATACTTACGTGACCAGTCTGTAGCCAATGAGGTAATACAACATTCACACTTGACTGGTCACATCGGTATGACGTCACGGTCATGGCAGGTTTTTTAGCCAGAGGTGCTTACCGGGGGGAACAGCAATGATTGGATGGACGCGGTAGTAGAAGCACTGGGAGACACAGTCTGCAGGACGTGTCGCGGGACCTGTAAGTATGAGGATAATGTTGTTTTTTTTTAAAAACGTGCTTTTTTTTTTTTTTTAAAAGCCCCTGGACCCGAACTGTAAGACGAACATCCCAGAAAGCTCGTGTTCGGGGTAGTGTGCACGAACACCATGTGTTCGGTACGGACCCCGAACTCTACAGTTCAGGTTCACCCATCCCTAGCCCTGGATATTTTTTCTGAACATGAAGTTTTTCAGGCAATACTGTAGTGTAAAAAATAGCATTGGGGGTGTTTCAGGAGCTAGGTAGCCTATAAGAATAACATTAAATCATGGTGGGAATTGAAATATTTGGAAAACTAGATAAAAAATAATATAGTACCAAAAGGGTTCAAAATTTTAGTTTTTCCTGCCAAAAGATCAAGATCTGTAGAATTAATTAAGAAGTGGGAAAAGACTCCTTGTGTCTTTCGGCACTATTAGTTGTGGAGGAAAAAAAAATAAGTTTGAGAGGACTTCAAGAACATTGAATGGTCTACTGGGGTTGGTACTTAAATACAAAAAGGAGGTAGATTTTGCCAGGAAAGAGGCGAATTTGTAATTTAGTATTGAGAAATTCCAGATTTCAATTAAATAAAGGACTTACATGAAGTTAAGTAGTAAAGAGTCCCATTCAGTGGTGAACCCGGCATGATACGGGAATGAGGAACTGTGATTAATTCTCAGGCCCCTAGGGCATAGTCACTCATCCATGTAGATAGATACAAATCTTGCATCTAGGTTGTAGTGACATTCATCCTTGAGAGATATCTCCAGTTGTGTTAGCAGTGTCTTCCTCAGAAAAAGAGAACGGTAAATCCAGGTCACAAGCAAGCAATTCTGATTCACCCACTGTTTGTAGGATGAAACGTTCTCTTCACGAGTCTATGGTTGAAGTCTTCCTTACTGTAGAAAAATGAGCCAATGTAGCTGTCTCTTTCCTTGGATACATCCACATGAGCAATAAAAAAAAATTCCCACGGTCCACAATTTGTTTCAACTTTCGAGTAGGTGCACTTAATTTCTTTTGCATTGTGCACTTTATTCACCTTTCACACAGGCGCACTTCCTTTTTTCCTGCATTGTGCTGTAACGCCTGCCTGGATCTATAGACTCAGACGGGCTGTAATGGACAAGCTAGAGGGAAGCCACTCACCAAGCAGGACCCCTGAACCCTGAAACTCTTTAACCCCTATACAGGGATTTGGAATTACACAGGGCCCTGGAGATCACTACCTGTGGAAGTCAGCAGTCTGAGAGAGTAGTCGTCAGGCAGAGTCAAACCAGGAATTGCAGAACAGGGACAGAATCGGCAGGCAAGGACGTAATCAGAAAACGTAGCAGAGGTCAAATCTGGATCGGGCGGTGAGGTACATAAACAGCAGGCAGGAGGGTAGTCAGAACACAAGCAAAAGTCAGAACACCAGAATCACAAAACAGAAGAGGAGCCAGAATATCAGAACTATCTCTGGCAGTGGTCAGCAGACAGGAGGGGAATTAAGAAGGGTGTGGTGTCTTCCCATTGGCGGTAGCTGAATGATGGTAACTTCAGCTGGAAGACAAACGCCACCTATAGTCAGCCAGTGGTACTGCAGATCCCAAGATAACCCATCCCAGTGGATGAACGGAGCCTGCGCCCACCGGCATCGACTCCTCTCTCATCATCAGCACCATCCACAGCAGGAACACGGCGTCGCCTGGCGATTGGAGCAGAAGTCGCTGGAGCGGACTCCGGTGGTGACGTAACAGTACCCCCCCCTCCACAAGGGGCCTCCGGACCCTCAAAACCCGGCTTGCCAGGAAATTGGAGGTGAAACAGACGGACCAGACCCTTAGCATGAATATCGCTCGCAGGGATCCATGACCTCTCCTCATCCTCAGAGCCGTAACCCCTCCAATGCACCCAATACTGTACCACACCTCTGACAATACGGGAATCAAGTATTCTCTGTACCTCATACTCCAAGTTATCTTCAACCAAAACAGGACGAGGGGGGGCCCTGACTGGGTGAATGGGGACACAATATAACTTGAGGAGGGACTTGTGCAACATATTTGATATCTTAAAGCTCTCATTCATTCTCGCCTGGATTATTGTAACTCTTTACTAATTGGTCTCCCTGTTACTAATCTCTCCTCTCCAATCCATTCTGAATGCCGCAGCCAGGATCATTTTCCTCTGCAACCGCTTCACTGATGCCTCTGCTCTTTGCCAGTCATTGCACTGGTTGCCCATCCGCTACAGAATCCAACATAAACTTATCACTCTCACTCACAAAGCTCTCCACGGTTCTGCACCACCCTACATCTCCTCCCTCATCTCTGTCTATCATCCCACCCGTGCCCTCCGCTCTGCTAATGACCTAAGACTGACATCCTCAACAATTCGAACCTCTCACTCCAGTCTTCAAGATTTCTCACAAGCTATGCCTATGCTCTGGAACACACTACCAAGAGCAATCCGATTAATTCACAACATCCACACCTTTAAGCGTGCCCTAAAAACTAATTTCTTTAGACTAGCCTATCACCTCACTGCCCTGATCTAATCTAGTCCCTTTCTGCCCTTCCCAAAAATTTACTTCCAATTTTTGTCCCCTGTATCTGTATAAATTCTGGCCAATGACGGGTTCATGCAGCTGCTTTTGAACCCCCTATTAAATCGATGGCTGGACCATACTGTATATAACAAGCTTCCCCCCCCCCATTCACCTTTTGTGCCTCCCCTATTTCCTCATAGACTGTAAGCTTACAATCAGGGCCCTCACTCCTCCTGGTATCTTAATGTTGTTTTTTTGTATTGTCTCATATTGTCTGTACATGTCCCCTCTGAATTGTAAAGCGCTGCGGAATATGTTCGTGCTATAGAAATAGAAATTATTATTATTATTATTATTATTATTAAAGGACGAGGGGAGTTGCAGGCAGAAAGCTGTGGGGTTAATGACCTTGATTATCTCGTAAGGTCCTATAAATCTGGGACCCAGCTTAGCAGAAGGGACCTTGAGTTTAATATTCCGTGTGGATAACCATACCTTGTCCCCAATTCCAAGGCTAAGGCCCTTGGAACGTCTCTTATTAGCAGAGGAGGCTTGACCAACCTTTGCCTTCAAAGTTCTCTTTCACCTCCGACCAGATAGCCTTCAGCTTGTCCACAGTTATTTCAGCCTTAGGAGTATCCACCACAGTGGAAGAAAAAGAACCAAAACGTGGATGCAACCCTAAATTGCAGAAAAAGGGGGTAGCCTGGATGGATTCCTGATACTGATTATTGATAGCGAACTCAGCTAGCGGCAGATATTCCACCCAGTCAGCCTGACGTTCAGACACATAACACCGGAGATATTGTTCAAGGGTTTGATTGGAACGTTCAGTCTGACCATTGGTCTCTGGGTGGTAGGCAGATGAAAAAGATAACTCTATATTGATCTTTTTACTGAACGCCCTCCAGAATTTCGAGACAAACTTTGTTGCTCGGTCAGAAACAAAATTTTCCGGAACCCCGTGTAACCGCACAATATGCCTAATAAACAACTTGCTAAGAGTTTCAGAATTAGGTAATCCGGACAGAGGAACAAAATGACACTGTTTGCTGAATTTATCCACTACTACCCAGATACAAGTCTTCCGTTCTGAGGGTGGAAGGGCAGTGATCAAGTCCATGGAGAGATGTGTCCAAGGGCTTACTGGAGTAGGTAGGGACTGGAGAAATCCGGCAGGGCGGGTACGGGGTGCCTTGGCTCGAGCACAAGTTTCACAAGCCAGTATGTATTCCTTACAATTAGAGATGAGCGAACCGGTCGCGGTTCGGCTCGAGGTCGGTTCGCCAAACGGGGGTCCCGTTCGAGTTCGGTTCGTCGAACGTTCGACGAACCAAACTCGAACCTATAGGCTATAATGGGAGGCAATCACAAACACATAAAAATGCATTATAAATGTACACAAACAGTTAATAAACATTGCCATAACACTTACCGGTCCTCGCGATCCCTTCTGCACTCTGTCTCCTGCCGCTATTCCATCCGATGATCGCTGAATCCTCCCGGTGACGGCACTGCCAGCAGAGATGCAGGACCTATCGTGACGTCAAAGTAGCCATGTGACCAGTCACGTGGCTATTATCTCATTGGCTACAGACTGGTCACATGACTATGATGCGACATGTAGGATCTGCGAGTGCATCTCTCCGGTACACGGTGCACATATGTGTATCGCCGTGTACCGGCGACATGCTCTAGCACACGGTCGACTCCCCGTTCCGTTAGGGACCGGCTGACACAGCCGGTCATTAACGGAGATCACCGTTGCCATAGCAACACAGTTAGCGGTGACGTCACCGCTAACCGCGGCTCCGAGAGCACCGTTGCTATGGTAACGCGTCTGCCAGCGTTACCGCTGTTACCGCTGACAGCCAGCACTGATCACTCACGGAGTGAAGGCTGCACGCTGCTTCCCGATTGTAGTGAGGATTGTAGTGAGGATGAGGTTCCCCAGCCCCAAGTGATGAGCTGGTGAACCTCATCCTCACTACAATCGTCACTAGTACTACACTAGTGAGGATTGTAGTGAGGATGAGGTTCCCCAGCCCCAAGTGATGAGCTGGTGAACCTCATCCTCACTACAATCGTCACTACTACAACACTAGAAAGAAAGAAGACAGAAGAACAGGATCGTGGAGGGCTGACAGGGGGTAATAAAGATGGAGTCTCTAATGTGTCTGTGTATTTATTTCTATTAAAGTATTTTTTCTCTGTGGGGTGTTTTTTTTTTAACCCTTTATTGGAGATTCTTAATGGCCGGGTCAAACGTGCCTGACATTAAGAATCTCTGGCTTAATACTGGCTAGTAAAACAAAGCCAGTATTAACTCATGATTACCCAACTAGCCACCCGGCTCCAGGGCTGTTGGAAGAGTTGGATACAGCGCCAGATGATGGCGCTTCTATGAGAGCGCCATTTTCTGGGACGGCTGCGGACTGAAATCCGCAGCAGAGGCGCCCAGAAACCTCGGGCTAACCTGTGCTGCGGATTCCAATCCCCAGCTGCCTAGTTGTACCCGGCTGGACACAAAAATGGGGCGAAGCCCACGCCATTTGTTTTTTAATTATTTCATGAAATAATTAAAAAAAAACGGGCTTCCCTATATTTTTGGTTCCCAGCCGGGTACAAATAGGCAACTGGGGGTTGGAGGCAGCCCGTGGCTGCCTGCTGTACCTGGCTAGCATACAAAAATATGGCGAAGCCCACGTCATTTTTTTGGTGGGCAAAAAAATTCTGCATACAGTCCTGGATGGAGTATGCTGAGCCTTGTAGTTCTGCAGCTGCTGTCTGCTCTTCTCCATACAGACAGACAGCAGCTGCAGAACTACAAGGCTCAGCATACTCCATCCAGGACTGTATGCAGAAGTTTTTTGCCCCCTGAAAAAATTATGTAGGCTTCGCCATATTTTTGTATGCTAGCCAGGTACAGCAGGCAGGTACGGCTGCCCCCAACCCCCAGTTGCCTATTTGTACCCGGCTGGGAACCAAAAATAAAGAGAAGCCCTTTTTTTATTATTTCATGAATTTCATGAAATAATTAGAAAACAAATGACGTAGGCTTCGCCCCATTTTTGTGTCCAGCCAGGTACAACGAGGCAGCTGGGGATTGGAATCCGCAGCACAGGTTGTCCTCAGCTTTCTGGGCCCCACTGCTGCGAATTGCAGTCTGCAGCCGCCTCAGAAAATGGCATTTTCATAGAAGCGCCATCTTCTGGCGCTATATCCAACTCTTCCAGCACCTGCCTGCTATACCTGGCTAGCATACAAAAATATGGCGAAGCTCACGTCCTTTTTTTGTAGTTTTTTGGCAAAAAAAATAAAAAATGCTTCCCTGGATTTTCCATTGCCAGTGAAGGTAACACCAAGCAGTGGGGGTTAGCAGCCAGTAGCTGCTTGGATTACCCTTAGCTAGCAATACAAAAAATGCAGCGGGAGCCCATATATATTTTTTTTAATTATTTATTTAAATAACTAAAAATAAAATGGGCTTCCCTGGATTTTGATTGCTGGACATCACAGTGCTGTAAAAATAAATCTTTAAAAAAATGACGTAGCGCTCCGCGGTATTTTTGATTCTCAGCGCAGATAAAGCAGACAGCTATGGGTTGCCACCCCCATCTGCCTGCCGTTACCTTGGTTGGCAATCAAAATACAGGGAAGCCCATTAATTTTTTCTATTTAAAAAATAGTTAAAAAAAAAATGACGTTGGGTCCCCCCATTTTTGATAGCCAGCTAGGGTAAAGCAGACGGCTGTAGCCTGAAAACCACAGCTGGCAGCTTTACCGTGGTTGGGGATCCAATGTGGAGGTCCCCTCAGGCTCTTTTTTATAATTATTTTATAAATATTAATAATTACACAATAAAAGTAGGGTCCCCCCCAAATTGGATCACCAGCCAAGGTAAAGCGGACAGCTGTGGTCTGGTATTCTCAGGGTGGGAAGGTCCATAGTTATTGGGCCTTCACAGCCTAAAAATAGCAGGCCGCAGGCACCCCAGACGTGGCGCATCCACTAGATGCGCCAATCCTGGCGCTTCACCCCAGCTCATCCCGTGCCCTGGTGCAGTGGCAAACGGGGTAATAAATCGGGTTGATACTAGCTGTAAAGTAACCTGAGATCAAGCCCAACAGTTTGTGATGTCATGGCGTCTATTAGATACCCAACATCATAAACTGTCAGTACTAACAAAAAAAAAAAATCGACAAAAGAAATTTATTTGAAAAAACAATCCCCAAAACATTTCCTCTTTCACCAATTTATTGTAAGAAAAAAGGTAAGGGCATGCCTAATCAGGAGAACTACTGTAGAGGAAGCTCTGCTCACTGGTATATAGGTGCTCAGAGGTAATAATAGATAAAATTAGTGAGTAACCTCGGCACTCTAAATCTCCCAGACTAAGTCAGTAAGTCACAACGGATAGTAATGCAAAATCACTCTTTATTGGTCCGTATTAAGAACATTTTTTTTTTCATAAGCATATATGTTTTTGTCCAAAACAAGTTACAAATGACGTTTCGGCCTGAGCCTTCGTCAGATTGGACTTATCTGCATGTAATCATGAAAAATGACAATAATCAGTATCACATAAGAGTGAGAGAACAATAACATAAACTCGAACAATGTAGAGGTACAATTGGCATGCAGCAAAAAAATTGCAACACAGCAAGAAATGAAACACATGATACAAATGTCATAATACAGTACAAGGACAATATAGTAATGACAAATATGGGGTCAGAGTAGACTTAGACAGCTCTGGTACGAAAGAGATGTCAATCATAAAGTAACATGTGCAGTAGGTGTAGAGCTACAGTATGCATGGCAGAGCTAATGGGTAGACCGACCATAGAAAAAGAACGGAGAAAAAGTGGAGAAAAAGTGGAGAAAAAATGGAGAAAAAAATGGAGAAAAAGTGGATAAAAAGTGGATAAAAAGTGGAGAAAAAAATGGAGAAAAAGTGGGGAAAAAGTGGGGAAAAAGTGGAGAAAAAGTGGAGAAAAAGTGGAGAAAAAAATGGAGAAAAAGTGGAGAAAAAGTGGGGAAAAAGCGGAGAAAAAGTGGAGAAAAAGTGGAGAAAAAAATGGAGAAAAAATGGAGAAAAAGTGGGGAAAAAGCGGAGAAAAAGTGGAGAAAAAGTGGAGAAAAAAATGGAGAAAAAGTGGAGAAAAAGTGGGGAAAAAGTGGGGAAAAAGCGGAGAAAAAGTGGAGAAAAAGTGGAGAAAAAAATGGAGAAAAAGTGGAGAAAAAGTGGAGAAAAAGTGGAGAAAAAGTGGAGAAAAAGTGGGGAAAAAGTGGAGAAAAAGTGGAGAAAAAGTGGAGAAAAAGTGGAGAAAAAAATGGAGAAAAAGTGGAGAAAAACTGGGGAAAAAGCGGAGAAAAAGCGGAGAAAAAGTGGAGAAAAAAATGGAGAAAAAGTGGAGAAAAAGTGGGGAAAAAGCGGAGAAAAAGTGGAGAAAAAAATGGAGAAAAAATGGAGAAAAAGTGGAGAAAAAATGTAGAAAAAGTGGGGAAAAAGCGGAGAAAAAGTGGAGAAAAAGTGGAGAAAAAATGTAGAAAAAGTGGAGAAAAAATGGAGAAAAAGTGGGGAAAAAGCGGAGAAAAAGTGGAGAAAAAGTGGAGAAAAAGTGGAGAAAAAATGTAGAAAAAGTGGAGAAAAAATGTAGAAAAAGTGGAGAAAAAATGTAGAAAAAGTGGAGCACCCTTTGGTGCCTTTCATGTGGCACTAAGGGGTGCTTAGCTTTGTATTTAGCCAAAAAAATGAAAAAAAAAAAAAATGACGTAGGGTTCCCCCTAGTTTTGTAGCCAGCTAGGGTAAAGCAGACGGCTGCAGCCTGCAGACCACAACTGGCAACCTAACCTTGGCTGGTAATCCAAAACTGAGGGCAACCCCTGCTGTTATTTTAAATTAAATAAATAATTAAAAAAAAAAAACACGTAGAGGTCCCCCAAAATTGGATCACCAGCCAAGGTAAAGCAGACAGCTGGGGCCTGATATTCTCAGACTAGGGAGGTCCATGGTTATTGGACTCTCCCCAGCCTAAAAATAGCAGGCCGCAGCCGCCCCAGAAGTGGCGCATCCATTAGATGCGCCAATCCTGGTGCTTCGTCCCAGCTCATCCCGCGCCCTGGTGCGGTGGCAAACGGGGTAATATATGGGGTTAATACCAGATGTGTAATGTCACCTGGCATCAAGCCCTGGGGTTGGTGAGGTCAGGCGTCTATCAGATACCCGACATCACCAACCCAGTCAGTAATAAAAAAAAATAGACGACAAACACATTTTTATTTGAAAAAACACTCCCCAAAACATTCCCTCTTTAACCAATTTATTAGAATGAAAAACAAATCCAGGTCTGGTGTAATCCAAGGGGTTGCCATGACGATCCACACTGTCCCAGTCAATGAAGAGCAGGATGTTCCCCATTGGCTGGGAGAGCAGTGCAGTGACCTGAGCTAACATCAATGGGTCAGCCCAGGTCACTGCAGGGCATGACAAGTGCTGCTGTCAGCGAGGTACATTACCTGCGCTGATCTCCAGCACACTGACAGCCCCTGTCACTGAGTTCAATGACCGGCGCCTTCACACCAAGTATCGCGAGAGGCCCGTAACGTCACCGCTAGTCAGTCTCGGGTCGGAAGCGAGAGAAGGTGATGTGACAAGCGGCGGCCATGGAGGACAGTGACAGCGCTGAGGTCGGGATGGTGGGACTTCATCACCGCAGGTAAGCCGAGCGGGACTATGTGTGTGTGTGTGTGTGTGTGTGTGTGTGTGTGTGTGTACGTGTGTACAATACATGCCGCGGGCAGGAGGGGGCGGAGCGAGCTGAGCGGGGAAGTGTGGGCTTCCTGCACGTAACTAGGATAAACATCGGGTTACTAACCAAAGCGCTTTGGTTGGATACCCGATGTTTATCTTGGTTACCAGCTTCTGGCAAGCTGCCAGCGATGGCTCCTGCACACTGTAGCTGTAAAAAGCCCTGCTTTTTGCTGCTAGAACCGTTCTCGAACGTATCTAGAACTATCGAGCTTTTGCAAAAAGCTTGAGTTCTAGTTCGATCTCGAACAGCCCCCAAAATCACTCGAGCCTAGAACTGGAGAACCTCGAACCTCGAACCGCGCTCAACTCTACTTACAATCTTTCGCTACGGTTGGCCACCAAAAATTCCTGGTTACTAGTCGGAGGGTATTACCCATGCCAGGGTGACCTGCAAGCACAGAATTGTGGGATTCCTGGAGTACCTGTAGGCGAAGTAGGGGGCGACAAACAGTTTACGGTCAGGAGTGATTTCAGGAGCTTGGATTTGGGTATTATGGACCTCTTCTATCAAATCTAAGGAAACAGATGGCATAATAATGCCTTTAGCTAAAATATGAACTGGTTCAGAGTTTTCAGACTGAGAGGGACAGAAGCTACAGGAAAGTGCATCAGCTCTTGTGTTCTTGGTACCGGGCCGGAACGTTTCCACAAAATGAAATCTGGAGAAGAACAATGCCCACCTAGCTTGCCTAGGATTGAGTCTCTTAGCAGATTCAAGATAAGTAAGATTCTTATGGTCTGTGATAACTGTGACCTTATGTTTGGCGCCTTCGAGGAAGTGGCGCCATTCCTCGAAGGCCCATTTATTGGCCAACAGCTCTCGATTACCAATATCATAATTTCTCTCTGTGGGAGAAAACTTGCGGAAAACGAAGGCACAAGGACGAAGCTGAGTGAGAGACGGAGTACCTCGGGATAGCACCGCTCCCACTCCAACCTCAGATGCATCGACATGTACAATAAACGGACGCCTAATGTCAGGCTGATCCACAATCGGGTCTGAGGAAAAACATTGTTTTAATTTAGAGAAGTCATGGATCGCCTCTGGCTTCCAATTAACCACATCAGCCCCCTTTTTAGTCAAATCGGTGAGGGGTTTGGCAATTTTGGAAAAATCTCTAATAAATTTGCGATAATAATTAGCAAATCCAAGGAAACGCTGCAAGGTTTTCAGAGACTTGGGTTGTACCCACTCCTTAATTGGCTGTAGCTTAGAGTGGTCCATGAGGAAGCCTTCTGCAGACAAAATATAACCCAGGAAATTAACCCCTGCCTAAAAAAAAACCCAAAAAACCCACATTTCTCATATTTAGAAAATAAAGAGTTCTCTCTGAGTCTGTGGAGTACAGTGTGGACATGTTGGACATGTGACGTAGCATCAAGAGAATAAATCAGGATGTCATCCAGATAGACCACCACATATTGACTGCAAATATCATTAATAAGTTCTGAAAGACAGCCGGCACATTACTTAACTCAAAAAGCATTACTAGGTACTCCTAGTGTCCATCTGAAGTGTTAAATGCCATTTTCCACTCATCTCCTTCTCTGATGCGGATTAGGTTATATGCTCCCCTGAGATCCAGCTTGGTGAACCACCGGCTCCTATGAGCTGGTTAAGGAGATCGGGGATGAGTGGCAGAGGGTACTGATTCTTTATAGTATTAAGCATTAAGTAGCATTAAGTTCACGGTAGTCAATACAAGGTCTGAGTCCACCATCTTTTTTCTCCACAAAAAAGAATCCAGCGCCGACTTGTGACCTGGATGGTATGATAAACCCTTTCTGCAGACTGTCTGCTATATAATCTTTCATGGCCTCACATTCTGGACCAGAAAGATCATAAATTTTACCCTTGGAGAGTTGGGAACTGGGGACCAAATCTATGGGGCAGTCATAATCTCTGTGAGGAGGTAATTTTTCAGATCAGATACAGAAAACACGCCAGAATGCATAAGGTGTGAAGACAGGTTCAGCTCTAGTCAGGTTAATCGATAAAGACATACATGTCTCCTGACACTCAGGGCTCCAGCGCACAATCTCACCCTGGTACCAGTCTATAAATGAAATAGAGATAGAGAGACAAGCGCAATATGAGAAGCAGCCGTGGATAGATTTAGGATAGATATTTAGAACTGCTCACCTTTGCAGGTTGTGCGCCCCCGCACAACTCCAGTGAAAGCGTGTCAGTCCGGGGTATTCCTCCGTTCTGATTGCTGTGTCCAAGCTTATTGAATCCAGACTTATGGTATCGTTGTCGGCTCCTGAACTCCACCAGCACCTTGGGATTCAGGTTTTCCTCCACGATCCTCCAGTTCCCAGCTGGATTCTATAATGGGTTGGCAGGTCCTTTGCAGCTACTACCGAAATCCCAGGTAGGGAGTGGGTATATGGAAAAGATATAGGATACCTGATGAAAGCATATTGTCTGCTGAAACGCGTTGTATTAATAGGAGCTTATAATTAATAAAGTACAACATTTAATATCAGCAAGTGGTTCCTTATGCACTACATTAGACCGAAAGAACTCTTTTCCTGGTACCAGTCTATGACCGAGTTATGTCTACATAGCCAAGGCCAAAGACCACCGCCGACAGGTCCACAGATATAGACATATGTCTCCTGACACTCAGGGCTCCAGCGTACAATCTCACCCTGGTGCCAGTCTATGACCGGGTTATGTTGCGCAGCCATGGCATGCCCAATACCACTGCTGACATCAGGTTCTCAAAAACAAAAAATGACACAGATTCTACATGCAAAGCACCAACAAGCATGGAGATCTCTGGAGTTACAAAAGTAACCACGCCCTGCGTGAGAGGTGTACTATCAATAGCAGAGATTCTAATTGCAGCATTCAATCTTAGCAAAGGCAAACCAAGCTCTTTTACTACAATAGATAATAATTTAGCTGAAGAGCCACAATCAACAAAGGCCTGCAGCTGCAAAGCTTTTCCCTGGTGAGACAATTGGACAAGTAACATTAACTTTATAGGGTCTGCAGGGAGTACCTGGGCACCTGAGTGAGTATCCTGGGGCTCACTCAGGTGCTGCTGCTTTGGAAGAGATTGCCTCTGAGATCCAGGCTCTCCACGATTGGTTCCACAACGTGATCTGCTCCCTTGAAGTTGACGGGACTCTGAACATGCTGAGGTAGGTGCTGCAGGAGCTTGAATTTGAGCAGACTTGAGATCCTGCACTTGCTGTGCAAGTCCTTGAACAAGGCCAGACAGGGTGTGCACCTGATTTATCACAGTATCGAGAGAATCCATTTTTGTTTGTTTTTTTTGGTTAGATGGGCCAGAGATAATGTAACGCCTGCCTGGATCCACAGACTCAGACGGGCTGTAATAGACAGGATAGAGGGAAGACACTCACCAAGCAGGACCCCCCAGAACCCTGAAACCCTTTAACCCCTATACAGGGATTTGGAATTACACAGGGCCCTGGAGATCACTACCTGTGGAAGGCTACAGTCCGATGTGAGTAGTCGTCAGGCAGGGTCAAACCAGGAATTGCAGATCAGGGACAGAATCGGTAGGCAAGGACGTAAATAGAAAAAGTAGTAGAGGTCAAATCCGGATTGGGCGGCGAGGTACATAAACAGCAGGCAGGAGAGGTAGTCAGAACACAAGCAAAAGTCAGGACACCAGAATCACAAAACAGAACAGGAGCCAGAATATCAGAACTATCTCTGGCAGTGGTCAGCAGACAGGAGGGGAATTAAGAAGGGTGTGGTGTCTTCCCATTGGCGGTAGCTGAATGATGGTAACTTCAGCTGGAAGACAAACGCCACCTATAGTCAGCCAGTGGTACTGCAGATCCCAAGATAATCCATCCCAGTGGATGAGCGTAGCCTGCGCCCACCAGCGCCACTGGCATCGACTCCTCTCCCATCAGCAGCACCATCCACGATAGGAACACGGCGTCGCCTGGCAATCGGAGTAGAAGTCGCTGGAGCGGACTCCGGTGGTGACGTAACATGTGCACTCCATTCACCTTTTGCGCAGGCGCACTTCATTTTCTTCCACAGTGTGTACTCCATTCACCTTTCACACAGGTGCACTTCATTTCTTCCCACGGTGTGCACTTGATTCACCTTTTGCGCAGGCGCACTTCATTTCTTCCAACGGTGTGCACTTGATTCACCTTTTGCGTAGGCACACTTAATTTCTTCCCATGGTGTGCACTCGATTCACCTTTTGCGCCTGCGCTTTAACTCCACATAGTTATACCACTATACGACACCCAGCGATCCTTGTCCTTCACCTACAACACACACATTAAAATATTGATTACTGTTTCTCATAATACGTAATTTTATCCTATGTAATTACATTTATATTTATCATTTAATCTATTTTATTGATGTTAGAATAATATATTAATGCATTTTTTTTACCATCTTTGACTTTTGAGTTTTCTATTCCACTTTTGGTTACACTTACCCAATAGCTCACGACCATTAACCAGCTCTACACCATGTAATAACCTGTCCATTACAAGTTCAAAGCTCTTCTGCTAATGACACTTTTGAATGGCACCCACAGAAATTGTGTATTTTTTGTTTTTGTATTTTTCTTTCTTCTTTTCTCTCTTAGGGTTATGTATTATTTCATATGAGGTTTTTAGAATGTTTTTTGAACTCATTACGTGTACAATGATGTCACGTTTTCTAACCGGTACCTGCCCGAGCCCTTTTTTGAATTTTTGTTTCATTTTTAGGCAGGTATATGTAGCCTTGATGACATTTATTGTCCTGATGAAGGAGACAGATCTATGAAACACATTGAAGTAAAAAAACATCATATTCCTACATTGCCATTTTGATTTTTTTCGGCAATGCAGCATTAACCCCGTCTTTCCCTGAAGTTTGATATAGCTCACGCTCGCAGCAGATGACGCCTGACTTACGCTCGCAGCAGATGACGCTAAGCTCAAAGCCGAATGTAATTATCAGATCACATCCGATGCCATACACTCATGTGACCCTGACCTAACAGTCCCAAGGTCCAACTAGAAATCTATCTTTGGTTAGGAAAAGTCGCAACTTGCAAACATTTCTACCAAACCAAAATAATCAAGACAGAGACTGTTTCAAGTTGTAAAACAGCAGATAATATGTGGCGATACACACATCCTCTCCTCCAGTCTGTAATTCCTCCAGTGCACCAAGTATTGAAAGGAACTTAAAAAATGAGAATCAACAGTTTTAGCTATTTGAAACTCCAAATTACCATCAACCATGATAGGGGCCGGTGGCAAAGGGGATAGCTCCAAAGGTTTGATATACTTTTTGAGCAGTGACCTGTGGAACACATTGTGGATCCTAAGAGCCACAGCTTCCAGGAAGGAATCTTCAACTTTATGTTCCTGGTAGACAACCAAACAGTCATTCATATTTAGGTCCGGAGCCAGCAAGCATTTTTTGTCAGCCATATGTTTGTATCTGGCTCCCATCAGTTTCAAATTATTCTCAACTCTTTATCATACAGAAGACGAGCCCCCCTAATACTAAAGGTACCAAATTGCTGATGAAAACTGTATGCACCAACGAATGGTGACTCGCCAGTAGACTCCTGGTGAGGATTATTCAAAGCAAATTCAGCCACTGGTAAATTAGATGCCCAATCCTACTGGTTCTCGGAGACAAAACACCTGAGGTAAGTTTCAAAATTGTGATTCATGCGCTCGGTCTGCCCATTCGACTGAGGATGGAAGGCAGAAGAGAAAGACAACCATATCCAAAGTTGAGCACAAAATGCTTCCCTGATCTGAGACAACATCAGAAGGAACCCTGTGAAGCTTCACGATCTCATTGATAAACACCTGATCCAGAGTCTTCACATTAGGAAGTGTCGGTAATGCAATGAAATGAATCATCTTACTGAACCTATCCACAACCAACAAAACTACAGTCTTTCCCAAAGACAAAGGCAGGTCAGCAATGAAATCCATGGATAAATGCATCTATGGTCTATTCGGGATAGCCGATTATAGGAGAGATCCTGATGAACGGTTATGTGTTACCTTGGAACTTGCGCAAATACTGCAAGCAGACACATAGTTCATCACATCCTGATGCAACTTTGGCCACCAAAAAAAGACAAGACAGGAGGTCCAAGGTTACTTTACTACCTGGATGACCCGCAAGTACAGAATTGTGATGTTCCCCAATTAGTTTATGATGCAAATTGGTTGGCACAAACAACTTCCCTGAAGGGCAAGAGGCTGGGGCATCCCCATGAGTCTCCAACATTTCCCCCCAGGTCTGGGCACAAGGCCGAGATGACCAACCCCTTCTGCAGTTTCACATGATCGCTAGCACCAGGGAAGCTCCGTGATAAAGCTTCTGCCTTGATGTTTTTAATCCCTGCATGTTAAGTGACATTAAAGTTAAACCTGGTAAAAAGCAAAGACCATCTAGCCTGCCTGGGATTGAGACGTTTAGGAGACTAAAGGTATGACAGGTTTTTATAGTCTGTGATTACAATAGTGGGATGAACTGCCCCTTCAAACCAGTAACGCCATGCCTCAAAAGCCAACTTAATTTCCAAGAGCTCTCTGTTACCAACATTATAGTTTCTCTCGACTAATGACAATTTCTTGGAAGAGAAAGAACAAGAACGCCATTTACCAGGCGATTGACCTTATGACAGCACAGCCCCCACCCCCACCTCAGATGCATCGACTTACACGATAAAAGGCTGCAAAACATCAGGCTGACTGAGTATAGGTGCTATGGAAAAACATAATTTTTAAAGATATAAAAACCTGCTGGACACAGTCCAACCATTTAGAGAAATCCAACCCTTTTTTGTCATGTCAGTGAGAGGCTTTACAATTACTGAATAATTCTGAATACATTTCCAGTAAAAAATAGTAAACTCCAGAAAGCGGTGTAACTGTAACACTTTCAAGTTTTCCGAACACTTCCAGCCAAGTATGGAATGGATCTTCTCAGGATCCATACGAAAACCTGAAGACAACCATCAGTACCCCAAAATTTGTACATCTTTGTCAGTGAAAACACACGTCTCCAGTTTGGCATTCAGTTTCTCTCAAGATCTGCAATACCTGTTTTACATGTACCTGATGTGTCTCCATATCGGGTGAGTAGATCAAGATATCGTCCAAATAAACCACCACAATCCTGCCCACCAAATGGTGAAAAATATCATTCACGAAATGATGGAAAACGGAAGGGGCATTAGTGAGACCAAATGGCATGACCAGACTCTCGAAGTGACCCTCAGGTGTATTGAAAGCCATTTTCCATTCATCCCCTTTTCTGATTCTAACTGGATTGTAGCCCCTCTCCAACTTGGAGAACCACTTAGCTCCACAATCTGGTTGAATAAATCCGGAATCAGAGCGAGAGGATAAAACAACGGAAATCTGATTCAAGAACCCTGCAGCCACAGGTGAAGAAGAGGGTCTGATATTTCCCTTCTCCAGACTCTCAGCAATATAATCTTTCATGACCTGTCTCTCTGGACCAGAAAGATTATACAGTCTGGACTTGGGAAGTTTTGCTCCAGGAAGCAGATTAATAGGACAGTCATATACACAAAGGGGAGGCAAATCCTGACACCCCCTCTCTGAAAGTACATCCTCAAACTGCAGGTAAGGACTCCATAGAGATCGCAGAGCGAGAAGTGTTCAGACAATTAGCAAAATAGTAATTTCCCCACTTTTTACAATTTTCCTGGATTGCAAATCCATTACAGGATTATGTTTCACTAACCAGGGTAGACCCAGTACAATGGGAGTGGGAAGGCCCTCCAGGACATAGCAGGAAACTACTTCATAATGCAGGGGTCCTACTCTCTATATTTTATACCATGTACCATCTGTGTCAGGCATCCCTGATCAAGTGCTGCTGAGTCAATGGCATAGATGGAGATGGAGTTAGGTAACGTATTGCAGGTAATCTCAGTTCTTACACATAGAGCATCCACCATGCTCACTCCTGCTCCACTGTCCACAAACACAGAAATTTTCTCAGTCCTGCTCTCTAGCACCACCTCTGCTGTCGGGACAAAATAAGAATTACACATGGAAGACAAACCCACACACTGATTGTCCATCCCCAAATCACTAAGGGTAAGCAGATGTTCCTTTCTGCTTTGGAACTGAGGGACAGACTCTAACAAAATGACCCACTTTACTACATAAAAAACAAACCACCTTCTTTTTGCGTATTTTAGTGACTCCTAGCTTGATGGGCTCGCTCCTCCAAACCCATGAGTGATGGTTCACCCCAGATCACCCCCCCAACAATGGGGTACCGCCCCAAGAAAGGGTCTAAGGGGAAAATGGTCTAACTAGTCTATCTCGGAGGCGTCTGTCCACACATATAGACAAGGACATGGCAGCCGCCAAGGACTCAGGAGTTTCATAAATCATCAAGGCATCTTTCAATTTTTCTGAAAGGCCCTGATAGAATTGGCATCTGAGAGTTGGGTCAGCCATTTAGTTTCAGTTACCCATCTACAATATTCTGAACAATAAGTCTCCACGGACTGATCTCTCTGCTGGAGGCCATGCAGCCTGGACTCAGCCAAGGAGACTCGGTCAGGATCATCATAGATGAGATTGAAGGCCTCTAAAAAAATGGCAACAACCAAAGAGAAAAAAACCCGCGTGTGAGTTTTTTTTTGTGTGTGGCTGGTGATAATGTCACGCTAGGTACAGGGAAGTAACAAGCAAGCAGCAAAAAGGAAGGGAAAACCTGAGTTTACGGAAGGGGGAGGTGCCGACCCCTGACCAAACCTACCGCTGGTCCCTGGGGTCCCTCACCACCCTAGATAGGTTCCGCATCTATAAGCAGAGCCGGATACCTGACCCTATATATCCCTAGTGCTGTTTCCTAAATAGGGAATGGATGGGATGAGCTCTTTGCCCCAGCTTTTCCTGTGACGTACAGTATATTTACCCCAGCGTCTCCTGTGATGTATATTCACCCCAGCATCTCCTGTGATGTGTATATCCCAGTGTCTCCTGTGATTTGTATGCTCCAGCATCTCCTGTGATGTATATGCCCCAGTGTCTCCTGTGATGTATATGTACCAGTGTCTCCTGTGATTTATATTCACCCCAGCATCTCCTGTGATGTATATGCCCCAGCTTCTCCTGTGATGTATATTCACCCCAGCTTCTCCTGTGATGTATATACCCTCAGTGTCTCCTGTGATGTATATGTCCCCAGCATCTACTGTGATGTATATTCATCCCAGTGTCTTCTGCCACCAATTGTGGAGACACGGGGGTCAGTGGGTGCTCTCGTTCGCTGGCCCGGCCACCTTTAGAAAGACAGCTTGGTCCAGGGCTCATCCACACTAAACGCCGACCTCCTTAATCATGGGTGGAACACTACTCAAACAACACATGGTGAGGGAATCAAAATATTAAGACTTTATTGGATCCCCAAACAATTAACGGCACATAACACATAACCAGCAAAACACACAAGTGTAACAGGCAACAGCGTCTCACCCTTCCGCTGGCTCACCAGGGATTTAGAATGTCCGTGCCTCAGAGCTTCCAGGGCTACTTACTCCAATCCAGCAGCACCCCGCTTTCGGCAGGCACATATCGAGACTGGAATAACGCCAGATTTAGGAAGCTGGCTGAGGTCTGCAAAGTCTGTAGCCAGGTGACCAAATTGTCCCAACCTGGGTTTTTTCCTTATGTAGTCTCTGGTATGATGATATAATCCTGGCAGCTGGAGTCTAAATCCCTAGACTGTGGTATGGTCTCCAATCGGAATCGGAGTCCCTAGATTGAAGCCATGTAGCCAAAAGATCCTCTAGTCGGAGCCAAAGTCACTAGACCGAGTCCACAAGGCATCCTGGTTCTGATCCCCTAGCCAGCTCCTAAGAGCTTAGACTGGATCATGCAACATCCATCAACCACTGGTGACTTCAAGAAGTCCCTTTTTATAGCCATAGCCTTCCTTTCAGATATACTAATCCCTTATCGGATTGGTTTTACAAGGTTGCTTCTCTTATTGGATGAAATTCAAGCTGTATTCAAAAATCCAGAGACAAGGGTGAGACAGGTAAATTACATCACATCTAGCAATTCACTTAGTAATACAATGGGAAGTTCGCATAATTGAGTTATCTGGGTGTCTGGCCTTCAGTGGCCAAAACAATCACATGTCAACAAAAACTTCAATACTAAACTCCCAAGAGTCTTGTAGAACAATGAGGGATTATCCCCCATCTATAAACAAATTGTCTTCATGTCTGGCTGAGTATTAAGAAACTTTAACCCATGCTAGGCAGTGAGTGTCCATGTCGTCACACCAGCGTCTCCTGTGATGTATTTGTGCCAACACATCTCCTGTGATGTATATTCTACCCAGCATCTCCTGTGATGTATAAGTCACCAGCTTTCCCTGTGATGAATATGCCTACAGCATCTCCTGTGATGAGTATTCACTCCAGTGTCCCCTGTGATGTATATGCCTCAGCGTCTCCTGTGATGTGTATTCACCCCAGCATCTCCTGCGATGTACATGCCCAGCCTCTCGTGATATATATTCACCCCAGAGTCTCCTGTGATGTACTGTATATGCCCCAGCCTCTCATGTGTTCACCCCAGCATCTCCTGTGATGTATATGTCCCAGCCTCTCATGTGATGTATATTCACCCCAGCTTCTCCTGTGATGTATATGTCCCAGCTTCTTTTGGGATGTACATGCCCCGGGGTCTCCTGTGATGTATATTGTATATGAAACGGTGTCTCTTGTGATGTATATGTCCCCATCGTCTCCTCCGATGTATATGCCTCAGCCTCTCATGTGATGTATATGCCCTCTTCGCCTCCTGTGATATATATGCTACAGCACATTAGGGGTGAGTTAATTTATTGTTTGACCACTGTGAGGTAGCGGCGTTGCTTGGGCAAAAACGTGAGGCAGCAGCGTGTTCACACCAACAGTCTATTTATTGTTGCAGCATAAATAGATCCAATTTCCCACAATCAAAGTCTCTTCCGGATCACAGCCGGTGCATATAGACAAATCCTTGGTATAAAAAGTCTTGTTACCTTAGGACCCCATTAACCGCAGGGGTCTTGTTAACCCCTTCAGCCCCCAGCCTGTTTTCACCTTAAAGACCCGGCCATTTTTTGCAATTCTGACCAGTGTCACTTTGACAGGTTATAACTCTGGAACACTTCAACGGATCCTGGCGATTCTGAGATTGTTTTTTCGTGACATATTGTACTTCATGTCAGTGGTAAATTTAGGCCGATATGTTTTGCAGTTTATTTGTGAACATTTCGGAAATTTAGCGAAAATTTTGAAAATTTTGCAATTTTCAAAATTTGAAATTTTATGCCCATAAATCTGAGAGATATGTCACACAAAAAAGTTACTAAATAACATTTCCCACATGTCTACTTTACACCAGCGCAATTTTTGAAAAAAAAAAAATTCCGTTAGGAAGTTAGAAGGGTTCAAAGTTCATCACCAATTTCTCATTTTTCCAACAAAATTTACAAAAAAAAATTGTTTAGGTACCACATCACATTTGGAGTGATTTGAGAAACCTAGGCGACAGAAAATACCCAAAAGTGACCCAATTCTAAAATCTGCACCCCTCACTCTGCTCAAAACCACATCCAAGAAGTTTATTAACCCTTTAGGAGCTTCACAGCAACCAAAGCAATGTAGACGAAAAAATGAAAATTTTACTTTTTTAACACAAAAATGTTACTTTAGCCATAAAAATTAGTATTTTCACAAGGGTATCAGGAAAAATGCATCATAAAATGTATCGTGCATTTTCTCCTGAGTACGCAGATACCCCATATGTGGTGGTAATCAAATGTTTGGGCACACAGCAGGACTCGGAAGGCAAGGAGCGCCATTTGAATTTTTGAGTGCAAAATTAGCTGCACTCATTAGCGGACGCCATGTCGGGTTTGAAGACTCCCCGAGGTGCCTAAACAATGGAGCTCCCCCACAAATGACCCCATTTTGGAAACTAGAGCCCTCAAATATTTTTTCTAGATGTTTGATGTGCACTTTGAACCCCTGGGGGCTTCACAGAAGTTTATAACGTTGAGCCGTGAAAAGAAAAAAAAAATTTTTTACCACAAAACTGTTGCTTCAACCAGGTAGCTTTTTTTATCACAAGGGTATCAGGAAAAAATGCACCATAAAATTTATGGTGCATTTTCTCCTGAGTACGCAGATACCCCATATGTGGTGGAAATCAAATGTTTGGGCGCACGGCAGGACTCGGAAGGCAAGGAGCGCCATTTCACAGCAAAATTGGTTGGAATTATTAGCGGACGCCATGTTTCATTTGGAGACCCCCCTGAAGTGCCTAAACAATGGAGCTCCCCCACAATTGACCCCATTTTGGAAACTAGACCCCTCATGGAATTTATCTAGCTGTTTAGTGAGCACTTTGAACCCCTGGAGGCTTCACAAACGTTTGTAATGTTCAGCCGTGAAAATATTTTATTCTTTTTTTTACCACAAAATTGTTTTTTCAAACAGGTAGCTTTTTTTTCCACAAGGGTATCAGAAAAAAATGCACCATAAAATGTATTGTGCAATTTCTCCTGAGTACGACGATACCTCATATGTGGTGGAAATCAATTGTTTGGGCGTACGGCGGGGCTCAGAAGAGAAGGAGCGCCATTTCACAGTAAAATTGATTGGAATTATTAGCAGACGCCATGTTTCATTTGGAGACCCCCTGAGGTGCCTAAACAAAGGAGCTCCCCCACATGTGATCCCATTTTGGAAACTAGACCCCCCCCATACAAAAAAAATTAGTTTGGCGAAATAAAAAATACAGACATCAGTAAAAAAAAAAAAAAAAAAGAGCGCCTGCCACTAAGACCAGTACCAAACGTGAGAGCAATGCACGAGTCTCGCATCGCATCATCCACTGCAGTCTGGAAGCGAGCAACTGCGCTGGATAATGCGATGCGAGAGGGCGGGGCGGCAGATGAGAAAGGGCGCAGCGGATGGAAGATGGGAAAGGGCGCAGCGGATGGAGGAGCGGCAGAGGATGGGAAAGGGCGCAGCGGATGGATGATGGGAAATGGCGCAGCGGATGGATGGGAAATGGCGCAGCGGATGGAGGAGCGGCAGAGGATGGGAAAGGGCGCAGCGGATGGATGATGGGAAATGGCGCAGCGGATGGATGGGAAATGGCGCAGCGGATGGAGGAGCGGCAGAGGATGGGGGGGGGTGAGATGGGGATACCTACCTTACAGGATGGATCTAGGCAGCAGGATCACAGCAGACAGAAGAGGCAGCAGATGAAGGAGGCAACAGATCGAGGAGGGTGAGAGGGGGCAGTAGATGGAAAATGGGAGAGAGCAGGCAGCAGATCGGGGAGGGGGGCAGAGTCTGATGCGAGAGAGAGAGATGGCACATGTAGGGGAAGGGAGGGGGGCTTGCAGCACATGTAGGGGGAGGGAGGGGGGCTTGCAGCACATGTAGGGGGAGGGTGGCTGGCTTGCAGCACATGTAGGGGGAGGGTGGCTTGCAGCACATGTGCTGCAAGCCAGCCACCCTCCCCCCACGTGCTGCAAGCCAGCCACCCTCCCCCCACATGTGCTGCAAGCCAGCCACCCTCCCCCCACATGTGCTGCAAGCCAGCCACCCTCCCACCACATGTGCTGCAAGCCAGCCACCCTCCCCCCACGTGGGGGGAGGGTGGCTTGCAGCACATGGAGGGATAGGTGGTGTGGCGATGGAGAAGGGGCAGCCGATGAAGGAGGCGGCGGCGGCGGCTGCCGCCGATCGGGGGCAGCAGCGGCTGAAAAAGGTGGGTGCGACGGCGGCGGGGACAGTGGCGAGCATGGCGGCGGGGACGGCGGTGGATCGGGAGCGGCGGCGGGGACAGCGGTGGAGCGGGAGCATGGCGGCGGGGACGGCGGTGGATCGGGAGCATGGCGGCGGGGACGGCGGTGGATCGGGAGCGGCGGCGGGGACAGCGGTAGAGCGGGAGCATGGCGGCGGAGACAGCGGTGCAGCGGGAGCATGGCGGCGGGGACGGCGGTGGATCGGGAGCGGCGGCGGGGACAGCGGTGCAGCGGGAGCATGGCGGCGGAGACAGCGGTGCAGCGGGAGCATGGCGGCGGGGGACGGCGGTGGATCGGGAGCGGCGGCGGGGACAGCGGTGGAGCGGGAGCATGGCGGCGGAGACAGCGGTGCAGCGGGAGCATGGCGGCGGGGACGGCGGTGGATCGGGAGCGGCGGCGGGGACAGCGGTGCAGCGGGAGCATGGCGGCGGAGACAGCGGTGCAGCGGGAGCATGGCGGCGGGGACGGCGGTGGATCGGGAGCGGCGGCGGGGACAGCGGTGCAGCGGGAGCATGGCGGCGGAGACAGCGGTGCAGCGGGAGCATGGCGGCGGTGGATCGGGAGCGGCGGCGGGGACAGCGGTGGAGCGGGAGCATGGCGGCGGAGACAGCGGTGCAGCGGGAGCATGGCGGCGGGGACGGCGGTGGATCGGGAGCGGCGGCGGGGACAGCGGTGCAGCGGGAGCATGGCGGCGGGGACAGCGGTGCATCGGGAGCATGGCGGCGGGGACAGCGGTGAAGCGGCAGCAGCGGCGGGGCGATCGGAGACAGCGGCGGTGAAGCGGGAGCAGCGGCGGGGACAGCGGTGAAGCGGGAGCAGCGGCGGGGCGATCGGGGACAGGGGCGAGCGGCGGGGCGATCGGGGACAGGGGCGGGCGGCGGGGACAACAACTTACCGCTCTCCTCGGCTTCTAGGGACGATCACAGGCCGCAGATCCACATTGATTGGAGAGAGCGGTCACAAGACCGGTCTCTCCAATCAGAGCTGGGGGCGGGTGAAGCATCGATCACCCAGCTCCAGCCAATGGCCAGTGCTACAGCAGCACTGATCAGGGCTGGATTTCAATGTTCCAGCCATTTTCAATGGCTGGAACATTACAGTGGCTGTAATTGGCTGAGCAGCGTTCGTCAGCCAATCACAGCCTCTGTAGGTTCGGGGAGGAGGCACCACCCCTCCTGAGGTCAGGCAGAGGTCCCCTCCTTCCCGAATCTACCGTTTAAGTAAATAAATTTCACTCCCCGGGGCTCCGGGACCGCGATTTCGCCAGGACGTACTGAGTACGTCATGGGTCGTTTAGCACCATGTCACCATGACGTACTCAGTACGTCCAAGGTCGTTAAGGGGTTAAGGTTCTCCTAGGCTCACACTCTTGGCCTGTGTTCACTCCACACAGAGCTAGCTCAGCTCACACAGCATGTGGTAGCTTCATCAAGCCTGGCTCTCAACTGAGACACACCCTGATGTGTTTTGCCAGATTTAAACGAAAATGCTGGACATGAGGATTGCTACAAAACCTGGACTGGGAGGAGGGATCTGTCTCCCTGTTACCGTTTGTGCTATACTCCCCGTAATAGCTATAGCAAACTCAGAGGGTTTCCAGACATATTCTGGGGGACACATAGCGGTCTTCAAATATTACCCCTGTCACTGCCTCACATATTCCCCCCCCCTCAGTTCAAACGGGCGGGTTTGAACTTTTGCCAACATACAGGGACCTCTGGACAGGGCATCCGCATTGCCCTGCAACCTACCAGCCCGGTGTTCCACAGAAAAGTGAAAGTTCTGCAAGGAGAGAAACCACCTGGTGACTCTAGCATTTCTCTCCTTAGCATTTCTCATCCAGACCAAAGGGGAGTGGTCTGTCACCAGGCAAAAGTGTCGCCCCAGCAGGTAGTAGCGTAGGGATTCCAGAGCCCATTTTATGGCCAGGCACTTCTTCTCCACTATTCTATAGTTCTTCTCTGCCGGGGTGACTTTTCTACTCAAATAGGTGATCGGGTGCTCCTCTCCATCTACCTCCTGGGACAGAACTGCACCCAGACCCACCTCAGAGGCATCTGCCTGTACTATAAACTCCTTTTGAAAGTCAGGGTTGACAAGGACAGGCTGACCACATAGGACAACCTTTAGCGCCTGAAAGGCTTCCTCTGCTTGTGTATTCCAGTGGACCATAACCGACTTCTTCCCCTTTAAGAGATCGGTCAAAGGCGCCGACCTTCCAGCAAAATTGGGTATGAATCGTCGGTAATACCCCATTATACCCAGAAAGGCTCTTACCTGTTTTGTGGTAAGGGGACGAGGCCAGTTTTGAATGGCTTCAATTTTGTTTACTTGTGGCTTGATAACCCCTTGGCCTATCACATACCCCAAGTAACGGGCTTCTTTGAGACCCATAGCACATTTGCTTGGATTCGCTGTCAGACCAGCAGCTCTGAGCGAATCCACTACTGCTTGTACCTGAGATAAGTGGGTGCTCCAGTCACTGCTATAGATGATGATGTCATCCAAATATGCGGAGGCATACAGTTGATGGGGTTCTAACACTATGTCCATTAATCTCTGAAACGTGGCCGGAGCCCCATGTAAACCAAATGGCAAGACGACATAGTGATAGAGCCCCCCTGGCGTGACAAAAGCGGTCTTTTCTTTTGCCGCCTCTGTCAGCGGCACCTGCCAGTAACCTTTAGTGAGATCGAGAGTCGTGAAGTACTGGGCCCGTCCCAGTCTCTCTATCAGCTCATCGACCCTGGGCATGGGATACATATCAAATTTCGAAACCTCATTTAACTTTCGGAAGTCATTAAAGAATCTTAAAGAACCGTCTGGTTTCGGGATCAGCACAATGGGACTGGCCCATTTGCTCGTGGATTTTTCAATAACCCCCAGTTGGAGCATCTTTTTTACCTCCTCCGCAATGGCTTGCCTACAAGCCTCTGGTACCCGGTATGGCCTCAGGCGTACCCTTACTTGAGGCTTGGTGACAATATTATGGTGGATTACGGTTGTTCGGTCGGGTAGGCTTGAGAACACATCCGTATTCCGCTGCACTAACCTCCGAGACTCCCGTCTCTGCTGTTTTGAGAGAGAATTCCCTATCCTTACTCCCGATTCATCATCAGGGGACTCCTCCTTGGTTGTTGTTAAGGCACCTGAAGAGGTTAGGTCCAACGTTACGTCAGTCACCATACATTCTCTGTTTTTCCACGCCTTTAGCAGGTTTACATGGTATATTGCTCTGGTTTTCTTCTCCCTGGTTGATATACCTTATAGTTTACTTCCCCTACTTTCTCCCGGATCTCATAGGGACCTTGCCATTTGGCTAAGAATTTACTTTCTGCGGTAGGTATTAGGACTAAGACACGATCTCCCGGTTTAAAAGACCTGATGGAGGCCTTTCTATACTGAGTACTTTGGGCTGCCTGAGCATCCAGCAAATGCTCTTTAACAATGGGCATTACTGCCGTGATACGATCCTGCATACCCATAACGTATTCCACCGTGCTTTTGTGAGGGGTGGGCTCCTGTTCCCAAGTTTCTTTAACAATATCCATCAGTCCCCGCGGATGCCTGCCATACAGTAACTCAAATGGCGAAAACCCGGTGGAAGATTGTGGGACCTCGCGGATAGCGAACATTAAATAGGGCAATAACATGTCCCAATCTTTCCCCTCTTTGGAGACCACCTTTTTCAACATAGCCTTCAGAGTTTTATTAAAACGTTCCACTAGACCATCGGTCTGGGGATGGTACACTGACGTGCGCAGCTGCTTGATCTGGAGGAGTTTGCACAGTTCCTTCGTAATTTTAGACATAAAGGGAGTGCCCTGATCGGTCAGGATTTCTTTGGGTAACCCCACACGACAGAACATAGCAAACAACTACCGAGCAATAAGCTTCGCCGAGGTGTGACGCAGTGGAACGGCCTCCGGATAACGTGTCACGTAATCCATCACTACCAGGATGTGCTGGTGACCACGGGCTGATTTTACAATGGGTCCGATCAGATCCATAGCAATCCGCTCAAAAGGCACCTCTATAATGAGTAAAGGTATCGGAGGACTACGGAAACGGTGCGTGGGTGCGGTCAACTGACAAACGGGACAGGACTCACAGAACCTCTTAATTTCTGCGCCGACCCCTGGCCAGTAAAACCGCTGCAACATGCGTTCCCGCGTTTTCTCTTCACCTAGCTGCCCACTCATTAGGTGGTTATGAGCCAATTCCAAGGCCTGACGGCGGTACAGCTGAGGGACCACCAACTGTTCCACTATTTCCCCCCGGATTTTATCAACCCGATAGAGCAACTCTCGCTTTAGAGCCATGTAGGGAGTTTCCAGCTTGGCACCAGGCCGCTGGGGTACCCCATCAATTACCTGTACATTTCCACGTCCAGGAGCCAATGTGGGGTCCCGGAGCTGAGCTGTTCCAAAATTATCTGGAGACACGTTCAACTCTGGGATTGCCTTGGGTGGCTCAACCTCTCCTGCCATTACCTCTAGGGGTAACCTGGCAGGGTTAGACTCTGTCCCTATGCTGGTGACCCCTACGGCAGGTATCCCTGAGTCGGGATCGTCCGGCTCAGGGCCTGGTTCAATCATACACCTCGGAGGGCTAGGTCGCCTCTCACATAATGTCCAGAACAGGGGCAAGTCTCTTCCCAAAATAACATCATATGGAAGTCTTTTCATCACCCCCACGTCATGTTGAACCTCTCCACATGAGGTAGCAATGGTGACTCTTTCCATAGGGTATTCACGTAGGTCTCCATGAATACAAAGTACCCCTACTTTATGTCCCGTGGGGTTTTCCCCAGAGACCAAGGAGGCATGTACAAGAGTCACTACACTTCCTGAGTCCAACAAAGCCTCTGCTGTATAGCCATTAACACGTACTTTGCAGAAATGGGGCTCCTCCCCCATAGTAACAGTGCTTACGGCACCATCAGAATGGTCATACATTGATTCCTGGCGAGCGTACCGGCAGTCCATGGGTTCTGATGTGAGTGGGCACTGTGCCATCACGTGCCCGAGCTGGTGGCACCGCCAGCACATAACAGCAGAGGTGTCCCTGTTTCGGGTGTCCGACTTTGGGGAACCGGGACTCCGGCTGACCTTAGTCTGGGGTTTACTCTCTGCCAGGGCTAAAGACGGGCAGCACCCGAGGAGGGATGGGAGTCTTTCACCAACTGTGAAGGGGGCGTATCCCTACGGAGTGCCCGCCGTGAAGCAGAGTCCCGGACCAACTCCTGGGTAGCTGTGTAGCGTTCCACCAAATTCACTAGTTGGTCCAGGGTACCAGGATCCCCCTGTCCCACCCACCGTTGAATGGGGGCTGGCAAAGTCCGCACAAACCGTTCAATCACCACCCGCTCGATCATCTGTCCGGGGTTCAAGGTCTCCGGCTGGAGCCATTTTTTCACAAGGTCCAGCAAAACATAGGCCTGTGAACAAGCAGGTTTTCCCTCCACAAAGGACCACTGATGCACTCGCTGGGCCCGGAGATAAGTGTTAACCCCCATTCGTGCAAGGATCTCACCTTTCAGGGTGCCATAGTCCTTGGCATCCTCCGTGCTGAGATCCAGGTAGGCTTTTTGGGGTTCACCTATCAAGAACGGGGCCACGACATCAGTCCAATGGTCGATAGACAATTTCTCTCGCTCAGCGGTCCTCTCAAACACGGAGAGAAAGGCTTCTGGGTCGTCCTCTGCACTCATCTTCGTAAGTGCCGCCCTTACTCTGTCCTGGGCCGCAGGAAGGACTGGATGACCTGGAGTTACCGCTGGGAGCGCGTCTCGCAGAGCCACAAGCTGCTGAGTCAACAAGCTGTTTGTCTCCTGTTGCTGAACTAACGCCCGCTGGAGCTGGGCATTTGTTTGTTGCTGCTGAGCATTAGCCTGTTGCTGTTGTGCACTGGTTTGTGCAAAAGCCTTCTGTAGTTGAGCACTAGACTGGGCCAGCTGCTTTACAAGATCCTCCATGGTGACTGCTGGGTTAAACTGTAACTTTGCAGGCTTGATCATAAACATGTGGAAACTGGGTTGTTGCCCCTAGCAACCAGGCTGCAATGCCTGCAAGCTTTGTGGACCCGCCGATCCACCGCAAGCAGTCAGTAAAAAAAAATATTCTCTTTTTTTTTTCCAGGGAAATACATCTTAGGCCATTGCACTTAGCAACCAGGCTGCCATGCCCGCATTCTCCACCATAATGTGAGGTAGCGGCGTTGCTTGGGCAAAAACGTGAGGCAGCAGCGTGTTCACACCAACAGTCCATTTATTGTTGCAGCATAAATAGATCCAATTTCCCACAATCAAAGTCTCTTCCGGATCATAGCCGGTGCATATAGACAAATCCTTGGTATAAAAAGTCTTGTTACCTTAGGACCCCGTTAACCGCAGGGGTCTTGTTAAGGTTCTCGTAGGCTCACACTCTTGGCCTGTGTTCACTCCACACAGAGCCAGCTCTGCTCACACAGCATATGTAGCTTCACCAAGCCTGGCTCTCACCTGAGACACACCCTGATGTGCTCTACCAGATTTAAACGAAAATGCTGGACATGAGGATTGCTACAAAACCTGGACTGAGAGGAAGGATCTGTCTCCCTGTTACCCTTTGTGCTATACTCCCCGTAATAGCTATAGCAACCTCAGAGGGTTTCCAGACACATTCTGGGGGACACATAGCGGTCTTCAAATATTACCCCTGTCACTGCCTCACACCACATAAAGTAGGGTATAGGACGGACATTGGTATAGGAGGGAGGCAGAACTAACAGAGATCAGCAGGAAAGTTATGTGCCTGAGACGACACTTATCACCAAGGCCGTGAGCTCCTGCAGCACCTCCTGATAAGTGAGATCAGAAGCACCTCACAAGCATACGTGCAGTGAGTTGGGGTCCACACCTAAAGGGGGTGTCAATTTGTCGCTAAGCAGAATAATGTTTGCTGCATACACAGGACTCACAGGAGCATTGCCTGGAGCTGCATACACCTGCTCACAGGGGAACCGGTGTGGGGCTTGATGGGGGTCCTGTCAGGGGTCAAAGTTCAAACATCCGCAGGAAACAATGCAGGGCATAAAGACTCCTGTGTTCCAGGAAAATGATCACCCCCTCCCCCAGCGCTCTTGTAGCAGGGTATCCACAATGAGCTGGACAGTAATTACCTCTTTTACGGTGTAATTAAGTTATTCCTTTTTCTTGCTTCTTCACCAATTGTAAGACATCTGCGTGCTGTCAGTGAACGGAATTGTTCTTAGTTACATCTAAAGATTAAAGGGAACCTGTCAGGTCCAATATGCACCCAGAACCACGAGCAGTTCTGGGTGCATATTGCTAATCCCTGCCTAACTGTCCCTGTATACACTAGCATAGATACTTAGATCTTTAGAAAAAGTCCCAGCTTCAAACTGAAGTAGTGTGCATGACCGAAACTCATAAGAGCATGTGCACTGAACTGAAATCCAGCATCGGGCGGCGATGACGGCAGAGAGGTGAGTGAGATCATCCTCTGACGCTGCACATCCATTAGCATGATAGCACGCCCACAGGGACCCCACAGGGGCGTACTAACATGCTAATGGCGCCAATTAGCAAGGGAAGCAACGCCCTTGGGACTAGTCCCCTCGCTCATTAGCATACGATATAAGATCTCTTGTAACAGGGTTGGTGCCTCAAGATTGGAGAGAATGGCTGATGTTGTACAGTTGTCGCGGGCGGAGGAGGTGACGCCGCGCTCTCCCACTGCTCGGGTCCGGCTGGCACTGCGGCCTGCTGCCACTGCTCGGTGGCTCGAGCGATGGGCCGGATCCCGGGGACTCGAGCGGCGCTCCTCGCCCGTGAGTGAAAGGGGTTGTTTGGGTGTGGGGATTGTTTATTGTCCGTGACGCCACCCACGGTTGTGGTGATTTGTTGACACCACCGCTGCTCTGTATGGGGATCCCGGGAAGGATGGTATGGAGCAGCCAGTTGTTGTGTTGCCTCTCCGTGGGTAGGGGTTGGTGATCCCGGGGCCCAGTGATGAGGTGGGTGATGCAGGGCTTGCTGGGCGCAGGGACGCGGGGGCAGCGCTGTGCCTGGCGGCACTGTGGTACTCATTCAGCCTGAGACGATGACACAGTTCTCGGTAAAACACACAGCTGGAAAGACGGTTCCCACGGACGGCTGCACTTGCTTTCCCCAGTAGGTGACGGTTCCTCTGTCCTGCACCTATGATGATAATGGTTGCGATGGGTTCCCACCGGTAACCCGCTCCCCAGCTTGGATATGGGCCGGAGGAGCCCTACTTTGCCCGCAGGCGCTGGCCCTGAGAAACTGGTGCCCTGGCGGTGGCGGTGTCTCTCCGTTACGGTTGGACTGTTGCCTTCAATCGGGACTTGGTTGTTAGGAGACAGACGTCCCCTTCACTGACGGATTTGGCAAATTATTGGCGGCTCCTAGCCTTGCCGGGATCTGAAAGGCCCCTGCCCTGGTGCTGACTTTCTTTGTATACTGCTCCAGACCGCCGGGCCACTACCCGTCCGCGGTCCTTCCAGCAACCTCCGAGCAGTCCCCCTCCAGACTATCACTGCCGTCTGCTGACCTTGCTGTCACTGTCCGGGGCACACACCCGGACTCACTTCAGGCTTGCTTAACTGTTTCTTGTTACTTCTTTACTCCTCTTACAAGCTCCTCTCCTTTGCTCCACTACCACTTCACTTCCTTCTACTTTCACCTCCTAAACTGATCTCTCTTCTTCTTCCTCCAAACTCTATCTTGCTTCTCCTCACTTTCACTTCCCTAGCTTGACTGCCTGGTTCTTCCCGCCTCCAGGGCTGTGTACTCCTCGGTGGGCGGAGCCAACCGCCTGGCCCACCCCCTGGTGTGAACATCAGCCCTTGGAGGAAGGCAACAAGGATTTTAGTAGCCTTGGTGTTCCTAACTGGGTGTAGGGTGTGGTGGTGTTGTGACCTGTGACCCCTGCTTGCCCAGGGCGTCACACTGATATTTAAGAAAGGTAAGAGGATAGATCCAGGTACCGTAACTACCGTCTGGTAAGTCTGACATCACTGCGGTTGCAAGGCTTTTGATGGCATTTTAAGAGGTGACATGCCACGATACATTAGAGAGAATAATATAACAACTGACAGACAGCATGGATTCATGAAAGATAAGTCATGTCTAACCAACCTGTTGGGGTTCTATGAGGGGGTAAGTGCAAATCCGGATATTGGTAATGCAGCTGATGGGATTTATTTGGACTTTGCAAAGGCATTTGATCCTGTACCACATAATAGCCTTATACTAAAGCTCCAGAAGCAAGGACTAGGGGACACAATATGCAACTGGGTAAGGAATTGGCTAAAAGATAGGAAACAAAGAGTAGTCATAAATGGTACATTCTCTAATTGGGCCATAGTCAGCAGTGAGGACCGCAGGGATCTGTACTGGAGCAGTGGGGGCCGCAGGGATCTGTATTGGGGGCAGTGGGGACCGCAGGGATCTATACTGGGGGCAGTGGAGACCGCAGGGATCTGTACTGGGAGCAGTGGGGGGTCGCAGGGATCTGTACTGGGAGCAAGTGGGGGCCGCAAGGATCTGTACTGGGAGCAGTGTGGACTGCAGGGACCTGTACTGGGAGCAGTGGGGACCGCAGGGATCTGTACTTGGAGCAGTGGGGGCCGCAAGGATCTGTACTGGGAGCAGTGGGGACCGCAGGGATCTGTACTGGGAGCAGTGGGGGACCGTAGGGGATCTGTACTGGGAGCAGTGGGGACCGCAGGGATCTGTACTGGGAGCAGTGAGGACTGCAGGGATCTGTACTGGGAGCAGTGGGGACCGCAGGGATCTGTACTGGGAGCAGTGGGGGCCGCAGGGATCTGTACTGGGAGCAGTGGGGACCGCAGGGATCTGTACTGGGGGCAGTGGAGACCGCAGGGATCTGTACTGGGAGCAGTGGGGGTCGCAGGGATCTGTACTGGGAGCAGTTGGGGGCCGCAAGGATCTGTACTGGGAGCAGTGTGGACTGCAGGGATCTGTACTGGGAGCAGTGGGGACCGCAGGGATCTGTACTGGGAGCAGTGGGGGCCACAAGGATCTGTACTGGGAGCAGTGGGGACCGCAGGGATCTGTACTGGGAGCAGTGGGGACCGCAGGGATCTGTACTGGGAGCAGTGGGGACCGCAGGATCTGTACTGGGAGCAGTGAGGACTGCAGGGATCTGTACTGGGAGCAGTGGGGGCCGCAGGGATCTGTACTGGGAGCAGTGGGGGCCGCAGGGATCTGTACTGGGAGCAGTGGGGACCGCAGGGATCTGTACTGGGGGCAATGGAGACCGCAGGGATCTGTACTGGGAGCAGTGGGGGCCGCAGGGATCTGTACTGGGAGCAGTGGGGGCCGCAGGGATCTGTACTGGGAGCAGTGGGGGCCGCAGGGATCTGTACTGGGAGCAGTGGGGACCGCAGGGATCTGTACTGGGAGCAGTGGGGGACCGCAGGGATCTGTGCTGGGAGCAGTGGGGACCGCAGGGATCTGTACTGGGAGCAGTGGGGGCCGCAGGGATCTGTACTGGGAGCAGTGGTTACAGCAGGAATCTGTACTGGGAGCAGTGGGAACAGCAGGAATCTGTACTCGGAGCAGTGAGGACCGCAGGAATCTGTACTGGGAGCAGTGGGGGCCGCAGGGATCTGTACTGGGAGCAGTGGGGGCCGCAGGAATCTGTACTGGGAGCAGTGGGGGCCGCAGGGATCTGTACTGGGAGCAGTGGGGACCGCAGGGATCTGTACTGGGAGCAGTGGGGACTGCAGGGATCTGTACTGGGAGCAGTGGGGGCCGCAGGGATCTGTACTGGGAGCAGTGAGGGGGCCGCAGGGATCTGTACTGGGAGCAGTGGGGGCCGCAGGGATCTGTACTGGGAGCAGTGGGGGCCGCAGGGATCTGTACTGGGAGCAGTGGGGACCGCAGGGATCTGTATTCGGAGCAGTGAGGACCGCAGGGATCTGTACTGGGAGCAGTGGGGGCCGCAGGGATCTGTACTGGGAGCAGTGGGGACCGCAGGGATCTGTACTGGGAGCAGTGGGGGCCGCAGGGATCTGTACTGGGAGCAGTGGGGGCCGCAGGGATCTGTACTGGGAGCAGTGGGGACCGCAGAGATCTGTATTCGGAGCAGTGAGGACCGCAGGGATCTGTACTGGGAGCAGTGGGGGCCGCAGGGATCTGTACTGGGAGCAGTGGGGACCGCAGGGATCTGTATTCGGAGCAGTGGGGACCGCAGGGATCTGTACTGGGAGCAGTGGGGGCCGCAGGGATCTGTACTGGGAGCAGTGGGGACCGCAGGGATCTGTATTCGGAGCAGTGAGGACCGCAGGGATCTGTACTGGGAGCAGTGGGGGCCGCAGGGATCTGTACTGGGAGCAGTGGGGACCGCAGGGATCTGTACTGGGAGCAGTGGGGACCGTAGGGATCTGTACTGGGAGCAGTGGGGACCGCAGGGATCTGTACTGGGAGCAGTGAGGACTGCAGGGATCTGTACTGGGAGCAGTGGGGACCGCAGGGATCTGTACTGGGAGCAGTGGGGGCCGCAGGGATCTGTACTGGGAGCAGTGGGGACCGCAGGGATCTGTACTGGGGGCAGTGGAGACCGCAGGGATCTGTACTGGGAGCAGTGGGGGTCGCAGGGATCTGTACTGGGGGCAGTGGAGACCGCAGGGATCTGTACTGGGAGCAGTGGGGGTCGCAGGGATCTGTACTGGGAGCAGTGGGGGCCGCAGGGATCCATACTGGGAGCAGTGGGGGCCGCAGGGATCTGTACTGGGAGCAGTGGGGACCGCAGGGATCTGTACTGGGAGCAGTGGGGACCGCAGGGATCTGTGCTGGGAGCAGTGGGGGCCGCAGGGATCTGTACTGGGAGCAGTGGGGGCCGCAGGGATCTGTACTGGGAGCAGTGGGAACAGCAGGAATCTGTACTGGGAGCAGTGGGAACAGCAGGAATCTGTACTCGGAGCAGTGAGGACCGCAGGAATCTGTACTGGGAGCAGTGGGGGCCGCAGGGATCTGTACTGGGAGCAGTGGGGGCCGCAGGAATCTGTACTGGGAGCAGTGGGGGCCGCAGGGATCTGTACTGGGAGCAGTGGGGACCGCAGGGATCTGTACTGGGAGCAGTGGGGACTGCAGGGATCTGTACTGGGAGCAGTGGGGGCCGCAGGGATCTGTACTGGGAGCAGTGAGGGGGCCGCAGGGATCTGTACTGGGAGCAGTGGGGGCCACAGGGATCTGTACTGGGAGCAGTGGGGGCCGCAGGGATCTGTACTGGGAGCAGTGGGGACCGCAGGGATCTGTATTCGGAGCAGTGAGGACCGCAGGGATCTGTACTGGGAGCAGTGGGGGCCGCAGGGATCTGTACTGGGAGCAGTGGGGACCGCAGGGATCTGTACTGGGAGCAGTGGGGACCGCAGGGATCTGTACTGGGAGCAGTGGGGACCGCAGGGATCTGTACTGGGAGCAGTGGGGGGCCGCAGGGATCTGTACTGGGAGCAGTGGGGGCCGCAGTGATCTGTACTAAGAGCAGTGGGGACCGCAGAGATCTGTACTGCGAGCAATCAGGACCTCAGGGATCTGTGCTAGGACCCATTCTTTTTAATCCCTTTATTAATGACCTTGTTGACGGGATTGATAGTAAAGTGTTAGGGGCACTTTGCACACTATGACATCGCAAGCCGATGCTTGCGATGCCGAGCGCGATATTCCCCGCCCCCGTCGCAGCTGCGATATCATGGTGATAGCTGCCGTAGCGAACATTATCGCGTCATAGCGATGTGGCAGGCGGCCAATAGAATCGGAGGGGCGGAGATGAGCGGGACGTAAACATCCCGCCCACCTCCTTCCTTCCGCATTGCCGGCATGAGCCGCAGGACGCAGATAGGAGATGTTCCTCGCTCCTGCGATGTGTGCTTGCCGCTGGAACGAGGAACAACATCGTAACATCGGTCATTTCCAAATTATGGAAATGACAGACACTACACTGATGATACGATTACGACGATTTTGCGCTCGTTAATCGTATCAAGAAGGCTTTACACACTACGATATCGCCTGCGACGCCGGATGTGCGTCACTTTCAATTTGACCCCACCAACATCACACCTGCAATGTCGTAGTGTGCAAAGTGCTCCTTACTCTTTGCTGACGATACCAAACTATGTAGGAGATTAAAAACTGACCTTGTTAGTACAATATTACAAAACTATTTGGATAAGATGTCAGAATGGGCAGATACTTGGCAAATGAGATTTAATGTTGAAAAATGTAAAGTAATGCACCGAGGACAGAGTAATCTTACTGCTGCATATACCGTATTTTTCCGCTTTATAAGACACACCGGATTATAAAACGCACCCCAAATTTAGAGATAAAAAAGGTAAAAAAAAAATAAAAATGGGGTCCGTCTTATACTTCAGTGTTGTCTTAGGGGTATTTTACACGCTGCGACATCGCTGCCGATATATCGTCGGGGTCACGTCGTTAGTGATGCACATCCGGAACCGGTAACGACATCGCAGCGTGTAACACAAATGAGCGACGATCAACGAGCGCAAAAACATGCAAAATCGTTGCTTGTTGACACGTCGTTCATTTACATAATATCAATGCTGCTGCAGGTACGATGTTGTTTGACATTCCTGCGCCAGCACACATCGCTGTGTGTGACACCGCAGGAGCGGCGAACATCTCCTTACCTCCGTCCACCAGAAAAGGAGGAAGGAAGGAGGTGGGCGGCGAGTCCTGGCCGCTCATCTCCTCCCTTCCTTTTCTATTGGGCGGCGGTTCAGTGACGCTGCTGTGACGTCGCTGTGACGCTGAACGAACAGGCGGTTCGCCGGTCACAGCGACGTTGCAGAGCAGGTATGTGTGTGACGCTGCCGTAGCGATAATGTTCGCTACGGCAGCGATCACCACATATCGGCCGTGTGACGGGGACGGGTGCAATCGCACTCGACATCGATAGCAAATGCTAGCGATGTCGCAGCGTGTAAAGTACCCCTTAGTATTGTCTTACCGGAGGGGGGCAGCAGTGGCGGTGAAGCGGGTCACAGGAGGCAGAGGTTCTGCTGGTACACGCGGTGGGTCAGTGGCTGCAGGTGCAGCGGCGTCCGTGGCTGCAGGTGCGGCGGGTCAGTGGCGGCAGGTGCGGCAGGTCAGTGGCGGCAGGACAGTGGCTGCAGTCACGGCGGCGTCCGTGGCAGTGTCAGGCGATTCACGGCACACGTGGGTTATCCATCTGGAATCTGTGATCCATACTCCGTGATACGTGATTGTACATGGCGATAAACTCACCTGTTCCCGCTCCTGCTGTCCGTGGTGCTGAACTCCTCGGCTCTGCTGTGTTTCCGCCCCCGCTGCAGCTACTTCTGGGTCGGCTGTGGCTGCATACATGAATATGCATGCCAGTAATTAGCCGGCTCTGAAGCATAGAATCATAGAATGGTAGAGTTGGAAGGGACCTCAAGGGTAGTGATGGGCGATCCCCCTGATGTTCGGGATCGGGAGCCTCGCCCGATCGTTTTGTACAGATCGAGATAACGCGAACTTGCCTCCGATCACCGAACTCGGGCTTTACAGTTATGGGATGGGGCGGGGGGCTGTAAAATAAATAATATAGTTAATAATAAACACTGTCATTATACTTACAGGTCCCACGACGCGTCCTGCAGACTCTGTTTCCTGACCGCTTCTGCTTCCGCGTCCGATCATTGCTGTGCCGTCCAGTAACCAGCACTGCCTAAAGGACCTTCCATGACGTCATAGTCATGTGACCAGTCTGGTGTGAATGTTGTGCAGACATTGGCTTACAGACTGGTCACATGACTATGACATCATCGAAGGTCCTGTTAACTGAACTTTGACTATCACTGTGCGAGTGTCGCATCGGCATCACCCGATACGGCCGCACACTCTCCTAACAGGAGGGGTCAGCTGCATGTATTTCTATGCAGCTGAGGCGCTCCTGTCCGGAGAGCGTCAGGTCATGTTGAGTGATCCCGATGCGAGATGCAAGTGGAATCATACCCTCACTGTCAGCCTGCTTCTCGCTCTGTACAGAGCGATGTAGCAGAGCTGACAGTGCTCTCCCTGCAGAGACGCTTGTCTGTACAGAGTGATGAAGCAGAGCTGACATTGCTGTCCTTGTGGGCTATGTCAGACTAAGGATTTTTTTATAATAAAGATGGAGTTTCTAAATGTTTTTTTGTTTTATTTCTAATAAAAAAAAATTCTCTGTGTTGTGTTTTTTTTTAACTGTTTACTAGAAATTCATGGTGGTCATGTCTAATTTGGCGTGACACCATGAATTTTGGGCTTAGTACCATCTGAGAATACAAAGCTTGTATTAACCCCTTTATTACCCTGCGTGCCACCGCCACCAGGGCCGTTGGATGAGCTGGGTAAAGCACCTGGAAATGGCGCTAAGAAACAATGCACCATTTCCAGGGGCAACTGCGGAGAATCCCAGGCCCAAGCTGCCTGGTTTTACCTGGCTGGAAGAATTAGAAGACCAGTAAAGTTAATAAGGGATATTTTTAATTACTGGACCATATTCTTAAATTATCCACCCATAAAATAGATACTTTATTTGTCAATTCATAAAACCAAAATAGGACAGACAAAAAACACACAAGGAACGTGCTTTGTGTGATCAGTGCACACTAGGTACAAAAGGTGTTCAGGGTCCAATATATGGGACAAAAGTGCAGTGGTATATTTGTAATAGAAAAACTCCACAGTCAGGAGAAAAAAGGGGGGGATGTACCTGTCCCTCCACCCCACCATGCCTGGCAATGTGGCTTTAAGCACCCTAGATGTGTAGTGCCCCCATTCCACGATGGCTGTCCCTTCTTTTCCCTGTCTACCTCAAATAATACCCTCCACCAACCTCCAAACAAAAAAGTGCAAAGTGCAATACAAAACCACAATGAATACATTCACACCAGGTATAGAGAATATTAATCATACATACAATATGTCACCCTGCCTGATAGAAACCTAGTCACTCAAGGTGACGTGCAAACTTCAATTATAGTAATAGCCCTGTGGCCAACGCCATAACAAAACCAGCAAGTAACACACATAACACTGGGGTACTTCACGGTTAGGCTAGGTTCACACTTCTGTTAAATTGTATCAGTCACAATCCGCTGCTCTGGTAAACAACGGAATCCGTTTAGCGGATTCCGTTGTTCCCACAGACTTGTATGAGCGGCGGATTGTGACTGATGATGCTGCGTTGAACCCTCCGCACGACTGATCAGTCGTGGAACGACTGACCGCCGGGCAGGAGGAACGCAGCCTGTAACGTTTTTTGAGCAGTGCAATACGTCGGATTTCGCTGCGCATGCTCTCTGGCTCCCTGCACACGTCACCAGCTTTGCTTGGTTACCCGATATTTACCCTGGTTACGGTGCAAGGAGCCAGCGCTAAGCGGTGTACGCCCGTAACAAAGGTAAATATCGGGTAACCAAGGTAAACATCGGGTGCTTTGCTTTACCCGATATTTAGTCTGGTTACGTGTGCAGGGAGCCGACACTTCCCCGCTCGGCCCCGCCCCCTCCCGCACTCCGCACATGTATGTACACACACACTCACACTCACCTGTCCCCAGCCATGCAGACCGCAGCACTGCCACTGACATCCTCAGCGCCTGGCCCCGCTCGGCTCCTCCCCCGCTCGGCTCCGCCCCCTCCCGCACTCCGCATGTGTACACACACACACACACACTCACAACACTCACTCACACACTCACCTGTCCCCAGCCATGCAGACAGACCGCAGCATTGCCAATGACATCCTCAGCGCCTGGCTCCGCCCCTCCGCTCGGCTCCGAACCCCCCCCGCTCGGCTCCGCCCCCTCCCGCACACAACGGAGTCCGACAATGAAATTCTTTTCATTGTCATCCGTTGTACAACGCATCAGTCACATGCGTCAAGCGACGCATGTGACTGATACAAGACAACGGAAGTGTGAACTTTGCCTTAGATGGTAGTCCTCCTGGGCTACAGGGAGAATCCATAAAACAGATATATATATATATATATATATATCTATCTCACATACGTCACACACGGTACATACAGTATACTGTATATATATATATATCTCACATACATCACACGTGGTACATATACTATATATAAATATATATATATATATCCTCACATACGTCACACACGGTGTATATATATCTCCTCACAAACGTCACACACGGGATATATATATAAATATATATATATCTCCTCACATACGTCACACACGGTATATATATATAATCTCCTCACATACGTCACACATGATGTATATATACATATATCTCCTCACATACATCACACACGGTATGTATATATGTATATATCTCCTCACATACGTTACACACGGTGTATATACATATATATCTCTTCACATACGTCACACATGGTGTATAGATATATATCTTCTTACATACGTCACACACGGTGTATATATACATATATATCTCCTCACATACATCACACATGGTGTATATATACATATATATCTCCTCACATACGTCACACACGGTGTATATATACATATATATCTCCTCACATACATCACACACGGTGTATATATACATATATATCTCCTCACATACATCACACACGGTGTATATATACATATATATCTCCTCACATACGTCACACACGGTGTATATATACATATATATCTCCTCACATACATCACACACGGTGTATATATATGTCACGCTCTCCGGGTCCCCTGCCCCGCTCCCCGGCTCACCTGCCACGCTCCCCGCTCTCCAGCCTCCATTGCCCGCGCTTCCCAGGCTCCCTGGTCCCCGCTCCCGGCACCCGTCGGCTTCCCAGCCCCAGCCCGGCTCTCCTGCGTCCTCCTCACAGCTTCCTGCTCTGGCTTCTGGCACCCGGGCCGCGCGCATGCGCATTAGGGCGCGCGCGCGGTCATTGACCCTTTCTTAAAGGGCCAGCGTCCACTGACAGGAAATGATGCACACAGGTACAGGGTATAAAGGGGTTTAGTGTCCAAGTGGGCGGGGCCTGTTCTTCGTGTTTCCCAAGCTAGGAGTCAGGTCTCCTTGTGTTTCTGTGAGATACTTACCTCTGTCTCTTCTAGAGCCGATCCTGCCTCGCCATCCGGTCCTGCCGAATCCCGAACGCTGTCTATCTGCCATCCTGACAGTCCGTACCATCTCTGATCCCTGCGGTGACCCGTCATCTCGCTCCAACGGTTCCGGACTCCGCCTGACATCTTCTCGGCTTCCGAACCTGAGCTCCGTCACCCGGACTACCATCAGTGACTCCGTGGTCCTAGGGACTTCTCCATTATACTCGTGTGCACGGACTGCCCTGCTACCTATAGTGCTCCAGCTACAGGACCCCTTACCATCATCAAGGAGTTCGGCCCAGTGGATCCACCTCCTGGGTCTGCCCGTCCACCTGGCCCTAACAATATACATATATATCTCCTCACATACGTCACACACGGTGTATATATACATATATATCTCCTCACATACGTCACACACGGTGTATATATACATATATATCTCCTCACATACGTCACACACGGTGTATATATACATATATATCTCCTCACATACGTCACACACGGTGTGTATATACATATATATCTCCTCACATACATCACACACGGTATATATATACATATATATCTCCTCACATACATCACACACGGTGTATATATACATATATATCTACTCACATACGTCACACACGGTGTATATATACATATATCTCCTCACATATGTCACACACGGTGTATATATAGATATATATCTCCTCACATACGTCACACACGGTGTATATATACATATATCTCCTCACATATGTCACACACGGTGTATATATACATATATATCTCCTCACATACATCACACACGGTGTATATATACATATATATCTCCTCACATAAGTCACACACGGTGAATATATACATATATCTCTTCACATACGTCACACATGGTGTATGTATACATATATATCTCCTCACATACGTCACACATGGTGTATATACATATATATCTTCTCACATACGTCACACACAGTATATATATATATATATATCTTCTCACATACGTCACACACGGTATATATACATATATATCTCCTCACATACGTCACAAACGGTGTATATATATATACATATATCTCCTCACATAAGTCACACACGGTGTATATATACATATATATCTCCTCACATACGTCACACACGGTGTATATATACATATATCTCCTCACATAATTCACACACGGTGTATGTATACATATATATCTCCTCACATACATCACACACGGTGTATATATACACATATATATCTCCTCACATACGTCACACACGGTGTATATATACACATATATATCTCCTCACATACGTCACACACGGTGTGTATATACATATATATCTCCTCACATACATCACACACGGTATATATATACATATATATCTCCTCACATACATCACACACGGTGTATATATACATATATATCTACTCACATACGTCACACACGGTGTATATATACATATATCTCCTCACATATGTCACACACGGTGTATATATACATATATATCTCCTCACATACGTCACACACGGTGTATATATACATATATCTCCTCACATATGTCACACACGGTGTATATATACATATATATCTCCTCACATACATCACACACGGTGTATATATACATATAAATCTCCTCACATAAGTCACACACGGTGTATATATACATATATCTCTTCACATACGTCACACATGGTGTATGTATACATATATATCTCCTCACATACGTCACACATGGTGTATATACATATATATCTTCTCACATACGTCACACACAGTATATATATATATATATCTTCTCACATAATTCACACACGGTGTATATATACATATATATCTCCTCACATACGTCACACACGGTATATATACATATATATCTCCTCACATACGTCACACACGGTGTATATATACATATATATCCTCACATAATTCACACACGGTGTATATATACATATATCTCCTCACATACGTCACACACGGTGTATATATATATATATATATATATATATCTCCTCACATACGTCACACACGGTGTGTGTATATATATATATATATATATCTCCTCACATACGTCACACACGGTGTATATATACATATATATCTCCTCACATACGTCACACACGGTGTATATATACATATATCTCCTCACATACGTCACACACGGTGTATATATACATATATATATCTCCTCACATACGTCACACACGGTGTATATATACATATATCTCCTCACATACGTCACACACGGTGTATATATACATATATATATCTCACATACGTCACACACGGTACATACAGTATACTGTATATATATATATATCTCACATACATCTCACATACATCACACGTGGTACATATACTATAAATATATATATATATATATACATATACTATAAATATATATATATATATATCTATCTCCTCACATACGTCACACACGGTGTATATATACATATATATCTTCGACTACTGCAACATCCTCCTCTGTGGTCTCCCTGCTAACACACTTGCCCCTCTCCAGTCCATCCTTAACTCTGCTGCCCGACTGATCCACCTCTCTCCTCAATACCACCCCGCGTCTCCTCTCTGCAAGTCCCTCCACTGGCTCCCAATCTTCCACCGTATCCAATTCAAATTACTAACACTGACCTACAAAGCTATCCATAATCTGTCTCCTCCATATATCTCTGAACTAATCTCTCGCTACACTCCAAAACGTAACCTCCGGTCCTCCCAAGATCTCCTTCTATCCTCCTCTCTCATTCGCTCCTCATGCAACCGACTCCAAGACTTCTCCCGAGCATCCCCAGTCTCCTGGAACTCGCTGCCTCAACACGTCAGACTATCTACTACACTCGCAAGCTTCAAACGGAACCTAAAGACTCATCTGTTCAGAAATGCCTATAACCTTCAATGACCTCACTGCTTCACCACCGTGCGGAGCTGCCGCCCCACCACCGTGCGGAGCTGCCGCCCCACCACCGTGCGGAGCTGCCGCCCCACCACCGTGCGGAGCTGCCGCCCCACCACCGTGCGGAGCTGCCGCCCCACCACCGTGCGGAGCTGCCGCCCCACCACCGTGCGGAGCTGCCGCCCCACCACCGTGCGGAGCTGCCGCCCCACCACCGTGCGGAGCTGCCGCCCCACCACCGTGCGGAGCTGCCGCCCCACCTACACCCCACCTACTGCCTCCTCCCCAAAATCCTTTAGGATGTAAGCCCGCAAGGGCAGGGCCCTCTTCCCCCTGTGCTAGTCTGTCTATTGTAACGTGTACATGTATTCTGTATGTAACCCCCTCATGTACAGCACCATGGAATCAATGGTGCTCTATAAATAAACAATAATAATAATAATAATAATAATATATCTCCTCACATAAGTCACACACGGTGTATGTGTACATATATCTCCTCACATACGTCACACACGGTGTATATATACATATATATCTCCTCACATACGTCACACACGGTGTATGTGTACATATATCTCCTCACATACGTCACACACGGTGTGTATATACATATATCTCCTTACATACGTCACACACGGTGTATATATACATATATATGTCCTCACATAAGTCACACACGGTGTATGTGTACATATATCTCCTCACATACGTCACACACGGTGTGTATATACATATATATCTCCTCACATAAGTCACACACGGTGTATGTGTACATATATCTCCTCACATACGTCACACACGGTGTATATATACATATATATCTCCTCAATACGTCACACACGGTGTATATATACATATATATCTCCTCACATAAGTCACACACGGTGTATGTGTACATATATCTCCTCACATAAGTCACACACGGTGTATATATACATATATATCTCCTCAATACGTCACACACATACATATCTGACCGGAGTTTCTTTCTCGTTCTTCATTGGCCGGCGCTGTGGGCGTGGTCAGATTGTTTATTATCAGCAGGTGCTTTCAGCGCGCTGGAGGAACCAATCAGCGTCGTGCCTGGTGTGGCCCCGCCCTCTCCGCTCCGGGGCAAAGTCCTCGGTATACCGGTCAGTGAGCGCCATGGAGCGGAGGATCGCCCGGGAGTTCCGGCACAAGGTGAGGACGAGCGGCGCCTCACCCGCACCCGGAGCTCTCTGAAGGGCCCGTCCGGGTGCTGTCCCCTCTGTGTCGTGCTGCTGACGTCACTAGTGGAGGACACGCCCCTTGCGCTTATGACCTCATCATGATGACGGGTTTTGCTGCTTTTCTTTTTCCTCCAGCCCCCTTTCCTCGCTGTATAGGCTCCACCCCCTGTGCCCGTCATTCCATCCAGGCCCCACCCCCTACCCTCATTCTTTCTTATAATGGGTTTGGGTTGCACCCCCTCCCCCTGGGGGCACTAAGCGAGGTACCAGAGGCCGATCACTCCCACCTTCCCCACCCCCTGGGGGCACTAAGCGAGGTACCAGAGGCCGATCACTCCCACCTTCCCCACCCCCTGGGGGCACTAAGCGAGGTCCCAGAGGCTGATCACTCCCACCTTCCCCTCCCCCTGGGGGCACTAAGCGAGGTACCAGAGGCCGATCACTCCCACCTTCCCCACCCCCTGGGGGCACTAAGCGAGGTCCCAGAGGCCGATCACTCCCACCTTCCCCTCCCCCTGGGGGCACTAAGCGAGGTCCCAGAGGCTGATCACTCCCACCTTCCCCTCCCCCTGGGGGCACTAAGCGAGGTCCCAGAGGCCGATCACTCCCACCTTCCCCTCCCCCTGGGGGCACTAAGCGAGGTCCCAGAGGCCGATCACTCCCACCTTCCCCTCCCCCTGGGGGCACTAAGCGAGGTACCAGAGGCCGATCACTCCCACCTTCCCCTCCCCCTGGGGGCACTAAGCGAGGTCCCAGAGGCCGATCACTCCCACCTTCCCCTCCCCCTGGGGGCACTAAGCGAGGTACCAGAGGCCGATCACTCCCACCTTCCCCACCCCCTGGGGGCACTAAGCGAGGTACCAGAGGCCGATCACTCCCACCTTCCCCACCCCCTGGGGGCACTAAGCGAGGTCCCAGAGGCTGATCACTCCCACCTTCCCCTCCCCCTGGGGGCACTAAGCGAGGTACCAGAGGCCGATCACTCCCACCTTCCCCTCCCCCTGGGGGCACTAAGCGAGGTCCCAGAGGCCGATCACTCCCACCTTCCCCTCCCCCTGGGGGCACTAAGCGAGGTACCAGAGGCCGATCACTCCCACCTTCCCCACCCCCTGGGGGCACTAAGCGAGGTACCAGAGGCCGATCACTCCCACCTTCCCCACCCCCTGGGGGCACTAAGCGAGGTCCCAGAGGCTGATCACTCCCACCTTCCCCTCCCCCTGGGGGCACTAAGCGAGGTACCAGAGGCCGATCACTCCCACCTTCCCCTCCCCCTGGGGGCACTAAGCGAGGTCCCAGAGGCCGATCACTCCCACCTTCCCCTCCCCCTGGGGGCACTAAGCGAGGTCCCAGAGGCCGATCACTCCCACCTTCCCCTCCCCCTGGGGGCACTAAGCGAGGTACCAGAGGCCGATCACTCCCACCTTCCCCTCCCCCTGGGGGCACTAAGCGAGGTCCCAGAGGCCGATCACTCCCACCTTCCCCTCCCCCTGGGGGCACTAAGCGAGGTACCAGAGGCCGATCACTCCCACCTTCCCCACCCCCTGGGGGCACTAAGCGAGGTCCCAGAGGCTGATCACTCCCACCTTCCCCTCCCCCTGGGGGCACTAAGCGAGGTACCAGAGGCCGATCACTCCCACCTTCCCCTCCCCCTGGGGGCACTAAGCGAGGTCCCAGAGGCCGATCACTCCCACCTTCCCCTCCCCCTGGGGGCACTAAGCGAGGTCCCAGAGGCTGATCACTCCCACCTTCCCCACCCCCTGGGGGCACTAAGCGAGGTACCAGAGGCCGATCACTCCCACCTTCCCCACCCCCTGGGGGCACTAAGCGAGGTCCCAGAGGCTGATCACTCCCACCTTCCCCTCCCCCTGGGGGCACTAAGCGAGGTACCAGAGGCCGATCACTCCCACCTTCCCCTCCCCCTGGGGGCACTAAGCGAGGTCCCAGAGGCCGATCACTCCCACCTTCCCCTCCCCCTGGGGGCACTAAGCGAGGTACCAGAGGCCGATCACTCCCACCTTCCCCACCCCCTGGGGGCACTAAGCGAGGTACCAGAGGCCGATCACTCCCACCTTCCCCACCCCCTGGGGGCACTAAGCGAGGTCCCAGAGGCTGATCACTCCCACCTTCCCCTCCCCCTGGGGGCACTAAGCGAGGTACCAGAGGCCGATCACTCCCACCTTCCCCTCCCCCTGGGGGCACTAAGCGAGGTCCCAGAGGCCGATCACTCCCACCTTCCCCTCCCCCTGGGGGCACTAAGCGAGGTCCCAGAGGCCGATCACTCCCACCTTCCCCTCCCCCTGGGGGCACTAAGTGAGGTCCCAGAGGCCGATCACTCCCACCTTCCCCTCCCCCTGGGGGCACTAAGCGAGGTCCCAGAGGCCGATCACTCCCACCTTCCCCTCCCCCTGGGGGCACTAAGCGAGGTACCAGAGGCTGATCACTCCCACCTTCCCCTCCCCCGGGGGCACTAAGCGAGGTACCAGAGGCTGATCACTCCCACCTTCCCCTCCCCCTGGGGGCACTAAGCGAGGTCCCAGAGGCCGATCACTCCCACCTTCCCCTCCCCCTGGGGGCACTAAGCGAGGTCCCAGAGGCCGATCACTCCCACCTTCCCCTCCCCCTGGGGGCACTAAGTGAGGTACCAGAGGCCGATCACTCCCACCTTCCCCTCCCCCTGGGGGCACTAAGTGAAGTACCAGAGGCCGATCACTCCCACCTTCCCCTCGGGGCACTAAGCGAGGTCCCAGAGGCCGATCACTCCCACCTTCCCCTCCCCCTGGGGGCACTAAGCGAGGTCCCAGAGGCCGATCACTCCCACCTTCCCCTCCCCCTGGGGGCACTAAGCGAGGTACCAGAGGCCGATCACTCCCACCTTCCCCTCCCCCTGGGGGCACTAAGTGAGGTCCCAGAGGCCGATCACTCCCACCCTCTCCTCCCCCTGGGGGCACTAAGCGAGGTACCAGAGGCCGATCACTCCCACCCTCTCCTCCCCCTGGGGGCACTAAGCGAGGTACAAGAGGCCGATCACTCCCACCTTCCCTGGGGGCGCTAATCGAGGTACCAGAGGCTGATCACTCCCACCTTCTCCTCCCCCTGGGGGCGCTAATCGAGGTACCAGAGGCCGATCACTCCCACCTTCCCCTCCCCCTGGGGGCACTAAGCAAGGTACCAGAGGCCGATCACTCCCACCTTCCCCTCCCCCTGGGGACACTAAGCGAGGTACCAGAGGCTGATCACTCCCACCTTCCCCTCCCCCGGGGGGCACTAAGCGAGGTACCAGAGGCTGATCACTCCCACCTTCCCCTCCCCCTTGGGGCACTAAGCGAGGTCACAGAGGCCGATCACTCCCACCTTCCCCTCCCCCTGGGGGCACTAAGCGAGGTATTAGAGGCCGATCACTCCCACCCTCTCCTCCCCCTGGGGGCACTAAGCGAGGTCCCAGAGGCCGATCACTCCCACCCTCTCCTCCCCCTGGGGGCACTAAGCGAGGTCCCAGAGGCCGATCACTCCCACCCTCTCCTCCCCCTGGGGGCGGTAAGCGAGGTTCCAGAGGCCGATCACCCCCAGCGTGCAGATACAGATATGGGGCACTGAACACTCATTTATACACTTCTTCCCTTACCACCGCTTCATTTTTCTGTCCAGCTGCTACACTGATGCCTCCACCTTTTCCCAGTCATTGCATTGGTTACGCATCCGCTACATAATACAATAGTAACTCCTTGCTCACCGATGCCGCTCTTATCCACCCTGTATCTCCTCACTTCTGGTTATTGCCTGCCCGTCCTCTCCTTTCTCCTCTAGAATTCCAATCTCCCACTTCCGCCTCCACGACTCCTCTAGTTTTGCGACAGTTATTTGTAATGCTCTACCCCAGACTATCTGGTATTTAACCCCTGAACGACCCATGAATGCTATGTACGTCATAGGCCGTGTCTTTCATCTTTCCCTGCGTACGTCATCTGATCTGATCCGCCATCATCTGCCTAACAGCCGCAGCGGATTGGAGTGCTGCCCATGGCGGTTAACCAGTTAAATCCCGCTGTCAATCTGACAGCAGGATTTAACACGTGGTGGCAGGAGGCTTTTCATTACCCGCTTGCATAGGTGGCCCCATCACGTTATCACGGGGTGCCGATGGGTTGTCACGACAGCCGGGGGTCAGCTGATGACCCATCACATGTATAAACATTTATATCAGATGTATAAAGGGTACACTGCACACTCCGAATTTATTCAGAATCAAAAAAGCCAAGCAAAGGAATTGCACTCCTAGAGGCAGATCTGTCACCCCTGACGCTTCCGCCAATCGCCTCATTCACAGGCTGCTATGAGAAAAATACAAAAGGACAAAGAAAATACTACATAATAGAAGTAAAAAACATATTTCTACAATAATAAAGAAATGAACACAGATACGGCTCCTGTCCAAGGAAAATAAAATACATATATAACAAGCTGAAGAAGGATCCAGCAAGGCAGAATGACTCCAAAGGGCAAAAAAAGTTGTTTTTTTTTCTCTGACTTTATTATCTAAGAATAAAAAATTCCAGAGCTCTTGACAAGTTAAGTGCAAGGTATATGCAGTATGGACTACGCGTTTCGGCGGACGCAGCCGCCTTCTTCACGGTCCCAAGACAAAACTGATGTACTAGTATGAAGAGGGCTTCTATATAGTTAGTTAGCCCAGCCCACGTAACCACTAGTGAGCTGACACATATGAGTTTGATTAGAAGAGCCCGAGTTAAACTAGCAACAGTTTTGCACATCTGACATATAAAAATGTATATATATATATATATATGTGTATAATAGAATATCATTTCAGAAGTGAATAACAGTCACCAAATATTCTGCAAAGTGTGCATCAAATAGCCAGAATATGCAGGAGATGAGTATTATAAAGGATTAGATCAGGTATATATTACCTGCCCAGGAGGGTTCACAGTTCCAGAGAAAATAGCTGAGAAGTGAAGAATATAGAAAAAATGAGGAAAAAATCTGAGAATAGAGGTTTGTCATTTAAGTGGTATAGAGGTGTTTTACCTGTGGGTATAGGTGAAATGATATACTATTATATATATGTATGTATGTATGTATATATGTATGTCATGTAAAACTGTTGAAGGTTCTTCACCCCCCTCATTTCCACCCTCAGCCACAGATCGTCATGACGATTATCTGATCGGCCTGGAAGCTTAAGGTATTTACGACATGGGTGATGGAAGATCTACAGAAAAGGTAGATGCAGAGAAAGACAATCCTTTGTGCTATTGGTGGAAAAACTCCCAAAGCAGGTTTTAAGTGCTGCTTTAATGCTAGAAAAACGAAAAACATATTGCCAGAATCCCTGCGTCGTGCGGAACCCAGCGCACCGTCTTGCCCGACGGGGAGATCGTCGGAATCACGACCAATTAGTATTGACCAGTAAAATCGTACTAGAGGCGTTGTGTTTGGTATCAATGTAAATGTAAAATCAAGATAAAATATGACGCTAATATCTTTCACCTGTGTGACCCAAGAGCAAAGATATGAAAAACCCTAGAATTATGGAACTTTGTGAACATCTCAAGCCCAGCCCACAAGAGACTGTAAAATGATGTTACAGGCAAGGGGGGCTAGCCAGGGCATAAGAGACAGCTCCTGTCTGGGGGGGAATCTGTTAGTACTTGGAGGGCATCATGAAGGGTGATGCTGGCCGTTCTTCTACCATCTTGGAGTTCCCTCCACTCCCTAAGTAGACGCCACTTCTATGGCACAAGCTTAGTAAGTTTCACGTTTATACCTTTTATTTTATGTAACTGTCTATACTGCAATTGTATTGTTCCCTTTTGTAAATTCTTGTATATCTTTTAAACACTGCCTATTTTCGGATTAAATATATAAAAATTTAATAGTTTCTTCCTCATGCTTTATATACGAATCCAATAAACCCGAAGGGCCTTATGCTATCTGTAACGGGTCCCCAGCTCCCTGTAGAAAGTCTGGGTGGTGGCAGCGTAATTTGTTATTGCATAGAATTATTGGAGTGCTATCATTAAAGGTACCGAGGTGTATATTTATATATTCCATTAGCGGGAATCGGTGATATATACATTTACCCTTGCTGTGAGACCTCCAATATTTGGCATTATTAGCTCAGCAGCCTTATCTTATGCATTGTCCTGCAGTACCAAAAGTGGCCTGCAGACAAGGGAGGCGCTAGAGAGTAGTCGTGTGTAACAAATCAGTGAACAGCTGCGGATTTCTGAGTGACTCCCCCGGCTGTTCATGACAAATTGGTGGCAAGCGGTGGGATTTAGAGCATTAGTGATCTGGTTTGAGCAATCATCGCTTTCACTAAAAACTTGCAAAAGTTTTGAGGATCGAACTCAGTGTTTAAAGTTACCTGAAACAATACTGTACGTGTAGCAGTTACCCCCTCCCCTCTCTCTTGTTTTTCTATCCTATCTTTTATTTGGTAATAATGGATGCTGTGACCGAAGCCTGGTACAATCAGCAGAAGAAGGAGGTTCTTGCTGCACTCTGCAGATCCAAGTTGATTGATGGCCATAGCAAAACGAGGCAAGACCTCATTAAAGAACTTTTACAATGGGACGCAGAGCACGTTCATTTCCCCCAGTGCTGAAGAAGGGGAGGCAAGCCAAGCCCAGGACGGGGCTGCTGCAGAGTCCCCACCATCAACTGCAAGCCAGAGCAGTGACCGGGGCAACATGGACTCCTACATGCAGATGGCCCTACAACAACTCACTGCAGATGACCAGGCGGGACGGCTGAACCTCATTCAGCAATTTCATGAGAGAGCCGAGCGCCAGGCCCAGGCTGAGAGAGCTGATCAAGAGGCTGAGAGAGCCGAGCGAGAGCGCCAAGCACAGAGAGACCATGAATTGAATATCCTCAAAGCCCGGCAGCAGACATCTTCCTCACTAAACGGTGAGTCCAATAATGCCAGCAGCTTTAAGCCCCGACCGGAGCACTTTCCTGTGATGGAAAAGGACGGGGACCTGGACACCTTTCTGAGGGGATTTGAAAAGACTTGCTTGCAGTACCAGTTGCCCTCAGCACAATGGGCACAATACTTAACCCCAGGGCTGCGAGGCAAAGCCCTGGACGCGTTTGCCAGTCTCCCTCAAGAGCAGAGTGGAGACTATGAGGCCATAAAGCAGGCCCTAATACGGAAGTATCAGCTGACTCCAGAGATGTACCTCAAAAAGTTCCGGACCCTCCAGCATGGACCTCACGACAGCAACAGAGACTTTGTGGATGGGCTCCGGACAAACTTTAACCAATGGGCCCAAGGACTGTCCGCCACCACTGGTGAGCAGATAACAGACCTGATGGTAAAGGACCAATTCCTACACTTGTGTTCTGCAGACATGCGACAGTTCGTGATGGACCGGGAACCAAAAGATGCGAATACAGCAGCACAGATTGCTGACATCTATGAGGCCAACCGTCCATCGGGGGTGCGGAAGCCATCCACCGTCAGCTGGAAAGGGGGTAAGATGACAACTACGACCACCCCTGCCCCTACTAGCCGACCTCCCGTAGGTCCTGTGTCATCCACCAGTGCCCAGCCCACCTCTGACACTGGCAGGTGTTTTTCCTGCAACCAGCCTGGACACCTCAGCTCCGCTTGTCCAGAGAGGCAGAAGAGTAACCCCACATCCAAGGCCCAAGGGCCTGGTGAAACTGTCCTTTTGGCAAGGGAGGTGGGTGGTAGGGCCTGCGAAAACCTACACCCCGTCACTGTGGGTGGAACCCTCCTTGTGGGGCTCAAGGACACTGGGGCCGACAGAACACTGGTCCGCCCCGAACTGGTACCCCCTGAAAACTTTATCCCGGGAAAACTCCTGACTGTCACTGTGGCTGGGGGTGTTCACCAATCCTTCCCAATGGCCCTTGTTCCCCTCGACTGGGGTGCTGGGAGAGGGTAGAGGGAAGTGGGGGTGGACGAACATCTACCAACCAATGTTTTATTGGGGACTGATCTTGGGCGATTGGTTGCACAATTTTTCCCTAATGATCCTCCCGAATCCAATAAGTCATGTGATACAAATGTTGTTAAATCATGTGATGCAAATGTTGTTGATAAGTCATGTGACCCGAATGCGTATATCCAGAACGTGATTACAAATGTTGTGTATGGTAATAAAGTGGAGGTTTGTACAGGGGAACTCAGCCATGCCACGCTGCAGGGTGACGTGGCTGAGGACGACCCCAAGGTAGTGTCTGTGCTGACAGAGATGGAGGCAGACATGGGAACCATGAGGACAGTGGTTAAATGCAGCTGAGCAGTGTCACAGCGGACAGTGACACAGCCAGTAGTACCTGTCAGGCTGATAGGGAAGAATGGTTATTCCCGGGGGAGACAGCCTTCATCGGTGCTGTCACCCGCAGTCAGAGTGCCCAGAACGCAAATGAAACCTTGCCTTCTGACCCCTCTTCACCCAGAGGGATAACTGAACTGGTTACTGACCCAGAGCAGGGCCCAGAGGGTCCCGGTGAGGTTGGAACCTTAACGTCACTTTTGGCTGCCTCTAGCCAAGAGTTCCAGGTGGCTCTACGAACTGATGCCAGTCTAGAGACGTTACGGAACCTCGCAGAGAAGCCCTCCTCCAAGACCGATAAGGAGAGGGTATTCTGGGACCAGGGGAGGTTGTACCGGGAGACTGTTCCCTGTAACCCCCAACAAGAGTGGCTGAAGGAAAGACAGCTGGTGGTGCCTCACCGCTTTAGGAGTGAGTTGCTGCGGATTGCCCATGAGATCCCACTCGCCGGACACTTGGGGGTCAGCAAAACCAAGGCCCAGCTGTCTCACCACTTCTATTGGCCCAAAATGGGGACAGATGTTGCCAATTACTGCCGCTCCTGTATCACATGCCAAAGAGTGGGAAAGTCAGGGCCTGCTTCCAAAGCTCCCCTGATCTTTGCCGGTTATAGAGGAGCCTTTCCAGAGGGTCGCTGTGGACATCGTCTGGCCATCCCCAGCAGCTCTGGAAAACGTTTCATCCTTAGGCTATGTGCCCACGCTGCGGAAAATGCGCGGATTTTGCCACGGATTTCTCACGGAAAAGCCGCAGATTTCCCGAAAATCTGCAGCTCAGGCACTTCCCAGCCATTTCTATGGCATTTTGGAAATGCTGTGCCCACGCTGCGGATTTTTCCGCAGCGGATTTTGTGCGGATTTTGATCCGGAAAAATCTGCAACATGTCAATTATTGTTGCGGATTTTCATCCGGATTTTGGCTTTAAAATTGGGAAAAAGAAAAAAAAAATCCGCGGTAAATCCGCACCTTTGAAAAGGTGCGGATTTTGCGGGAAAGCTGCGGATTTTGATGCAGAAAAATCCGCAGCTACATTCTCCCGTGGACACATAGCCTTACTGTGGTAGACTATGGTATCCGGAGGCAGTGGCTCTGTCCTCAGTTAGGGCTGATAAGGTGGCAGATGCCTTCCTGGCCATATTCTCCAGAGTAGGATTTCCCAGGGAGATGCTTACCAACCAGGGGACTCAGTTCATGTCTCGTCTAATGGAGGCTCTCTGTAAGAAAATGCAGGTGCGGCATCTAATATCAAGCGCTTATCACCCACAGACCAATGGTTTGTGTGAGCGATTTAATGGTACCCTTAAGCAGATACTTAAGATGCTGGTTGAGTCACATGGACGCGACTGGGAGAGGTATCTCTCACACCTGTTGTTTACTTACAGGGAGGTACCACAGGCCTCAACGGGGTTTTCCCCCTTCGAGCTCCTGTATGGCAGACGAGTCCGGGGGCCCCTTCGTCTGGTAAGGGAATCCTGGGAAGAGGAACTGAACTCCCCAGAAGTGTCCGTTGTGGAGTATGTCATCCGGCTCCGTGACAAAATGCAGTCAATGACGCAGATGGTGCATGAGAATATGGTGCAAGCCCAGAAGCTCTGGTACGACCAACACGCTCGAGAGCGGGTGTACGAAGTGGGTCAGAAGGTGTGGGTCCTAGTCCCAATGACTCAGAACAAGCTTCAGGCGGCCTGGGAGGGTCCATACCTTGTGCATCAGCGCCTCAATGACGTAAACTACGTGGTTACCATCTACCATGCCAAGAAGAGGCAAAAGGTCTACCATGTCAACATCATAGTATCATAGTTTTTAAGGTTGAAGGGAGACTCTAAGTCCATCTAGTTCAACCCGTAGCCTAACATGTTGATCCAGAGGAAGGCAAAAAAACCCCAATGTGGCAAACAAGTTCCAATGGGGAAAAGATTTCCTTCCTGACTCCACATCCGGCAATCAGACTAGTTCCCTGGATCAATACCCTGTCATAAAATCTAATATACATAACTGGTAATATTAAATTTTTCAAGAAAGGCATCCAGGCTCTGCTTAAATGTTAGTAGTGAATCACTCATTACAACATCATGCGGCAGAGAGTTCCAAAGTCTCACTGCTCGTACAGTAAAGAATCCTCATCTGTGATTATGATTAAACCTTCTTTCCTCAAGACGTAGCGGATGCCCCCGTGTTCCAGTCGGGGATGAACATGATGAAAGCTCATCATGACAGAGAAGCCTTTGCCCTTCCCGTGTGTAGTCTTCCCAAGGAAGGCGAAGGTGAAGTCTTGGTGGACTTGCTCGCCCCGGGATGAAGGGTCTATCGAGGAGGCGGCATTCAACCCACAGCTATCCATGGACCAAAGGTCCCAGCTGTGGGAGGTATTCCGGTCCTACCTGATGACCTTCACGAATGTCCCAGGGAAGACATTCCTAGCCACCCACCAGGTGGACACAGGGAGTCATTCCCCTGTCCGTCAACCCCCATACCGTGTCTCCCTAGAGGTACAAAAGGACATAAAAAGGGAGATCGATGACATGCTAGTCCTGGGAGTGATCCAGAGGTCCAAAAGTGCATGGGCCTCGCCTGTAGTTTTGGTTCCAAAAAAGGAACGGACAACCTGGTTTTGTGTGGACTACAGAATGCTAAATGCAATCACAGCACCCGATGCGTACCCAATGCCATGCATCGATGAGCTACTGGATTGCTTTGCAGGGGCACGGTACCTGACCATCATGGACCTGAGTCGAGGGTACTGGCAGATTCCTATGTCCAAGGAAGCACAAGAAAGGTCCGCCTTCATCACCCCATTCGGGCTGTACGAATCCCTCGTCATGCCCTTTGGCATGAGGAATGCTCCTGCCACTTTCCAGCGATTGGTTGACCAGCTGCTTGAGGGACTAGGAGGGTTTGCAGTCGCTTACCTGGATGACATTGCCATCTTTAGTCCCACTTGGGAGGAACACCTGGGGCACCTGGAGCAGGTGCTCAGGCGGATCCAAAGCGCTGGGCTGACTATAAAGCCAGGGAAGTGTCAGATTGGTATGACAGAGGTACAGTACCTCGGACACCGAGTGGGTGGCGGGACCCTGAAACCAGAGCCAGGGAAGGTTGATGCCATCACCTCCTGGCCTACCCCCAAGTCAAAGAAGCAGGTGATGTCCTTCTTGGGTACGGCAGGGTACTAATAGGAAGTTCGTTCCTAACTATAGTGCTCTTGCTAAGCCGTTGACGGACCTCACCAAAAAGAAGCTACCGCAAGTGGTCACCTGGACAGATGACTGTGAACGGTCCTTCAGAGCACCGAAAGCTGCCCTCGCCAATTCGCCAACCCTACAAGCCCCAGACTTCACCCGACGGTTCATAGTTCAGACAGATGCCAGTGCATTTGGCCTGGGTGCAGAACTCAGTCAGGTAAATGGGAAGGGAGAAGAGCATCCGGTGGTGTTTCTCAGCCGTAAGCTCTTATCCCGGGAAGTGGCCTACGCCACTGTGGAGAAGGAGTGCCTCGCTATAGTGTGGGCTCTGCGGAAGCTGCAGCCCTACCTATATGGACGCAACTTCACCATAGTAACAGACCACAACCCTCTCAGCTGGCTACACCGGGTGGCCAGCGACAATGGTAAGCTACTGCGGTGGAGCTTGGCACTACAGCAGTATGATTTTACCATTCAACACAGGAAGGTTGTTGAGCATGGCAACGCTGACGGGTTGTCCCGGCAGGGGGATGCCAGCGAGGTAGGCTTAGGAGACGATTGGCAAATCAATATCCCATGCTACCTCAAAAAGGGGGAGGTGTCATGTAAAACTGTTGAAGGTTCTTCACCCCCTTCGTTTCCACCCTCAGCCACAGATCGTCATGACGATTATCTGATCGGCCTGTAAGCTTAAGGTATTTACGACATGGGTGATGGAAGATCTACAGAAAAAGTAGATGCAGAGAAAGACAATCCTTTGTGCTATTGGTGGGAAAACTCCCAAAGCAGGTTTTAAGTGCTGCTTTAATGCTAGAAAAATAAAAAAAATATTGCCAGAATCCCTGTGTCGTGCGGAACCCAGCGCACCGTCTCGCCCGACGGTGAGATCGCTGGAATCACGACCAATTAGTATGGGCCAGTAAAATCGTACTAGAGGCGTTGTTTGGTATCAATGTAAATGTAAAATCGAGAGATAAAATATGACGCTAATATCTTTCACCTGTGTGACCCAAGAGCAAAGATATGAAAAACCCTAGAATTATGGAACTTTGTGAACATCTCAAGCCCAGCCCACAAGAGACTGTAAAATGATGTCACAGGCAAGGGGGGCTAGCCAGGGCATAAGAGACAGCTCCTGTCTGGGGGGCTCAGTCAGTACTTGGAGGGCATCATGAAGGGTGATGCTGGATGTTCTTCTACCATCCTGGAGTTCCCTCCACTCCCTAAGGCTACTTTCACACATCCGGCTTGAGCTCTGCGGCTCAATCCGGCTGTGCAAGCTATGCAACGGATGCGGTGAAAACACCGCATCCTTTGCATAAGTTTTTCCTTTGCGGCCAGTCCGTTTTTTGCCGCTTGCGGCATGCTACTGAGCATGCGCAGTGGCAAAAACCGCATGCGGCGGCCGGATGCGGTTATTGCCGCATCCGGCCGCCATAGGCATGCATTGAAAAATGCGCCGCATCGGCCGAATGCGGCGCGATGCAGTTTTTTTTGCCGCACGAAAAAACGTGCCAGGCAACGTTCCATCCGGCCGCCGCATCAGCTAAATCTGCCGCATGCGGCAAAAACCGGATGGAACGCAAGGCCATGCGGCACAATGCGGCACTAATTAAAGTCTATGCAGGAAAATCGCAACCGGCAGCAAAAAAAACCGGTTGCGATTTTCCTGCAAAGTGCCGGATTGTGCCGCATAGCAAAAACCGGAGGTGTGAAAGCAGCCTAAGCAGACGCCACTTAGCACAAGCTTAGTAAGTTTCACGTTTATACCTTTTATTTTATGTAACTGTCTATACTGCAATTGTATTGTTCCCTTTTGTAAATTCTTGTATATTTTTTAAACACTGCTTATTTTCGGATTAAATATATAAAAATGTAATAGTTTCTTCCTCATGCTTTATATACGAATCCAATAAACCCGAAAGGCCTTATGCTATCTGTAACTGGTACCTGGACTGCCTGTGAAACGTCCGGTGGTGGCAGCGTAATTGTTATTGCATAGAATTATTGGAGTGCTATCATTAAGGGTATGTGTGTATATATATATGTGTATGTATATATATATATATATATATATATATATATATATATATATATATATATATATATATATATATATATATATATATATATATATATATATATATATATATATATATATATATATTTTATATATATATATATTTTATATATATATATATATATATATATTTTATATATATATATATATATATATTTTATATATATATATATATTTTATATATATATATATATATATATTTTATATATATATATATATTTTATATATATATATATATTTTATATATATATATATATATATATATTACAGTCAGGGCCAGAAATATTTGGACAGTGACACAAGTTTTGTTATTTTAGCTGTTTACAAAAACATGTTCAGAAATACAATTATATATATATAATATGGGCTGAAAGTGCACACTCCCAGCTGCAATATGAGAGTTTTCACATCCAAATCGGAGAAAGGGTTTAGGAATCATAGCTCTGTAATGCATAGCCTCCTCTTTTTCAAGGGACCAAAAGTAATTGGACAAGGGACTCTAAGGGCTGCAATTAACTCTGAAGGCGTCTCCCTCGTTAACCTGTAATCAATGAAGTAGTTAAAAGGTCTGGGGTTGATTACAGGTGTGTGGTTTTGCATTTGGAAGCTGTTGCTGTGACCAGACAACATGCGGTCAAAGGAACTCTCAATTGAGGTGAAGCAGAACATCCTGAGGCTGAAAAAAAAGAAAAAATCCATCAGAGAGATAGCAGACATGCTTGGAGTAGCAAAATCAACAGTCGGGTACATTCTGAGAAAAAAGGAATTGACTGGTGAGCTTGGGAACTCAAAAAGGCCTGGGCGTCCACGGATGACAACAGTGGTGGATGATCGCCGCATACTTTCTTTGGTGAAGAAGAACCCGTTCACAACATCAACTGAAGTCCAGAACACTCTCAGTGAAGTAGGTGTATCTGTCTCTAAGTCAACAGTAAAGAGAAGACTCCATGAAAGTAAATACAAAGGGTTCACATCTAGATGCAAACCATTCATCAATTCCAAAAATAGACAGGCCAGAGTTACATTTGCTGAAAAACACCTCATGAAGCCAGCTCAGTTCTGGAAAAGTATTCTATGGACAGATGAGACAAAGATCAACCTGTACCAGAATGATGGGAAGAAAAAAGTTTGGTGAAGAAAGGGAACGGCACATGATCCAAGGCACACCACATCCTCTGTAAAACATGGTGGAGGCAACGTGATGGCATGGGCATGCATGGCTTTCAATGGCACTGGGTCACTTGTGTTTATTGATGACATAACAGCAGACAAGAGTAGCCGGATGAATTCTGAAGTGTACCGGGATATACTTTCAGCCCAGATTCAGCCAAATGCCGCAAAGTTGATCGGACGGCGCTTCATAGTACAGATGGACAATGACCCCAAGCATACAGCCAAAGCTACCCAGGAGTTCATGAGTGCAAAAAAGTGGAACATTCTGCAATGGCCAAGTCAATCACCAGATCTTAACCCAATTGAGCATGCATTTCACTTGCTCAAATCCAGACTTAAGACGGAAAGACCCACAAACAAGCAAGACCTGAAGGCTGCGGCTGTAAAGGCCTGGCAAAGCATTAAGAAGGAGGAAACCCAGCGTTTGGTGATGTCCATGGGTTCCAGACTTAAGGCAGTGATTGCCTCCAAAGGATTCGCAACAAAATATTGCAAATAAAAATATTTTGTTTGGGTTTGGTTTATTTGTCCAATTACTTTTGACCTCCTAAAATGTGGAGTGTTTGTAAAGAAATGTGACAATTCCTACAATTTCTATCAGATATTTTTGTTCAAACCTTCAAATTAAACGTTACAATCTGCACTTGAATTCTGTTGTAGAGATTTCATTTCAAATCCAATGTGGTGGCATGCAGAGCCCAACTCGCGAAAATTGTGTCACTGTCCAAAGATTTCTGGACCTAACTGTATATGTATATGTATATATATATATATATATATATATATATATATATATATATATATATACTGGAATCTGTGATATATACATTTACCCTTGCTGTGAGACCTCCAATATTTGGCATTATTAGCTCAGCAGCCTCATCTTATGCATTGTCCTGCAGTACCAAAAGTGGCCTGCAGACAAGGGAGGCGCTAGAGAGTAGTCGTGTGTAACAAATCAGTGAACAGCTGCGGATTTCTGAGTGACTCCCCCGGCTGTTCATGACAATATATGTATGTATTTTTTCCACAAAATCCTTCATTTCTCATAGCAGACTGTATGAATAAAGCTATTGGCCGAAACGTCAGAGATTACATATCTGCCTCTGAGTTCAATTCCTTTGCTTGGCTTTTTTGATTCTGAATAAATTCATTACTTATTTGCTGCTTGAGTGTGCAGTGTAACCTTTATACATATGCGAGCGGGGTCTCCCCAATCACTAGCACCTCACCCTCAATCTAGTGTGCACGCCTTTTTTCTATTGATGACCCATCACAGTCATAAAGATCTTCCTGAGAACATCGTCTGTGAGCGACATTGATAGGAGATTGTTATTTATGCTGCACACAGCAGTGCTGGGGGGTTCCCTGATGCTGAGGGGTGGGGGGGTTCCCTGACGTTGAGTGAGGGGGGATGGCGGTTCCCTGTCGCCGGGGGGAGTGGGGCTCCCTGACGCCGGGGGTGGGGGTGGTTTCCCTGATGCCGAGGGGAGGGGCCCTGACACCAGGGGGAGTGGGGTTCACTGATGCTGAGGGGGGGGGGAGGTTCCCTGATGCTGAGGGTTGGGGGGGGGGGTTGCCTGATGCTGAGGGGGGTTCCCTGATATCAGGGGGAGTGGGGTTCACTGAGGGTGGGGGGATTCACTGATGCTGAGGGTTGGGGGGGTTCCCTGACGCTGGGGGGGTTGACTGATGCTGGGGGAGGTCACAGCAGAGGAGAATCTTCTGTCTTTATTGGCAGGTTACCTAAACGTTGTCTTTCTCCTGACTTAAATGATGTTGACAAGTGGTCCCTGCATAAAATGTGTTTTTTTTTTTTTTTTGTTTTTTTTTTTAGAATTTTGTTCTCGTATGGGGTGAATTATTTAGTCGATCTTTTTGTAAACTGAGTAAACCGGTCCAAAGTAAATCCAGGGAATCCCCTTATGGGGTGGATGCCCTTCTCCAAAAGTGGTGTGCCAACCTAGCTTATTCCTTTTCACCAGTCTAAATGACTCCCATCAGTTTCACTCCAGAAGGATTAAGTCGCAGTCCCAGTTGCGCCCGTCTGGCCCAGGAGATCTTGGCTATGGCTGATGGCAGTAGGGCATCCATGGCCCCGTCCCCCGATCCTTCTATTGCAGGGTCCACGCCGACATCACACAGTGGAGAGCTTGGTTGCGGCGGATGGTAGTAGGGCATCCATGGCTCTGTCCCCCGATCCTTCTATCGCAGGGTCCACTCCGACATCACACAGTGGAGAGCTTGACTGCGGCTGATGGTAGTAGGGCATCCATGGCTCCATCCCCCTATCCTTCTATGGATCCTCCTATCGCAGGATCCACTCTGACATCACACAGTGGAGAGCTTGGCTGCGGCTGATGGTAGGAGGGCATCTATGGCTCCGTCCCCCGATCCTTCTATGGATCCTCCTATCGCAGGGTCCACTCCGACATCACACAGTGGAGAGCTTGGTTGCGGCGGATGGTAGTAGGGCATCCATGGCTCTGTCCCCCGATCCTTCTATCGCAGGGTCCACTCCGACATCACACAGTGGAGAGCTTGACTGCGGCTGATGGTAGTAGGGCATCCATGGCTCCATCCCCCGATCCTTCTATGGATCCTCCTATCGCAGGATCCACTCTGACATCACACAGTGGAGAGCTTGGCTGCGGCTGATGGTAGGAGGGCATCTATGGCTCCGTCCCCCGATCCTTCTATGGATCCTCCTATCGCAGGGTGCACTCTGACATCACACAGTGGAGAGCTTGGCTGCGGCTGATGGTAGGAGGGCATCCATGGCTCCATCCCCCGATCCTTCTATGGATCCTCCTATCGCAGGGTCCACTCTGACATCACACAGTGGAGAGCTTGGTTGGACAGCGTGGCATTTCAGCAGTATGTCTGTTTTTCCAGTTAGTGATTTCCATCTTGCTAAAGTGTATTAAAGAAGGTTTTGGTTTTTTTTTAAAAATAAACTTTTCTCAATACAAACCTAATTGGGGATAATCCGGTCTCATGGTGTCATGTGTTGTAATTTTTATAGAAAGTTCTAGAATTAGGGCTTCCAGCGAACACCTTTTACAAGTGTCGGCAATGGATACGTTCTTCAATTCAACTACAAATGTGCTGAACACCCTGGTGAGGTTCATCAACGCCATGGCAGCTGTAGCCCCTTATTTTGGCCTCAAAGGCCTGCCCTCCATTTAGTCCTTGACGCTCTGACTAGGCCTCTGCAACCACCATTAAGGTTGTAACCATGAAGACTATGCTTTGGGAAGCCCTTCAGAGAGAATAGGGGAATTTCAGGGCTTTTACTTTCTTTTTCTATACGCACTGTCACTGCCTCCTGAGCAGATCTGCAGAGCGACCTCTTGGTCTTCACCGCCCACATTTCTAAGCTCTATGGTTAGACTTTGGTTCTTCTGACCCTTCCTTTGGGGGATACGCACATATAGTGGTGGTACCTCCCTAGTGATTCCTTTATTACTCAATAGTGCTGTCATGGGGAAAATCTCCCAGCAGTAGTTCGATTTTCCAGAATCCGCGACCGTGCCTTCCTTCTTCCCTCCCTTCTTCTTGCACTCTTCCTCTTGCTTGGGGCATTTGTACTTCTGTTTTTCTGTGCTGAATTGACCAGATTCGCGCTCATGCTGTGTAACGCCTCATAGTGTGTACGGAGGCTCCGCCTTACTCCTGGCGGTTTCCTGTCCTTGGGGCGGATCCTCTGCTGCTGTCCTGGGGATGGAAAGGTAAAGTGCCGCTATGTAATTATCGTGTTAGGTGAGCGAGGCAGCAAGTTGTAGATTTGATTTTTTTTTGGGTGCAGAGTTCGATTAGTTAAGTTAGGGGAATGTGACAGTGACGCTCCATTCTGCTGCCTCGGTTTAGCTTGTTTTCTTTATTTCAGGTGGAGAAATGCATCGATAACGAAGCCGAGAAGGATTATCTGTATGATGTGCTACGCATGTACTACCAGTGAGTGTCCCCCTGTATCGTCGTCCTGCACCCCCCCACTTACCGTTGCCTTGCATCCCCATCCATATGTCATCTGCCTGCTTCCCCTCCACCCCCATGTGTCATCGGCCTGTTTCCCACCCCCCAGGTGTCAACCTGCTTCCTGCATCCCCACCTTATTGTCGTCCTGCACGCCCCTTGTATCATCGCCGTGCACTCCCTACCCATCGTTGCACTGCATCCCCCCATATTTGTCATCCACCTATATAATGTATTCAGGAGGTGGATACATTGCGGCCTGTATGAGTAGCAGCTCGGTGTAGTTGGGGTCAGGTTGTCCTGGCTGGCCTTTTCTGCTCTGTTGGCCTGCTTCTTCCCCATGTTCCAATGCTCTGCTGTGGACCACTTCTCACGCTGCGCCCCCACATTGCACCAGTGCAGGAGGTGGATACATTGCGGCCTGTATGAGTGGTGGCTCGTTGTGGTTGGGTCGTCCTGGCTGGGCTCTTCTGCATCATCTGTCTTCGGCTAGTTTCACACTTGCGTTGGACGGGATCCGTTGCTATCCGCAGCCTTGAGGAATTACGGTAACCGTTACAGGAAACCGTTATATTCCTCATAGACTTCTATTAGCTACGGAGAGCAACGGATGGTCTTGAATTGCATCCGCCCCGCAGCGCATCAGTTGTTTTGACGCTGACCATCAGTGAGCTTCAGGCGGATGGAACGCTGCATGTAACGTTTTTTTTTGAGCAGCGGAAACCTTTATTTTTCACTGCGCATGCTCTTCTTTTTTTTTTTTTTTTTTTTTTTTTTAATCACAAACTTTATTTTATTTCTCGGTGGCCGAACGTTCAGCTGAGCGCTCGGCCGCCGGCATGTCTGTGCACCCAGCTGAGCGCTCGGCCGCCGGCATGTCTGTGCGCCCAGCTGAGCGCTCGGCCGCCGGCATGTCAGGGCACTCAGCTGAACGCTCGGCCGCCGGCATGTCTGTGCGCCCAGCTGAGCGCTCGGCCGCCGGCATGTCAGGGCGCTCAGCTGATCCGCCGGCATGTCAGGGCACTCAGCTGAACGCTCGGCCGCCGGCATGTCTGTGCGCCCAGCTGAGCGCTCGGCCGCCGGCATGTCAGGGCGCTCAGCTGATCCGCCGGCATGTCAGGGCACTCAGCTGAACGCTCGGCCGCCGGCATGTCTGTGCGCCCAGCTGAGCGCTCGGCCGCCGGCATGTCAGGGCGCTCAGCTGATCCACCGGCATGTCAGGGCGCTCAGCTGAACGCTCGGCCGCCGGCATGGCTGAGCGCTCGGCCGCCGGCATGGCTGAGCGCTCGGCCGCCGGCATGTCAGGGCGCTCAGCTGATCCGCCGGCATGTCAGGGCACTCAGCTGAGCGCTCGGCCGCAGGCATGTCAGGGCGCTCAGCTGAGTGCTCGGCCGCAGGCATGTCAGGGCACTCAGCTGAGCGATCGGCCGCCGGCATGTCAGGGCACTCAGCTGAGCGCTCGGCCGCCGGCATGTGAGAGCGCTCGGCCGCCGGCATGTCAGGGCACTCAGCTGAACGCTCGGCCGCCGGCATGTGAGAGCGCTCGGCCGCCGGCTATTAAGAGCGATCAGCTGATCGTTTACAATAGTCTGCTGCCGGTAAACTAAGAAAACAAAAAAAAAAAAAGCTTTCCGTTATTTTGTACGATCCGTAGCATTGCGTTGTGCCACTATATGCAACGCATCCGTTGCCTGCGTCACACAACGCAATGCTACGGATCCCGTCCAACGCAAGTGTGAAACTAGCCTTCTTCTCACCTCACCGTCCCCATATATCTTTACCCAGAACCTCCCCATGTACCATTGCCCTGCTGTGGACCACTCCTCACGCTGCGCCCCCACATTGCACCAGTGCAGGAGGTGGATACATTGCGGCCTGTATGAGTGGTGGCTCGGTGTAGTTGTGGTTGGGTCGTCCTGGCTGGGCTCTTCTGCATTATCTGTCTTCTTCTCACCTCACCGTCCCCATATATCTTTACCCAGAACCTCCCCATGTACCATCGCCCTGCTGTGGACCGCTCATCACGCTGCGCCCCCACATTGCACAAGTGCAGGAGGTGGATACATTGCGGCCTGTATGAGTGGGGGCTCGGTATTTAGTTGGGGTCGGGTTGTCACGGACTTCTTAGGTTGGTGTTCTGCCTTCTGGCTCATCTTAATACATTACTGAAGCTTCCCCAGAAGTGTCATAATACTGATATATTACAGATGGGATGAAATATACACGTACATCGGGGCCGGACAGGGCGTCATCTGCATAATATACTTTCATCATGTCACGTGGCTGGACGGCTCGGGATTCTACTTCTTCCTGTCTCCTCAGGTCCATGAACCTTCTGGTGTTTGTGGGGGATCTGAAGCTCGTCATCAGTGACCCGTCCCGGCTGCCCCTTTTCGATGCCATTCGCCCTCTCATCCCTCTGAAGCACCAGGTGGAGTACGATCAGCTGACGCCCAAACGTTCCAGGTGGGACTCTCAGTAATGGGGGACAAGTGACTACCAGTGTCGGGCCTCGCCCTTTGTGTGATGTCCTTGACTGGTGCCTGGGCTCCATTACCTGTCCGCTCTGCTAGAAACTTCTTCTATATGCTCTACAGGAAGCTGAGGGAGGTGAAACTGGACCGTTCCCATCCTGATGGTCTCGGCCTCAGTGTCCGGGGAGGTCTGGAGTTTACTTGTGGCTTTTATATTTCCCACATCATGAAGGAAGGACAAGCAGACAACGCTGGCCTGCAGGTGAGATTACATGGATATAAATCATTAGAAGTGTTTGGAGACATTGTGAATGTGGCCACCGGGGGCGCCCTTCTGTCTCTTGTGTTTACACACGGGTTAGAAGTGCTCATTAGTATGCCTAGCAACACAGAAGTGTTTAATGTCCAGTGCAGGGCAATGAGCCAGTCCGTATAATGCTATATGTGATGGCTGAACAGACATGGGGGCTCACGGTGCTAAACCGTTCTCCTGTCTGAGGCCTCGTGTGCAGGGTGCTGCTCCTGCCGCCACATAGATGATTGCGTATACTAGACGTATCCCTGCCATGTGCATAGATGCAGCAGGTTGTGGTGTTACACACAGACTCGAAGGCTTCAATACCACCCACTGCCTGAAGGCTCGTACTATATTGGATTCACTAGACCTGTAGATGTGTCGTAGTACAGTCCGTGCGGTTTACACGGTGTGCATGGCCGTCTGTAGTCTGTGGTCCAGAGGCTTGTACGTGGCCTGGAGCTGGTATCTCCAGTGTATGGCCATCTGCGGCCTCTGGTCCGGAAGCCTGTACGTTGTCTGAAGCTGGTATCTCAGATGTATGGCCGCCCTCTGATCTGGAGGCTTGTATGTTGTAAGGAGCTGGTAGCTCCGGTGTATGGCCGCCTGTAGTCTGTGGTCCAGAGGCTTGTACGTGGCCTGGAGCTGGTATCTCCAGTGTATGGCCATCTGCGGCCTCTGGTCCGGAAGCCTGTACGTTGTCTGAAGCTGGTATCTCAGGTGTATGGCCGCCCTCTGGTCTGGAGCCTTGTATGTTGTAAGGAGCTGGTAGCTCCGGTGTATGGCCGCCTGTAGTCTGTGGTCCGGAGGCTTGTACGTGGCCTGGAGCTGGTATCTCCAGTGTATGGCCGCCTGCTGTGGAGGCTTGTGCATTGTATTTAGCTGGTGTTTCTGGTGTATGGCCACCAGTAGACTGTGGTCTGGAGGCTTGTACATTGCCTGGAGCTGGTATCTCCGGTGTATGGTCGCCCTCTAGTCCGGAGGCTTGTACAGTGTCTGTCTGAAGCTGATATCTCCGGTGTATGGCCGCCTGTAGTTTCTGGTCCAGAGGCTTGTACGTTGTCTGGACCTGGTCTCTGGTGTATGGCCACCCTCTGGTCTGGAGGCTTGTACATTGTCTGGAGCTGGTATCGCCGGTGTATGGCCACCTGTAGTCTGTGGACTGGAGGCTTGTGTGTTGTCTGGAGCTGGTATCTCCGGTGTATGACCGCCCTCTGTTGTGGAGGCTTGTACGTTGTCTTTAGCTGGTATCTGGTGTATGGCCACCTGTAGTCTATGGTCCGGAGGCTTGTACATTGTCTGGACAGGTATCCCAGTGTATGGCGATCTGTGGTGTCTGGTCTGGAGGCTTGTATGTTGTCTGGAGCTGGTATCTCTGGTTTTAGGCCACCTGTAGTCTATGGTCTGGAGGCTTGTACATTGTCTACCACTGGTATCTCTGGTGTATGGCCACCTGTGGCCTCTGGTGTGGAGGCTTGTATGTTCTGTGGCACTAGTATTTCCAGTGTATGGCCACCCTCTAGCCTGGAGGCTTGTATGCTGTGTGGAGCTGGTATCTCTGGTATATGGCCACCCTCTAGCCTGGAGGCTTGTATGTTGTGTGGCGCTGGTATCTCTGGTATATGGCCACCCTCTAGCCTGGAGGCTTGTACGTTGTCTGGCGCTGGTATCTCCAGTGTATTGCCACCCTCTAGCCTGGAGGCTTGTACGTTGTGTGGCGCTGGTATCTCCGGTGTATGGCCGCCCTCTAGCCTGGAGGCTTGTACGTTGTGTGGCCCTGGTATCTCCGGTGTATGTCCACCCTCTAGCCTGGAGGCTTGTATGCTGTGTGGAGCTGGTATCTCTGGTATATGGCCACCCTCTAGCCTGGAGGCTTGTATGTTGTGTGGCGCTGGTATCTCCGGTGTATGGCCGCCCTCTAGCCTGGAGGCTTGTATGTTGTGTGGCGCTGCTATCTCCGGTCTATGGCCGCCCTTTAGCCTGGAGGCTTGTACATTGTGTGGCGCTGGTATCTCCGGTGTATGGCCGCCCTCTAGCCTGGAGGCTTGTATGTGGTGTGGCGCTGGTATCTCCGGTCTATGGCTGCGCTCTAGCCTGGAGGCTTGTACGTGGTGTGGCGCTGGTATCTCCAGTGTATGGTCACCCTCTAGCCTGGAGGCTTGTACGTTGTGTGGCGCTGGTATCTCCGGTGTATGGTCACCCTCTAGCCTGGAGGCTTGTATGTTGTGTGGCGCTGCTATCTCCGGTCTATGGCCGCCCTCTAGCCTGGAGGCTTGTACATTTGTGTGGCGCTGGTATCTCCGGTGTATGGCCGCCCTCTAGCCTGGAGGCTTGTATGTGGTGTGGCGCTGGTATCTCCGGTCTATGGCTGCCCTCTAGCCTGGAGGCTTGTACGTGGTGTGGCGCTGGTATCTCCAGTGTATGGTCACCCTCTAGCCTGGAGGCTTGTACGTTGTGTGGCGCTGGTATCTCCGGTGTATGGTCACCCTCTAGCCTGGAGGCTTGTATGCTGTGTGGCGCTGGTATCTCCGGTCTATGGCTGCCCTCTAGCCTGGAGGCTTGTACGTTGTGTGGCGCTGGTATCTCCGGTGTATGGTCACCCTCTAGCCTGGAGGCTTGTACGTTGTGTGGCGCTGGTATCTCCGGTGTATGGTCACCCTCTAGCCTGGAGGCTTGTACGTTGTGTGGCGCTGGTATCTCCGGTGTATGGTCACCCTCTAGCCTGCAGGCTTGTACGTGGTGTGGCGCTGGTATCTCCGGTGTATGGCTGCCCTCTAGCCTAGAGGCTTATACGTTGTCTGGCGCTGGTATCTCCGGTCTATGGCTGCCCTCTAGCCTGGAGGCTTGTACGTTGTGTGGCGCTGGTATCTCCGGTGTATGGTCCTCCTCTAGCCTGGAGGCTTGTACATTGTCTGGCGCTGGTAGCTCCGGTGTATGGCCACCCTCTAGCCTGGAGGCTTGTACGTTGTGTGGCGCTGGTATCTCCGGTGTATGGTCACCCTCTAGCCTGGAGGCTTGTACGTTGTGTGGCGCTGGTATCTCCGGTGTATGGTCACCCTCTAGCCTGGAGGCTTGTACGTTGTGTGGCGCTGGTATCTCCGGTGTATGGCCACCCTCTAGCCTGGAGGCTTGTACGTTGTGTGGCGCTGGTATCTCCGGTCTATGGCCACCCTCTAGCCTGGAGGCTTGTACGTTGTGTGGCGCTGGTATCTCCGGTGTATGGCCACCCTCTAGCCTGGAGGCTTTTACGTTGTGTGGCGCTGGTATCTCCGGTCTATGGCTGCCCTCTAGCCTGGAGGCTTGTACGTTGTGTGGCGCTGGTATCTCCGGTGTATGGTCACCCTCTAGCCTGGAGGCTTGTACGTTGTGTGGCGCTGGTATCTCCGGTGTATGGTCACCCTCTAGCCTGGAGGCTTGTACGTTGTGTGGCGCTGGTATCTCCGGTCTATGGCCACCCTCTAGCCTGGAGGCTTCTACGTTGTGTGGAGCTGGTATCTCCGGTGTATGGCCGCCCTCTAGCCTGGAGGCTTTTACGTTGTGTGGCACTGGTATCTCCGGTGTATGGCTGCCCTCTAGCCTGGAGGCTTCTACGTTGTCTGGCGCTGGTATCTCCGGTGTATGGCTGCCCTCTAGCCTGGAGGCTTCTACGTTGTGTGGCGCTGGTATCTCCGGTCTATGGCTGCCCTCTAGCCTGGAGACTTGTACGTTGTCTGGCGTTGGTATCTCCGGTGTATGGCTGCCCTCTAGCGTGGAGGCTTCTACGTTGTCTGGCGCTGGTATCTCCGGTCTATGGCTGCCCTCTAGCCTGGAGGCTTCTACGTTGTGTGGCGCTGGTATCTCCGGTGTATGGCCGCCCTCTAGCCTGGAGGCTTGTATGTTGTGTGGCGCTGGTATCTCCGGTGTATGGCTGCCCTCTAGCCTGGAGGCTTGTATGCTGTGTGGCGCTGGTATCTCCGGTGTATGGCTGCCCTCTAGCCTGGAGGCTTGTACGTTGTCTGGCGTTGGTATCTCCGGTGTATGGCCACCCTCTAGCGTGGAGGCTTCTACGTTGTGTGGCGCTGGTATCTTCGGTGTATGGCTGCCCTCTAGCCTGGAGGCTTGTACGTTGTGTGGCGCTGGTATCTCTGGTCTATGGCTGCCCTCTAGCCTGGAGGCTTGTACGTTGTGTGGCGCTGGTATCTCCGGTGTATGGCTGCCCTCTAGCCTGGAGGCTTGTACGTTGTGTGGCGCTGGTATCTCCGGTGTATGGTCACCCTCTAGCCTGGAGGCTTGTACGTTGTGTGGCGCTGGTATCTCCGGTGTATGGTCACCCTCTAGCCTGGAGGCTTGTACGTGGTGTGGCGCTGGTATCTCCGGTGTATGGCTGCCCTCTAGCCTGGAGGCTTGTATGTTGTCTGGCGCTGGTATCTCCGGTCTATGGCTGCCCTCTAGCCTGGAGGCTTGTACGTTGTGTGGCGCTGGTATCTCCGGTGTATGGTCACCCTCTAGCCTGGAGGCTTGTATGCTGTGTGGCGCTGGTATCTCCGGTGTATGGCTGCCCTCTAGCCTGGAGGCTTGTATGCTGTGTGGCGCTGGTATCTCCGGTGTATGGCTGCCCTCTAGCCTGGAGGCTTGTACGTTGTCTGGCGTTGGTATCTCCGGTGTATGGCCACCCTCTAGCGTGGAGGCTTCTACGTTGTGTGGCGCTGGTATCTTCGGTGTATGGCTGCCCTCTAGCCTGGAGGCTTGTATGCTGTGTGGAGCTGGTATCTCCGGTGTATGGCTGCCCTCTAGCGTGGAGGCTTGTACGTTGTGTGGCGCTGGTATCTCCGGTGTATGGTCATCCTCTAGCCTGGAGGCTTGTACGTTGTCTGGCGTTGGTATCTCCGGTGTATGGCTGCCCTCTAGCCTGGAGGCTTGTACGTTGTCTGGCGCTGGTATCTCCGGTCTATGGCTGCCCTCTAGCCTGGAGACTTGTACGTTGTCTTTCGCTGGTATCTCCGGTCTATGGCTGCCCTCTAGCCTGGAGGCTTGTACGTTGTGTGGCGCTGGTATCTCCGGTGTATGGCTGCCCTCTAGCGTGGAGACTTGTACGTTGTCTGGCGCTGGTATCTTCGGTGTATGGCTGCCCTCTAGCCTGGAGGCTTGTACGTTGTCTGGCGCTGGTATCTTCGGTGTATGGCTGCCCTCTAGCCTGGAGGCTTGTACGTTGTCTGGCGCTGGTATCTTCGGTGTATGGTCACCCTCTAGCCTGGAGACTTGTACGTTGTGTGGCGCTGGTATCTCCGGTGTATGGCTGCCCTATAGCCTGGAGGCTTCTACGTTGTCTGGCGCTGGTATCTCCGGTGTATGGCTGCCCTCTAGCCTGGAGACTTCTACGTTGTGTGGCGCTGGTATCTCCGGTCTATGGCTGCCCTCTAGCCTGGAGACTTGTACGTTGTCTGGCGTTGGTATCTCCGGTGTATGGTCACCCTCTAGCCTGGAGGCTTGTATGTTGTCTGGCACTGGTATCTCCGGTGTATGGCTGCCCTCTAGCCTCGAGGCTTGTACGTTGTGTGGCGCTGGTATCTCTGGTCTATGGCTGCCCTCTAGCCTGGAGGCTTGTACGTTGTGTGGCGCTGGTATCTCCGGTGTATGGCTGCCCTCTAGCCTGGAGGCTTGTACGTTGTGTGGCGCTGGTATCTCCGGTCTATGGCTGCCCTCTAGCCTGGAGGCTTGTACGTTGTGTGGCGCTGGTATCTCCGGTGTATGGCTGCCCTCTAGCCTGGAGTCTTGTACGTTGTGTGGCGCTGGTATCTCCGGTGTATGATCACTCTCTAGCCTGGAGGCTTGTACGTTGTGTGGCGCTGGTATCTCCGGTGTATGGCTGCCCTCTAGCCTGGAGGCTTGTACGTTGTCTGGCGCTGGTATCTCCGGTGTATGGCTGCCCTCTAGCCTGGAGGCTTGTACGTTGTCTGGCGCTGGTATCTCCGGTGTATGATCACGCTCTAGCCTGGAGGCTTGTACGTTGTGTGGCGCTGGTATCTCCGGTGTATGGCTGCCCTCTAGCCTGGAGGCTTGTACGTTGTGTGGCGCTGGTATCTCCGGTGTATGATCACTCTTTAGCCTGGAGGCTTGTACGTTGTGTGGCGCTGGTATCTCCGGTGTATGGTCACCCTCTAGCCTGGAAGCTTGTACGTTGTGTGGCGCTGGTATCTCCGGTGTATGGCTGCCCTATAGCCTGGAGGCTTCTACGTTGTCTGGCGCTGGTATCTCCGGTGTATGGCTGCCCTCTAGCCTGGAGACTTCTACGTTGTGTGGCGCTGGTATCTCCGGTCTATGGCTGCCCTCTAGCCTGGAGACTTGTACGTTGTCTGGCGTTGGTATCTCCGGTGTATGGTCACCCTCTAGCCTGGAGGCTTGTATGTTGTCTGGCACTGGTATCTCCGGTGTATGGCTGCCCTCTAGCCTGGAGGCTTCTACGTTGTGTGGCGCTGGTATCTCCGGTGTATGGCTGCCCTCTAGCCTGGAGACTTGTACGTTGTCTGGCGCTGGTATCTTCGGTGTATGGCTGCCCTCTAGCCTGGAGGCTTGTATGTTGTGTGGAGCTGGTATCTCTGGTATATGGTCACCCTCTAGCCTGGAGGCTTCTACGTTGTGTGGCGCTGGTATCTCCGGTGTATGGCTGCCCTCTAGCCTGGAGACTTGTACGTTGTGTGGCGCTGGTATCTCCGGTGTATGGCTGCCCTCTAGCCTGGAGACTTGTACGTTGTCTGGCGCTGGTATCTCCAGTGTATAGCTGCCCTCTAGCCTGGAGGCTTCTACGTTGTGTGACGCTGGTATCTCCGGTGTATGGTCACCCTCTAGCCTGGAGGCTTGTATGTTGTCTGGCACTGGTATCTCCGGTCTATGGCTGCCCTCTAGCCTGGAGGCTTCTACGTTGTGCGGCGCTGGTATCTCCGGTGTATGGCTGCCCTCTAGCCTGGAGGCTTGTATGCTGTGTGGAGCTGGTATCTCCGGTGTATGGTCACCCTCTAGCCTGGAGGCTTCTACGTTGTGTGGCGCTGGTATCTCCGGTGTATGGCTGCCCTCTAGCCTGGAGGCTTGTACGTTGTCTGGCGCTGGTATCTTCGGTGTATGGCTGCCCTCTAGCGTGGAGACTTGTACGTTGTCTGGCGCTGGTATCTTCGGTGTATGGCTGCCCTCTAGCCTGGAGGCTTGTACGTTGTCTGGCGCTGGTATCTTCGGTGTATGGCTGCCCTCTAGCCTGGAGGCTTGTACGTTGTCTGGCGCTGGTATCTTCGGTGTATGGTCACCCTCTAGCCTGGAGACTTCTACGTTGTGTGGCGCTGGTATCTCCGGTGTATGGCTACCCTCTAGCCTGGAGGCTTGTACGTTGTGTGGCGCTGATATCTCCGGTGTATGGTCACCCTCTAGCCTGGAGGCTTGTACGTTGTGTGGCGCTGGTATCTCGGGTCTATGGCCGCCCTCTAGCCTGGAGGCTTGTACGTTGTGTGGCGCTGGTATCTACGGTGTATGGTCACCCTCTAGCCTGGAGACTTGTACGTTGTGTGGCGCTGGTATCTCCGGTGTATGGCTGCCCTCTAGCCTGGAGGCTTGTACGTTGTGTGGCGCTGGTATCTACGGTGTATGGTCACCCTCTAGCCTGGAGGCTTGTACGTTGTCTGGCGCTGGTATCTACGGTGTATGGCCGCCCTCTAGCCTGGAGGCTTGTACGTTGTGTGGCGCTGGTATCTACGGTGTATGGTCACCCTCTAGCCTGGAGACTTGTACGTTGTCTGGCTCTGATATCTCCGGTCTATGGCTGCCCTCTAGCCTGGAGGCTTGTACGTTGTGTGGCACTGGTATCTCCAGTGTATGGTCACCCTCTAGCCTGGAGGCTTGTATGTTGTGTGGCGCTGGTATCTCCGGTGTATGGCTGCCCTCTAGCCTGGAGGCTTGTACGTTGTGTGGCGCTGGTATCTCCGGTCTATGGCTGCCCTCTAGCCTGGAGGCTTGTACGTTGTGTGGCGCTGGTATCTTCGGTGTATGGCTGCCCTCTAGCCTGGAGGCTTGTACGTTGTGTGGCGCTGTTATCTTCGGTGTATGGCTGCCCTCTAGCCTGGAGGCTTGTATGCTGTGTGGAGCTGGTATCTCCGGTCTATGGTCACCCTCTAGCCTGGAGGCTTGTATGCTGTGTGGAGCTGGTATCTCCGGTGTATGGCTGCCCTCTAGCCTGGAGACTTGTTTGTTGTGTGGCGCTGGTATCTCCGGTCTATGGCCGCCCTCTAGCCTGGAGACTTGTACGTTGTGTGGCGCTGGTATCTCGGTGTATGGCTGCCCTCTAGCCTGGAGGCTTCTACGTTGTGTGGCGCTGGTATCTCCGGTGTATGGCTGCCCTCTAGCCTGGAGGCTTGTATGCTGTGTGGAGCTGGTATCTCCGGTGTATGGCTGCCGTCTAGCCTGGAGACTTCTACGTTGTGTGGCGCTGGTATCTTCGGTGTATGGCTGCCCTCTAGCCTGGAGGCTTGTACGTTGTGTGGCGCTGGTATCTCCGGTCTATGGCCGCCCTCTAGCCTGGAGGCTTGTACGTTGTGTGGCGCTGGTATCTTCGGTGTATGGCTGCCCTCTAGCCTGGAGGCTTGTACGTTGTGTGGCGCTGTTATCTTCGGTGTATGGCTGCCCTCTAGCCTGGAGGCTTGTACGTTGTGTGGCGCTGTTATCTTCGGTGTATGGCTGCCCGCCCTCTAGCCTGGAGGCTTGTATGCTGTGTGGAGCTGGTATCTCCGGTGTATGGTCGCCCTCTAGCCTGGAGGCTTCTACGTTGTGTGGCGCTGGTATCTCCGGTGTATGGCTGCCCTCTAGCCTGGAGGCTTGTATGCTGTGTGGAGCTGGTATCTCCGGTGTATGGTC